>NW_025999784.1:2515000-3115000 GCF_019419815.1 Pyrus x bretschneideri
CAACTTGAAGATCACCCATCATATCGGCAAGACTTTGACTACACCGAACAAGCTTGAGTGACTACCGTGCAGAGTAATACACTACTCTCGACACAAAGAAGCTCCCTCTCAAGGTTTGTGATAACCCCAGCAATAATCTCAAGAAATTTTTTCTGATGTGGAAGATCAGTCAAAACTGCAACCACAGAGCATACTCGGAATTTCAAGAGACTTTACAACCAATGCTCTACCAAGAACGATCCCTGACCGACTTGGCTCTAGATACCAATTGTTGAATAAGAAGAGTATCCAAGATAACTCTAATGATCCCAAGAAGAAGAAAATAGAGCACACTCTTAAAGAAAACTCACAAAACAAACTAATTAGTAAAGCTTTTCTTATTTAGCTCTAGGCTTTGTTTTTCCTTGGATGATATACAATGCTTGGGGACTTGGGTATTTATAGCAAACCAAATGAAAGCTACACCACACACTTACTTCACCTACAACATCCACCTACTTCACCTACAACCTCCACTTACTTCACCAACCTCACACACTTTGCAATTGTAAGCAATTACATCATCAAACTAGATATGGACTTGGGCTTTAGATTGGGTTGTGGATTACTTATTGTTTTGGGTTGACATTGATTCTCAACATAAACCTCAGGCTGTTTGATGCAAATCCAGAAACAATGCCAACCGTAGATGTATCCGAAGCAAGCTCTTGGTCAATCTGCAATACACCTCTTCTCAAAAGAATCTGGTTGTAGAATTGGTTATCAAAAGTGGAAGATGTGTTTTGGTCCAAAAATGTAGAAGAGTTATTGCTAGCTACACAGAGTGTGCTCAACTTTGAAACCAAAGCTGGATCCTGAGGGATCAGGAGATCGATCCTAACCCTTGAAAATTTGAGAGCCTGTTTTGGAAAAAATTACCGTGGCAACACCAACCGTGTGTCCACCCAATAGGGTCACCATGGCATTTAAGGTCATCAGAGGGGGCGTTGGGGGGGGAGCGAAAGGTGCAGTCACATAGGGTTCCAAATTTGAAGGGGCTCCCAAAATTTTGCCATCTAATATTATGTAATAATGTTCTATATTTAGAAAATGACTCTTGTTAACATTTTAAAATCTCATTGCATTCCTTATAAGAGTAATTTTTTTCCTTTTTAAATATAAAAGGGCAATGCTAGGAAGACTAAATTTTTAAACTAAATGATGTGTCACCAATAGAAAATGAGCACGTATATCAACTCATATGTCTAATTTACAAAATTTAGTCTACAAATTTAATCTCTCTAACGTTACTCAATATAAAAAATTGGAGTACAATGAGATATTCTGATTGTCAATAATAACACCCCAAAATACAACGGTTTTTCAACTTTATTGTATAATAATGTCATATATTCAAGTGAAATTTTATAGTTAAAGTTTTGAAGTTTTTTTTTTTCATGTTTGGTTGTTTAAGATTGAACTGCTTTTGATTATTTAGTGAAGGTTATGCTTGCAGCTTTTTTAATTATAATTAATGACATATGTAAACTTGCAATCAGTGAGTGCTACAATTTGTTTTGATTTAAGTGATTGTTTTCTTACATCAATACATTGTTTTACCTTATTTTTTTTTTAAAAAAAAAAAAACTATCTTAAGGAGAGGCCATTTTATAAATTTCGCACATGACCTCTGAAATCTCAGAGACGGCCTTGAGGGTCATCCCTTTGGTAGTGAAAGATTGCGAAGCCTGAGACGCTGAAAATGATGGACTGGGCAAGTTAACAATGTTTGGGTTTGATACGAGCCCGTCATAGCGTCTGTGGGAGCAACATAGCGTGGTCCTCCTGCAAGAACAACTGAATCTCGGGTTGCTAGGGTTACGATATCTGCGCTGGACACAATTGAAGGACATACAGCCTCTAGGCTTTTCTCGATCTCGTCAATAAGCTTGTATCCTCGTACAATCAAGTTTGGCCCTGCCGATTTTTTAGATGACTTCTTCTTGGTTGAATCTATAAGTATTGATATATCACAAACTTGCAATACATATAAAGTTCATTAGTTCATAGTTAACGTACTTATCAACTTCCTTTTTTCTCTTTCGATGAAATGCTATTTAATTAAAACAGCATCAACTTTTTATTTTCTTTTTGAAGAAAATAATTTAGGCGTTAATTGTTGATGAAATGAGAGATTGATACTGATAACTAGTATCAAACTACATTCGAACTGATGACAAAAAATTGTGTAACACCTACACTTTGGTCCTAACTTTATAAAACAAAGTTAATTACTAAAATATTACCTAAATTAAGAAGAAGAAGTATTACGCAAGTAGACGTATATATAAAAAATAAATGATAAAATATGTGTTTGAATATAAGAATGTAGCTTTACCCTAACAAAGCAGTCATGAAAATGCACACGAATAAAATATGTGTTTCAATATAAGAATGTAGCTTACCCTAATAGAGCAGTCATGAAAATGCACATGAAGCAAGCCTCCAGTGATAGATGAATCAGTTGCAAACCGTCTCTGCACGACTTGCCGTTTGATCGATTCAGCTTGGGGACATGTAGCATTATAGAAACCAACCCTAAGGTCAGCCAATACAAGCGGAAGAAGAAAGAAAAATGCTAGGAGCGAAGTCTTAATGATCTCCATGTCTAATGTTTGTCTCTCTCTACAAAAGTAGTAGCCTAAAGGGGAACAATAATAAGGAATCTGATGTTGATAAGGAGTATTGGTTTATGCAAATACTTGGGAGTTTAGAGGAGTATTTATAGAGGGGAAAATACGAGTGATAAACTGGGAGATCATTAGTGTTAACTACATTGAAATATTTGAGAATCGAAGAGAAAATGGAGAAGAAAGAGTAACTAAGAAAGATGAACGAGGGAGAATTTAGAGAGAGAAATATGAGACTTGTATATTGACTTAAAAGAATGAAGATTACACACTCTGTTTTTATATTAGAAAGCCTAACAACTCTAACCAAATACTAACAAACTTGCTAATTGTATTTCTAACTGTATTGTTGACTTGTACCTATAATACTCCCCCTCAATCTCAACTATGGAAACCCAGTTTGAGATTGGAAGAACATCTGCAATCACTGTTATGAAACCAAAAAACAGAACAAAGTTGAACCATCTGCAATCTTGCAATCCATCTTCATCCACCTCAGATTCATTCCATGTCATGATATCTTCATGTATATCACCTTGTTCCATATCAAAACCATTCCCATGTGGGTTATAGAGCATATGAAAAGTATCATTTGTGCCAACATCAATCAAATTTTGAATATTTTCCAAAACCTCTGTCTCTTGTTGATCTTTCCAAATTTTGCATAGTTCTAACTCTAACCAGTGTACTGAAATCATGACACCCTTCCTCTGCCTCTAGTAGGAGCTTCACAAAGAACAACCTTCTAAAGTAGTCGTAGCACACCCTCATGCCGGTATAACAACTTCTTACGAGATTACCCTTCGTGGGATTTACCGTCAACAATTTCATTTAACATTGGCCTCGGCCTTTAAAACAAAAAATTAACAAACTATAGTGTGACATCGGCCTTAACTATAGTACCATGGGATCACCCTTTGTGGATTTTACCAGAAACAACTACTTTTAACAATGGCATCGGCCTTCACAATTTCAACAACAGAAAATCAACATCTATGTAGGATTACCCTTTGTGGGATTTACCTACTCACAACATGGAATTACCCTTCGTTGGATTTACAGTTGACAACTTCTTCAAACTTCATCTTTTCCTAGGACACTTATAATCGGACTTACAGTAGATACATGCTAACAACTGAGCTAGTTAAACTCAACATTATAGATTGTGATAAGGAAATATACTGCATAAACTCCTCAGTTTGCCCCTGAACAATCTTCTTAGACATTACACTTCTCATTTTAGCACATACCATAATTAATCTGAATAACCATGAACTAGTATATGCCAGAACTCAAGAATTCACACCCATTTCTCCAAACGTGTCAAGATTCGTAGAAAAATCAAACCCATTAAAGAGAGAAAGATTCATTTCTTCAAATCAATCTTCAGCCCAACAATGCAATGTGTGCATTTCAAGATATGACCAACGCTTCTGTAAACCTTCAAATGCAGACTGCTTCAAGGCAAAAGAAAGATGGCTCCATGCTCTTAATTCTCAACATATCAACTTAAATGACTTCTAATCACAAGAATGGCTTACTGTAATTTTTCTCATTCCATAACTAGTTTGATAATGGTGTAACGTCCTTCTTGAACCAGAACAACTTTGTGCCCAATACTCTAATTGACATAAGCAAGAAATATGACACCATTTTGCCGAGAAAACCCCATTTTAATGAAATCTCAAAACACGAACCAAGAGAGAAAATAAGCAGCAAAACATTAAAGATGCAGAACCCAAAGAGAACAAAGAACTATCTTGTTTGGAGCAATTAGTCGAAACCGTTAAAAACCCCCAAAAAACCCAGAAAATATTCATTCTAATTGTTCAAGAATTCGGAGAAAAGAGACTGAAAACATAACCTTCACATGAAACTTCTAAGTTGGGCATTTTGACAAACACCTGGACTGCACACATGTCTAATCTTTCTTCCATACTAGAGAATAGAGTAGAGATCAAAGAATTCACTGACGCATTTCTTCAAATAGTTGGAGAGCACAGAATCGAAGAGAAAATGGAGAAGAAAGAGTAACTGAGAAAGATGAATTAGAGAGAATTTAGGGAGAGAAATATGAGACATGTATATTGACTTAAAAAAATGAAGATTACACACTTTGATTTTATACTAGAAAGCCTAACAACTCTAACCAAATACTAATAAACTTGCTAATTGTATTGATATTTGTATTTCTAAGTGTATTGTTGACTTGTACCCTTAATAATTAGCTGGAGTACTTAAAAGAAAGCGGGAGTGTGTGAAAGGTCAAAGGGTTAAGATATACGTAAGTAAAAGGACAAGGATTTTGAAGAATTATTTGGATGCTTACAAAAAGTATTTGCGCGTTGAATTATTTCTGTTATACTATGGAAGTAAATACATTTTTCCGAAAAAGGACAAACATAGGTGACAAAGTGCTAAATAAATAGCAAATTGACGAAAAAAAAAAAGTGACAATTCTACCGTATATGTACACTATTTAGCTCTTTACATGTAAACTTTTTAGAAGATGATGTATTACAATTTGACGGTTCATCATGAGTATATTATTTGTTACTATAATTGTCGATTTGTCCGACAACTATAGATGAGTAAATAGTCTTCAAAATGAATGAACTTTTCCAAAGATGATCATAAAGAGAATGAATCATTTCAGGCATAGTGCTATTCACACTTATTTTTACTTCCAACACTCTTATTAATTTTTTTGCCATTAATCTCCTTTAATTCATTTGATATGATGGTCAAAAATTAAGAGGGGTATGTGAGAAGTAAAAACGAGTGTGTAAATAATATTGCCCAATTTCAATTATTATGTATATACCATAAAATGATGTCAGATCATCACAATAATAGGAATGACTTCGTATACGTTAAGAGATAAGTATTGTTCCTATGTACATATCTAAGTTGGTATATTAAAACAACGACAGAAATTATCTCACGTGGTTCTATAGTTCCCATCCATGCAATTTCCCTAGCAAGAGTCCTCTAGTCTATAAATGATGAGCATTTGGCTTTCTGGTAAACATTGTGATTTGTGTATGTGGACTGACTTAATAACATTCTTTTTGGCGTGTGATAAACACATCGGGATCAATTTATGTGGGTACTAGGGCTGGGTTCGGTTCTTAACGGTTCGGTTTTTTCTTAAAACCGAAACCGAACCGAAATTTCGGTTCGGTTCGGTTCGGTTCAATTTTTTTTCTGTTTTTCTCGGTTCGATTTTTTTTCGGTTCGGTTTTTTTCGGTTCGGTTTCGGTTTTTTTTTTTTCCCTCCAAAATTGAAAAAAAAATGGAAATATGGATGCTGAACAGCTGCCTGACCAATGTCTTGCACAAGCTTTACTTCCCCAACCTGGATTACAGAAATCCAATAGTATCCATCTTTCAAAACCTTTTTGATTTAGGGACGGGAGGGGGGAGAATATCACACTTAATAATCATAACAAATGATAGGCCATACACAAAAACCAGGGTGCCAAATCACTACAAAGTATAATAATAAAAATTAGAAGAAAAAAAAATGAGAGTTTTAACAATATATTAAAAAGAAAATAAAAAGAGCTGAAAGCTGAAAAGTGAAAGCTAAGCCTACACTAAACCAATAAGCTGCAAGTTGATTTGGGATTAAGCTAAATGCAGAGTGATAAGAAGTTTCAGAAAATATGGATATGCTAGCACAAGGAATGCATTTCTCAATCATCTTCACACAAGTAAACAAAGCAAAAATTTCATATAATATACGAACTCTGACAACTACTATTAGAATCACAGAGCATTTTTAACTCTTCAAGCTCTCTCTCTTCTGCATAGAAAACTATAGATAAGGAACCAATATGGGAAATGGGAGGAAAAGAATGAACAAAATTAGAAGTGCAGCCAGACAAAACATCCATTTACAAAACGGGTAGAGAAGTGAAATAACAGGAACATACTGAATCTCAAAACTCCAAATAATTTCATCATTGGCAGCATAATAATAGACATCCAATCTGTAAATCCAATGACACGATTGAAAAAAAAAATAAAAAAAAGAAAATCAAAGCTCATTATTTTAGCTAACACCGTTCATTTGCCTATTAGACTGTACAATCACAAACATAACATCTGGTCTTTGTGATCATTTCGCAATTCTGCAATTACAAGCAAGACCACAAAGAAATAAGAAATACCAACATCAGAACCGCCATTACAAGCAATAAACAAAGCTCCCCAACCAACTTATAAGTGAAAAAACAATAATTTATTACGATTAATTAATTTAATATGCAATTTGTTCAAATACAACAGTAAAATATCCAATTTTTACCAGCAAGACGACGCCTTTCCGCTCGCACAGCTGGGATGTCAATGTCTTCGCGAGGAAAACCCTACACATTCGAAGAGGACGGAACACCAAAAACCCTAAATCCCCAAATATTGTTAATTAAAAAAAAAAAGTAACTATATTAAAAATAAATAAATAAAAGATTGACCTCGGAGTCAAGGAGGTCGCCGGAGATTCCAGGGCCGCCGGGCTGAGTAAGAAGCTCGATGATAGCGTTCATCTCCGCCTCCAGGGCAGTCATCTTCTCCATCAGGCCCATCGTCTCCCCTTTCAGATTCGTTCCCACCATTATTAGGTCATTGAAATGTTTGAACTACTTATCAGGGAGTCAGGGTTATGTGTTAAGGCTTAAGGGTTTTGTTAAAAACATTAAAAAATTAAAAATAACCTCACAAATCCTAGAGGCATGAGGGTTCGAACCCATGCCTCCAGCTCCCTAAAGTTTCATTGAAACCAACTTGGCAACAGGTTCTGTTTTGTTATGATTGTATGACTAAACAATTTATAAATATTCAAAAAAATTATATATATATATATCGGTTCGGTTCGGTTTTCGAGCCTCAAAAACCGAAACCGAACTCCTTAAATTTTGGTTCGGTTCGGTTCGGTTCGGTTTGAAAATTTCGGTTCGGTTTTTTTGCGGTTCGGTTTTTTTCGGCCTCGGTCCGGTTCGGTTTGAAAATTTCGGTTCGGTTTTTTTGCGGTTCGGTTTTTTTCGGCCTCGGTCCGGTTCGGTTGTCGGTTTTTTTCGGTTTTCGGTTTTTTGAACCCACCCCTAGTGGGTACAGAAGTATGAGAGGACAATGATTATTAAGGATAAGGATGGCTGATTATTGTAAACAATAATGATGATGTTTGTTGAGACGTGATCAAAATTGATTTAGAAATGCAATATGTATAGTAAGGATTTTGAGTTTCTCAATTCTATTACAGTAATGTTTGGTAAGAAGCCACTCATGTTTACGACGTGATCATACAAACGTCATATCGAGCCGTTTATTTACTTATATATATATATATATATATCATTATTTAAAAACAATCTTTAAAAAATTCATCCAATTTGAATACTATTTAGCCATCTATACATGTCAAATAAATTGATGTTTATGGTAACAAATAACATCTGTCATGATATGTGTTTGATTCGTATGATGACTATACAGTATCCAAATTAATTAGATCATTTTTTTCTTTTTTTTACAAAAATGATCTCTAAATGATCAAAAGAGAATGAATGATTTTATTTATGATGTTTATATGGTACAATATTGTTACGTCGTTATTAAAAAGAAGAATAAGTTCTTACATGAAGGAATTCAAACAGTATCCTCTCCTAATGCAACTAAGCGTTTAATATCGTAACTTTGATCAAAAGTCATGAAGGCCTGCACGTTCAATGCAAGCGCCAAATGCGTTCCTCTGCTTCATATATTCCAGTGTCAAATATATTTTAGATTTATGGGTTTCATTCTCCCAAATATACAACTTTCGAGTGTCATTTGGCCGGTGTTTTTGGATTTGTCAATTTTCTATTTACAAGTTCCTGTTATATCCGGTATTTTGGTAAAACCAAGGCGGCATTCAAACTAAATATGTGAACTGCATATATTAAGTGATGTCAAGCACGTATAACGATTTTACACATCAACAAATACCATTAGGCGTTGAAGTTAAGGTGAGCGGCCAACTCCTTAAAGTATCTCAAAGGGTACCACCAAACTATCGAATTGATCGAGAGGTATTTTGCCATTGACACAGTCCGATCAGTGAAATTTGCCTTTAGAGCAAGGATGAGATTAGATAGGTGCTGCCACCAGAGGCAATGCCCAAAATCTTATCTCGAATGATCGTTTGTACATTCAACGGCTTTTTGATTGGAGACTCCCCCCGTGACGCTTAACCTTTAGGATCAGTGATTAGATCATCAGTATCCAAAGATTCACAAAGAGGTGCTTGAGGACCAAATTTTAATACTGTTCCAGCTCTAGCTGTGGTTTCTAACCTGGTTGGTGATTGACTCCATCGGAGGATACTATGTGATGGTATCGTGAAGCTAATTTCATATGGTACGATCAGCTAACACTCCTAACACCAACTAAGCAAGTTCGCCTATAGAAGAGATGCTATGAATTATGACTGAAACCGGATAAAATTCAGTTCAGCTAAACAGAAACTTGTAAGCCAATTAAATTGCATGCTATTATCTTGTAACCACTTTTCCTGTCCTGATAGATTCAGCAATGTTGTACACTGTTCCACGGCAATATAACAACTCATACAAATTTAACTGTACCTAAATGATTGCCTAATTTCAAGATTAATAAGGAATCAATGAAGCCGACAGGTAAGCAAGAGGATCTTCCATTGTTGAATATATGTTTACAAATACCGCAAACAAAAAGAGAACAGATAGCTCAACAACCTTAATAAAATCACGGTATCTAAACTTTCGTAAAATTGCCTTTCCTTCATATTTCAAAACTCCAGAAATGATCAACAATTCAGTTTGAAGTGCAAAATGTACTAACCCAAGCCAGAAGGTGATTACCACATCTGACCAGGAAGCAAGAACCAGCAATAGGCATCCAAGACAACTCATGTAGTCTCAAGCAAAAACACAGCAAGGGTTTACGTGCTTTTTTATGAATTTGTGAGACGAGTATGAGCTGATGGGTTTATACACAATCCTGTGCACTAGCATTACCTTGTAGAGGCTGGGAAATTAGTGATAAACATGGATGAATTCAAGTATATGGCTTTTGCCTCCTGTTTTAGATTCTAAAGTTCTGAGAAACATTACAGTTTTGAGGTGGATTCCATCTGGTTAGGCTTAATGCCTAAAGCGATCCATTTATATAGGACTGTTTGAAGCCTCATCCGGGTCATCAACTCTAAATGTTTTCGGAACAAAAACACAGTTCTGATTTCTCCAGATCAATAATGTTTTAAACCCTCAGATTGCTTTCCTAGGTTCGGCATACCTGAGCAGAGACTATTACTGGTAGAGGAGGATGGAAATAAACAACCATTAGATCCTGACAACAACACATGTCCCAGTCCAGCAGGAAGCCATAGTGGTATACAACCCCAACGTAATGTTTGAACAGTTTGTAAGGAAATGCTTAGAGAACAAGGACCAGGAACAACCACCACTGATGCGGCATACCACTGTATTTGATTTTGAGCAGAAGCTGCATTTGTCCAAGATGGATTACAAGGGTAAACCCATGGAGCAACTGGGTGACAATTCAAAGCATTTGACACACAAGATCCTTGTAACCCCTTCCCCTCCCCTTGCATTATGTGTTTGGGTAATTCACTTCCCCGGTTATTACACGCTGTCTTTGAAGACATGCTTGAGGAGGGCTTCTCTCGACTTTCTCTACAACTGACAGAGCCCATCTTAAGACATGTCCTCGGGTATCTAAGATTAACAACAGTATCCAAAGATTCACAAAGTCGTGCTTGAGGACCACATTTTAATACTATTCCAGCTCTAGCTGTGGTTTCTAACCTGGTTAATTGGTGATTGTACTCCATCGGAGGATACTATTATGTGATGGTATCGTGAAGCTAAATGCTTGTTCTTTCGTCGGCCAGCACCCACAGGAACATTTCTCAGTGTTCCCCCAGCTGTCTAATATCTCTGGCAGTTTTTCCAGTAGTGGCTAGGCTGGTTGACATTGTAGTTATTGGAGTAACAAAACTTGGTGTCTAGACTGCCACATCGCGGACATGGAAGGAATTTGTCTGGCTTCTTAAAACCTTTTTCTTGGTCTAAACTATTGTCCTCCTCCTTCATTCTAGGATCTATTCTCACCACATTCACCGATATCTGCCTTTTCTGCCCCTCGATTTAATCTTTGATTATTACTTGGGAGCATGCGGAAAGACACGTTGATTGAACTAAATCACTTTAACGAGACCATTTGCCCGTTAATGACCAGTATGTTAACCAAGATTAAGAATATAATTCATAGTTCTGAAGTAATTATTAAGAAGTTAAGAAATATTTATGAAGTAATTATTAAGAAGTTAAGAAATATTTATATATAGAAACTTAATATGCTTTAACAATGTAAAGTGTGAATAAGAAATATAATACATTCATCAATTAAACTGAATAGCTAAGACGGAAAAGTATCTTCCATTCAATCTTAAGAGCAGAGGAGATATGAAAAGAGGAACAATATTAAATATCCTCACAATATATTGTCATATATAATTTAACATAATCTAGTTAGCAACTTGTTTTAGAGACTAATCTGCCTTTTCTGCCCCTCGATTTAATCTTTGATTATTACTTGGGAGCATGCGGAAAGACACGTTGATTGAACTAAATCACTTTAACAAGACCATTTGCCCGTTAATGACCAGTATGTTAACCAAGATTAAGAATATAATTCATAGTTCTGAAGTAATTATTAAGAAGTTAAGAAATATTTATGAAGTAATTATTAAGAAGTTAAGAAATATTTATATATAGAAACTTAATATGCTTTAACAATGTAAAGTGTGAATAAGAAATATAATACATTCATCAATTAAACTGAATAGCTAAGACGGAAAAGTATCTTCCATTCAATCTTAAGAGCAGAGGAGATATGAAAAGAGGAACAATATTAAATATCCTCACAATATATTGTCATATATAATTTAACATAATCTAGTTAGCAACTTGTTTTAGAGACTAATCTGCCTTTTCTGCCCCTCGATTTAATCTTTGATTATTACTTGGGAGCATGCGGAAAGACACGTTGATTGAACTAAATCACTTTAACAAGACCATTTGCCCGTTAATGACCAGTATGTTAACCAAGATTAAGATATAATTCATAGTTCTGAAGTAATTATTAAGAAGTTAAGAAATATTTATGAAGTAATTATTAAGAAGTTAAGAAATATTTATATATAGAAACTTAATATGCTTTAACAATGTAAAGTGTGAATAAGAAATATAATACATTCATCAATTAAACTGAATAGCTAAGACGGAAAAGTATCTTCCATTGAATCTTAAGAGCAGAGGAGATATGAAAAGAGGAACAATATTAAATATCCTCACAATATATTGTCATATATAATTTAACATAATCTAGTTAGCAACTTGTTTTAGAGACTAAGCTGCCTCCTCACCGCAAAGATTTGATCCATATTTCCCAAAAAGTGGATCCTGCTCTAATAGCAGGTTTCAGCTTCTCTACTGGGGCGCCTTCCACCTCTCTTTCCCTCGTTATTGATGCCACTACAGATGCTCCTATCAGGGTGATTACTCCCACTGGGAAGAGAAGACAAGAGCACCCGGTCCTGTTTTTGAAGATTCAGCGGTCGGCTTCGGTTGGATAGATGCGTTGGGGTGGCATTGTTTATCCTTACGTAATATTCGGTGTTGATTGCTTGCTGCTTTTACTATATTAGAATGTTTTCATGGTTTCGGTGTTACCGGTGAAGTAGACAGATAAAAATACTTGAGACCAAAGGGGCGGGGGAGTGGTTTATCGCTGGGTAGAAATGGCTTTCCAGCCCCCTGGATGGCTTGCTGTGAGGAAATCCTGTGCGGTATATGGCATGTCTAGTGGACCCAGGAAGGCCAAGACTAGCTCATTCCCCAGAATTTGGTTAGGGCAGCGGTGGTCTTAGTCCTACCGGGTTACCTTGATGCATCTCTCCCAGCTTCTCCTTTTGTAGTTGAATGAACTCCTACGCCTGGAACTCCTCTTTACCACATTTCTTCCTTCCGCAGGAGCTACTGCAAGGGTCATGTTCACTACTCCTGCACCTATAACTCCAACAGGAACTTCCGTATCTCTATTCGCATTTTTTACCCATATATAGTCTCTACGCTTGAAAAAAACTTTTCGATCGCATCTGAAATGACAACAAGTGCTTGCATTTCCCTACCAAAGCCCTTGAACTAACCTTTTAGGCATGAAGGGCATTCTGAGGCTGAATCTTTTGGATTCATAAGGCACCCTCGCCACACTACTGCATAGCCTCTTCTTGTCAAAGTTGTGCGCCTTTACTTCGTAACCATCTCAGTTGACTATTAAATTACTTCGCGGCTTCTCCTGTCGCAACACGAGAAGGCGAGATGGCGCCCATATGGCCTTTCAAAAAAGCTTGGATGACAGATCATTTAAAAAAAGCTACGAAAACCAAGGTTGGGTTCTCACCTTCCTCCAACGGTCGTGCTCCCATATACAACCGATTGTGCTTAATTATACAGTGAAATCTTACTTTTTTCTATCAATATACAAGCTAGCGGGTGGCCAACCCACCCGGGGGACTGCCGAGCAACTATTCCATGGGACCTCTATGGCCAATGTAGAGAAAAGAACTCCATACTGATAACTGATATAACAAAAATATAGTTAGAAGGATATTATTGTAATTAAGATATATGGCTATATAAGGGATTGTATAACTATCATTTTCTTAAGTTCAATTGTATACATTTTCTCCAATCAATCAATACAATCTCTCTTGTTTCTCTCTTTCATCTTCCTCTTCTTCTGTACCAATTCTTCATCTTCTACAATGTAGTTAACATGGTATCAGAGCCACCAGGCTCACGCCTTTGATTCTGGTGGTTCCATTTCCTTTTTTTTTTCTCTTCATATGTTTCTAGCTTAGTTTCTTTCCAAATTTTCATTAGATATTCGGTGCTTCCGCAATTGTTCTTTAGGTCTTCTGGAGTTCACAAAATCTTGTGCTGCTTCGTTGGTAAAATTGTCCTCATGAATTGATGTTTCGTCAAACTCCGTCTTCAACCTTGGTTTTGATAAGAGACAGCAATCATTCCCATTTGATTCAACCACCAGCGTGCCACGGCCCTGCTTTTGTTCAGCCGTCTTCTGGGACTTCGCCGTCGATTTCGACGTAGGGGAAACATTAGTGTTCGAATTCTCAGTGTATCTTGAGTTGTGTTTCTTGGATCGAGACCCATGTTGGTTTTTCACAGGAGTCACTGCTCTGGCGTTCTTGCTGATCAAATCCATAGGAATGTGACAGGAAAAAGAGAGATTATTCGCCAGACATAACTGGGTTCATTGAGTTTAGATAAGAAAATCAATGAGTGCCTAACCAGACCATCTTCGTGGGTTCTCAAGGGAAGCCGAACTGCAGCGTTTAGAGACAAACCCACCGCCATTTCTCACTCGGGTTTTGCTCAGTCTTGGTTTTCTCAGTGCAAGTTGGTAGATTAATTTGCCAAGGCTTCTGGTTTGCTTCCTCTGCATGCTTTGGCTCAAGATTAAAGTTCTGATTAGGTTCTTGATTTCTGGTTTTCACAGTGCATATAATATGTTTGATTAAATGTTTCAGTAAGAAAATGTTTGCTATTTTGTCAATTAGTAAGGCTAATAGCCAAAGAGTGGTATATTGAATTTACACTCCGCTTGTTCATCTTTCTTGTGAGTCTTTTCTGGGATATTAGTGTGATATTTAGGATATTTGGGTTCAAGATTCTTCATTGCTTCAAGATCAATGGTTTGTCATGGACTTCATTTGGTTGACTGGATTTTCGAACCATGAACTGTGCAATTTTATGGTGTCCAATTCTGCCTCTCTACCTCACTGAAATTCTATTGTCTCTTTATTGGGTTTGAATTGTTCAGAAGCTTATAACAGCCTATAATGTTGATTTCTTGGATTGTCATTCTCCTTGGTTAATTTTGGTATCTGGGAAGATTTAGGAAGCTATTAGGAGTGTCAATCTCCTTGGTTGATTTGATGTCTTGGAGTGTCATTCTCCTTCATTAATTTTGGTATCTGGGAAGATTTAGGAATCTATCAGGAGTGTCATTCTCCTTGGTTGTTTTGGTTTCTTGGAGTGTCATTCTTCTTGGTTGATTTGTTGCCAGTCTCTGTAAAGATTTAAGAGGGGTAATTTGCATATACAGTGAGTTTGTTACTATGACTTCTCAGTTCAAAGTCAAAAATTTGTTGGAACTACAGTTTAGCTTCAGCAGTAGTAAAATGTAGAGAGTTACTTGTTGCATTTGTTCCAGCAAGCTTGCTATTAGGTTAATACAAAGTTGGTGTAGTTAAAAGTGCTACAATGTTGGATCATCAACTTTATTCGAAATGGTTTGAATTCGGTTTCGGTTTTGCGATTAACTGCGGCTTCTTCAGACATGTTTGATTGGAATGACGAGGAGCTTGCAAACATAATATGGGGTGCGGCAGGTGAGAATGATGATCATATTGTACTGTAACGAGGCAAGTGATGATTATTGCAGCAAGAAGGAATGGAAACAAGAATCTCAAACCATCAAGCCTACCGAACAGAAGACCCATGGGCCAAAATTGACTTGCAAGACAGAAAGTTGGAACGCAGTTCTAATTTTGACAAAACCTGGCTACTTCAAACTTCACTTGGATACTCCAAGTATAGTTTGAGGGGGAGTAATAACTGATATAACAAAAATATAGTTAGAAGTGTATTATTGTAATTAGGATATATGGCTATATAAGGGATTGTATAGCTATCATTTTCTTAAGTTCAATTGTATACATTTTCTCCAATCAATCAATACAATCTCTCTTATTTCTCTCTTTCATCTTCCTCTTCTTCTGTACCAATTCTTCATCTTCTGCAATGTAGTTAACATGGACAAGCTCACCTCAGAGGTGAGAACTGAACAAATTGAAGAACATCCCAGACCTGGCTCCTAGGGCGGCCTCCAAGACCTGTTTTCTTAGAGTTCGGGGGCAGAGATTGTTCGTTGACGGCTCGTCGAATGAAAGAGGATCTGGTATCGGTATTGTTCTAGTAACACCAGAAAAGATCGAGAAGAGCACCAAGGTTGGAACTTCGTAAGGACTGGGGCTAACCAATTAATCAATAAACTTTGGCACAACTACGTCCATTTTAGCAGCACCCATTCAAGTTCAATTACGGCTACGACCCTGTCAAATTTTCCAGCATCTCACTGGGTGCCAACTACAACTTCCTCAAATTTTTCGAAGATGTCGACGACAATGGTTAGCAAAGGTTAGTAAAGCCACAAAAGGGCAGGTACATGAGAAACCCTCGAAGCATGTGATCCTGTGCTCGTTGTACTGAGTTCTCTGTTTATATTATTCACATACATGGGTTCAAGTAGTTGTAGCTCGACTTCCCTCCTTATGACATTCTATCTCGGCATTTGACTCCAACAAGGACTTCACGTTCTCTACTGAAAATATATATTGAACCCTATTGAACTTGGATGGGAAAACGTCATTCAACTAACTCCAGTTCTCGTAACAGTGAAATCATCGGCAAGTTAATCACACCTACCGATCTCAGGAACAAAGGATCATATTCCTACATGCTACTACCAGAATCCGTCTTCGACAAAAAAAATTAGGTGTCGTAGGATTGAAAGAGCATATCAGAAACGCAAATTCTGATTTATAGTTTCAGAAACCTATTTAAAGTTGATTGTTAACACATCTTAAAGGTGAGTAATATATATGTATTCAAACTATCAAAGAAAGTCACCCTCCCACATCCTCATTTCTATTACCTGGCATTTCACATTCCGAGTACAAAGTTTACATTTATTAATGGGCATTTTTCTATAATATAAAAATCAATTATTATATTTAAATCGTTTATCATTTTTATAATAAAATGTATCAAGTTCGATTCTCTCACACCATTTAATAAATAAATAAAAAATTATTGCTTCTAAAGTTTCATGTAGTTTCATACGAATATTAAACGCATAAAAAAAGTTCGCTTAGATCGTGACTTTACAGCTTACAGATATATAGAACATCCTCAAACCAAAACTTGGGACTTGGGAGTGATCTTTAAGCTTTTCCAGGGGTTCTTGGGTCATGATGGCTGTTTGCTCCTGTTCCCGGATAGTCTTCACTTTCTATAGTCACCCTTCCTTCAATAAACGCCTCTCCCCCACCCACATCAAACACCTCCTCTCCATTCACCAAATCCACTAGACCCTGCCAGAAAGATAAATAAAGGTAAAATTAGGCGACAAATTACAATTCATTAACACATATATGTTTTTATGTACGAATCTCTGCATATTTAGATTGCTGAATAAATCAGGTAAATGAGATAATTATTATTAATATTTTGAAAAAGTCATTATGCATTGTTTCATACTTTATTTTTTTTTTAAAGCTTTTTAACCAAAATGGTCACTGAGATCCGCATAACTCCTTACTTTGGTCCTTTTGATTTAAAATCGATAGAATTGATTCCTAAGTTTGTCCATCATCAATTATTTTGGTCATTCGGGGAAAAATCTCCGGGAAATAAGGAGAAAATGACAAAAATACTCTTAATTTTTGTCAAATTAGTTTGGCCCTTTGTTTATTAGTTGAGGATATTTTTATCATTTTGTCCTTATTTAACAGAATTTTTCCACAGAAGGTTCAAAATAATTGATGGTGGACAAATTCATGAATCACTTGGATCGATTTTAATCTCAATAACTAAAGTGAGAAGTTATGCAAATCTCAAAAACTATTTTGACTAAATGCTTTTTTTTAATTTTCTTTTTACCGTGTGGAAGTGCATGATAACTTTTTTCACTAAAAAGGACTGCCTTATGACTTTTCACTAAAAAATGATAATAACAGCGCTCTAAAATAATTATCATTGGTAATCACTACTTTAAAGAAAGAACAAGAAGAAAACAATGAATGAGAAGGCGAAGGAGCGAGCTGACCGGAGATTCTTGGACCGATAAGTCTTCCTCCTCTGATTTGAGGCTCCCTACAAAACAAGAATAATTTAACCAATTATTAATCCATTTCTTTTATATAAGAAAAATGAAATAAACCACTATTTTTACACAAATAAACTTGTGCATATAGATAGACTGCAAATGTTTATATCATGTTGCATCAGCTTAAGACTTACCCCAATTGACCAAATAAAAATATTTAAAAACTAAAAGGAAAGAAAAAGGGAAACTCTTGAGCCTTACTGGTTGCAGGAACCGCAGACAAAAATAGAACATGAGAGAAAACCAATAAGAGTACCAGCAGCAGTCTAAGGAAAGGCTTCTGCAGCATATTGATCAAACACAAGGAAGAAGAAGAGGATAATGAGGTTAAGAGGTTGGTGAATAGCAAGAAGAGGCTTGTAGTATGATTGCTTTTATAGAAAGACCACAAAGAATATTTATGAAATTCTTTATCCCACCGCAAAAGTCAGGTCAAATTATTTCGACCTATCCAATTTAATTTGATATAATTTGACAAAAAAAAAATAATTTGATAATATAATAAGGGCTAATAACATTTTAATGGTTCTCAAAAACAGCAATAAACTTCTCTAATTTTCACACAATACATTTTAAGATTAAAATTGTGTTAATTTATTTTGTCTCTTTAAACATCTAATTTCATTAAATTGATTTTTTTTTCTAATGTGGTGCACATATAACTTATATGATGGCTCATATAGGTTTTACGCTCTCCTTATCACCAATTTAACATATGTTCAAAAGATCATAAATGAATAGACTTTTGGTTTGGAAAAAAAAAGGGACTTTGTCCTAAAACTTGATTATAAAAACATTTTATGACCTAAATCTTTATTTTCTATATTAATCGGAGAAATGTGGATATCCTGCTTGTAATATATATATCCACCACTTGTGAAAGAAAACTAATAATTTGGTGTCATCTCATTTATCGGCATAACATATGAATAAATAAAACATACACTCGTATATTATTTTGTTCTTACAAAAGTTCATTTGTGAATTATTTGAAAATGTTTATTTTTGTTTTCAATATTATTATTATTTGGCATATGACACTTTAGAGCAGTGGTGGCGCTGTTGGTGGGTAGCAGAGTGATAAAAATTCAATTGAGACTTAGGTTCTGCAAGAAACAGTACGAAAATAGTAACATTTATGCATTCTAGTGCAGATTTTGCTCTCATCAAACTTCCTCTTTTAATATTTAATAATTTAACTTATTAACATTATGGTTGGTAAAAAAGAATATTATTGATATGCCACTAAATAATGTAAGGAATCTCCGTGACTACAATTGATGGACCTCTTGGGAAGTTTGGAGAGCTTGGACGGTGGAAAGACGTCTTACTTTCGGCTTTGTTCCATTGTCGCATATGGCAACGTCGGCAAGTTCGTTTGTCATTAGGGTTAAGATCCCACTGACTCACTGACTCACTGACTTAGGGTTTGTGGCTGCTGGCCCCAGTGATGGAGATCGACTCATACATGTTCAAAATAATAGACAATTACAGACATCCCCTACCAGTTCTAGGGAGAGCCACCTAAACCTTATCAGCTTCTTTTTCTCTCTCTTCCTTATTAGAGATCAAATGAGATCTCACCCAAAATAAAGCGATCGAATGAGATTGGTTTCTACACTAGTGAGTTTGGTACTCCTTTTTGACCTCTGGCATGCACTCCTTTCATATATATATATTTTAAGGGTTGCCCTCGATCCTCATATGTTGAGTGCACGAAAAACCTGAACCTGTTCCATAGTTACAGTGTTTTAAGGGTAATGCTAAAGAGACAAATTTATCAAATCTTATATACTAACTGATATGATTATTGATGATTAGATTATTACTTAAGTGTTGATTAACATGTTTATTTCTTATTAGTGACACATTATTTAATTTCTAAATTAACGTGCTTGTTTCTTATAGCATTTTAAAGTTTTGAGGACGTTTAAGATACTTTGTTAATGAGTGATCAAGATTGGGCAACATTTTTTTATATTCATTTAGTAAGGCCTACTTCATAATGTATTTTAACGATCCGAACCGTCTATCTTTTAGGTCCTCTCTCAAAGATATGTCTACCACAAATCACCAAAATCTGAAACAATATGACCCGTTAGATTAAATAATAGTCATTTTAGTGTTTCTTTGCAAAACCGTATTGTCCATTTTCTCTACAACAATGAATGTCTTAATAGTTTTGGGTTTTTAAGGATGAAGTATGAATGATAAATTGAAATACAGTTCAGGATACACTCAGACAACAATTAAAGATGAAATGAGACAATAGACTAAAGTCATTTTGTAACTAATTTTTTCAGCATTTGTAAAAAAAATTAGCTTTATTTGACACAAAAATGAGCTAAAATTTTTTAAGGTGCCCTCTTAGTTAAATTTTTGACTTCGTCCCTAATCTTATCAATTATCTTTTAATAAACTTGGAGATTTCTCATACTTTATGGTTTCTAGATCTCTTGTTCTAAACATTAACGTTGATTGATCTTCTCTTTGTCACGCTGCGTCAATTTTACATTCTTATCTAGATAGGAGATCATTTTTGGTGTTCATTGAACATCATCACATGGTGATACTATTCCACTAAAATTATAAAACATGTATTTGGTTTTTTTTTTATTAAAATACCCTGAAATAGGGTTGTATGAACCTTGTTACTTATCATTTTAACACATGAAAAAATACATCACGTAACAAGTCTTCCAGAAATAGATTAAAGGGTAATTCTCAGTTTACCATGCTAAAGTGAGGATTGAGTGACACTTTCATAATTCTGTTAGAAGCTCAGTTAACTGATGGCATGGTGCCTATGTAGATGAAAATTTGAAAACCACGATACTTCAGGGTAGTAAACTAAAAATTACCCTAGATTAAAATATCTCCTGGTCCTAATAGGTGTGCTAGACTTAAAAGTGAATCTAAATAGGAGTAGGATTCTCCCCTCCTATTCCCAACCCCTTCCCTCCCCTTCTTTCACACTTTACTTTTTTGTGACACGCCGACCCTGATATAGTCTAAACACCAAGGTAAGCACTTGATGGCTGACACCCGAAGGTGACGAAGCCATATTAGGATGCATGAGAACTTAGAAACAATTAATTGACATAAATGAAACTTGTATATTTAATTATAATAAATATGCAATTGTGGAATGTATTCAGAATATACAACTAATATGAGACACTAAAAAGGAATAATATAAAATTGAATGAACAAAGAGATGGGGTCCTACACCGAGAGGACTCAAAGATGCCGATGCAGGAGTGCCTTGACATCAGGATTGTACGTCTCTATTCTAAGTCCTGAGGGGGCGCAAAATAAAAACATGAGTGGACTAAGTTGATATATAAGTAATATTGAAACAGTTATTCATCAACGTAATAACCCCCAAAGTTTATGAAAACTCAATAGTATAATATGTAATAGGTTTTCCGAAAACCTTAACATGCCATAAAACCTTTCATAAAACATATATCGTATATAATGTGCTTAGTAGTAGTAGCACAAGGCATACACACACACACACACACACACACACACACACACACACACATATACCTTCCTTCGCCCGAAGGCACTACATCTCCTTGTCAAAGCCAAATATACTATATAAGTATCTTCCGACTGAAGCCAATGTAGTATCCTTCGCCCATAGGCAGTATCGTATGAGTAACTGCTAAGTAAGCACATAAAAACATTAACATAATATTTCTAATATATATATATATATCTATCTCAAATCGGAGCTCAGTAACTAAAACATCATATCGTAAAACCATGTTCATAAGTAGGTATATAGTCATCAATCATATATACCACAAAGAACGTAAAATCGAATAAGCATGATAATTCATAAAGCGTGAAACCAATTTACTCATAAACATTTCATAAAATGTAGACATAAAATCATGCTTTTCATGTATGCATTTCTAATAGTAAAATATGCATTTTAGAAGGGTCCACTCACAGATACTCCGCCGTCGAAAAGCTGTGCAAACTAGCGAAGACAATAATGTTGTAATAAATGCACCTAAGCACATAAATGGTCCAATTAATAAAACTCTATCACAAATATTGAATTTCTAAAAATGGACATAAAAAATGGATTCACGACGTCGAATTACCCTAAAATGAGTTGGGCCCAAAGTTAGGTTTTGGGCTGGGTTTGAAATTGGTTTATGAATATCGGGTCGGATCGACCCATTTCAAGTCAGGTTACCCGTTTTCAACAGAGAAGAACGCTGGAGCATTCCTAACTCCGATCAACCCCAAAATTTAACCAACATAAGTCATGTGATACATGGATTTAAAGCTATGGAGGAAGGGAAGAAAACTATACCAAACTTTGGTCCAGCCGTGGCCGGAGTTGGCTGGAAAACTGCCTGAAAGTCACGAGATTCCATGCCGGAATCTGGGGAAAATCCCTCCGAGTTGTTTTCAAGCTAAACCTTCACCTACAATGGGTATACATACTTTATAAATCAAGGCAAACAACCATTAAGACAGAGAAAGGGACTCCGAGGCTCACCTAATCAGAGGTTGATGCTTGCTGAATTTCACCAAATTTTAGCACCGGTTTCCATGGTGCTACAACCCTAGTTTGCAAAGGGAGAAAAGGAACGAAAGAGGTAAAGAGGTCCGAGAGAGAGAAGGTTGGTGTGTGTGGGTGTGGTGCCATGTGTGTGAAACTCGAGAGAGGAGAAGATGAGAGTGAGTAGTGAGAGGGCTAAGAGAATAGTGAGCTATTTTGAGAGAAAGATAGAGAGGATCGAGAACTTAGAGAGAAGAGAGGGAAAGTGGAAGTGGGCAGGGGACAAAATCAAAGGGTGGGCCCCCCTTAGGCACATCAATGAAGACCAAAAGCAAACCCATTTCAAAATATCTATCTCATAGTGAAAATTTACGAAAATACCCTTCAGTTTCGTAAATTTCGGGACAGGTTGTGACATTTTGTCTTATTGTCTTTGTAAAAAAGTTAATAGAAGATGTTAACATGACTTAATCGTAACCGTTCAACTAGAAGAAAAGGAAAGGAGAAAGAGATTAGAATGAAAGAGAATCATCCTCCAACTTTGGATCTTCAATTATGTTCTAAAGAATGTGTTGAAGATTAACACAAATGAAATACAGTGGATAATATATGGAAGTGGAACTAACCCACAAATGAAATGTAAGTTGATTCCCCCTATAAATAATTAATCAAGTTGACTTTAGGAGAAATATTGTTATTGGTTACGTGTTGGCTTTTGCATGTTCAACTTGTCCTTCTTATCTTAATATAAAACGCCACCACTTCCACATGTTTCCTCGTGCCAATTGCCATCATCACTCACCCTCTGCCCCCTTCCTTTTTCTTCCCGTCTACTGCGTAGATCCATCGAGTGATTCATAAGAAGCAGAAGAATGGCGCACAAGTGTAATTTTATGACACAACTAGTTCTCTTTCTGTGTTTCACGTATGTCTTCTCGTCAATTGCTATTGCTCCTACGACAAGTAAGCCTTTTGTCATTCATTTGTATTATTTAAAAAAAAAAAATTGAAAAAAAATTAGAACAAGGATGCTCGGCGAATGATGTTTATGTTTATTTTCTTAAGGAATCGATCATATAGGAAGCCAGAAGATAAATAAGGAAGACCTACTGAGTCAGGTAATTATTCCTCTAGTTCTTGTTTTATTTTTCCTAGAAAATATATGGCTTTTTTAGTTAAAATGATCCTTAAGATTGTCATAACCTTTCACTTTGATCATTAAGATTTAAAATAGATAGAAGTAGTTTTTAAAATTGTCCACCATCAATTATTTTCATTCTTCTGTCCTCCATTAATTTGAAGAAACCATCAATTCAAATAGAGAGGTTGATTTGACAAAATACCCTCGGTTTAAAAGAGATTTTTTACGGAATGACCAAAATGATAAATCTTAGGGACCACTTCTATCAATTTTAAATTTTGGAGACCAAAATGAGGAGTTATGCTAATCTCATATATTATTTTGGCTAAAAATCCAAAATATATTTAGTGCACAAATTAATTTGAGTTTTCTATTGTTATTCAGAATTTGCTGGATGAAGGTGTCCTGGATTTGGGAGAAGGATTTGTGGAGGGGCGGATGGAGCTGGAAACTAATGATTATTCAGGGGTAGGAGCAAATCCGGATCATGATCCAAAACCCCCATGAAGAACTTGAGCCTTATGGTAGATTTTGGTTTCGAAACTTAGAGCTGGTTGGAGTTTTCTTAGTTTTCTTCGGTTGTATGTCTTCCATGTCCATACCTGTAATAATTTCATGTATAATTATTCTTTGGGTGATAAAAATAACGTGCTTGTTGAATAAAATCTTTCTGGATTTTGGTTGTTGTAATCTAGTATGTTTTAAATTTTCAGTTTATGATATATATATATATATATATATGGAAATTAGAAATGAACTCTCATAGGGTAAAAGATTGTGTTGAGATCATAGAATGGAGGAGCACGTGAATGACACACAGTTCATAGCATTATCTGACAACCTTTCCAAAGTTCGAATGATTATTTGTAAAATTTGGATGGTAAGGTCTCGATCGTGCGAGTCCATGTCGAAATATCTTAGGTACCAAATTTTTAGTGGAGTGTGAAGCATGTGTTAGTCACTTATAATTGGTAAAAGAGAAATAAAAGGTAAATAAATTAATAGTTTGGTTTGGGATTGTGTTGCTTTTAAAAAATAAAAATAAAAAACGGCTTATTAAGAAATTTGGAACATCAAATGCGTTTGGTAAAAAAAAAAAATGTTTTTTAAAAAAAAAAAAAAAACTGTTGTTAATGACAATATAAAAGTATAGAAAAGCAGAAGCAAGGTCTACCATGCTTCTAAAAAAATGTTTTTTTTTTTTTTTCAAAGCATAATAATCAGTGCTCATTTAATGAAATTTTCAAATGGCAAGTATACACCCACATATTTTACAAAATTACAATCATTACCCCTATAATATTCTTTTTGACAATTATTATATCATATTAAATACCATATCATTTTTCGTCATTTAATATATTCACAACAATTTATTTAAATTAAAGTTTACTACATTATTTTTTGGTTAAAAGCACTTTTATGCGCACACACACAAAAGAAAAAAAAAGTTTACCAAACACTCAACAACTTTATTTTACAGCTGTTTATTCTCACAGCATAGTATAATCAGTTTTTTAAAAGAACACAACAACACCAAACTAGCCCTAGAGATGTCCTTCAAATAGCAGTATTTTTATAGATGTTACAACTATTACTTGAAAGATATATTAAACTAAAATTGGCACGTAAAAGCATCTTTAAAGAAGATGTGAAAAAGTTTACATCAGTAATAACAGTAAAAATAGACAATATTGGCAGTAAAAGCATCCTATCGAAATGTCAATTCTTATGTAACATGACGTGAATTGGCAATAAAAATGGTTACTGTCAAATTTGACAGCAGCTTCAAATAAGTTTTAATTCATTGTTAAATTGTGGCATCCCACATCGCCCAGGGGAGTGATCCTTAAATGTATATTCTCATTCCTACCTAGCACGAGGCCTTTTGGGAGCTCACTGGCTTTGGGTTCCATCGGAACTCCGAAGTTAATCGAGAGGGAGGCTAGAGCAATCCCATGATGGGTGACCCACTGGGAAGTTGCTCGTGAGTTCCCAAAAACAAAACCGTGAGGGAATGTAAGCCCAAAGCGGATAATATCGTGCTACGGTGGTGGAGCGGGCCCGGGAAGTGGTCCTGCCCGGGCCAGGATGTGACAATTTGTTCTGGGAACTCACACAAGAACTTCCCAGTGGGTCACCCATCATGGGAGTGCTTTTGCGCGCTACTCGCGTAACTTCGGAGTTCCCATGGAACCCGAAGCCAGTGAGCTCCCAAAAAGTATCGTGCTAGGTAAGGATGAAAATATACATATAAGGATCATTTCCCTAGGCGATGTGGGATGTCACAATCCACCCCCCTTAGAGGTCCGACGTCCTCGTCGGCACACCACGGCCAGGGTTAGGCTCTGATACCAAATTGTCACATCCCAGCCCGGGGTGGATCACTTCTTAGGCCTGCTCCACCACCGTAGCACGATATTGTCCGCTTTGGGCTTACCATTCCCTCACGGTTTTGTTTTTGGGAACTCACGAGCAACTCCCCAGTGGGTCACCCATCATGGGATTGTTATAGCCCCCTTCTCGCTTAACTTCGGAGTTCCTACGGAACCCGAAGCCAGTGAGCTCCCAAAAGGTCTCGTGCTAGGTAGGAATGAGAATATACATTTAAGGATCACTTCTCTGGGCGATGTGGGATGCCACATAAATTCTTTTTATTAACTTTGTAATATTGGTTTAAAATATTACATTTTCGCCAAACCATATTACTAAGTGGCCAAATGAGAGTTTGAACCATATTATTGCTAACCCATTGTTAGGCTAATACCATCCATGTCCCTTAGTGTAGATAATATTATTTATTAAAAAAAAAAAAAAAAAGCGTTGTATTTTCATTTACTTTCATTACTAATGCAATGTTTAAATGCTTTTATGACACTTAGTACTATGGTCTAGTGATATTCCTCTTCACTTGTAAGTGAGAAGTCTTAGGTTCGATCCTCGTCCAAGGCGAATTTGAACCACATTAATGCTAGACTATTGTGAGGCTAACTGTACCCCATCTTCATTAATATAGATACGATCGTTTGTTAAAAAAAAAAAAAAATTATACTCATTAGTTTATTTCCTTTCATTACTTATGCAAAGAAAATAAATATGAAATTGTAATATCCATTAATTCATTGCTTTTCATTAATAGTGCTACCTGATAAGAATTTATTATGAATTATTTATGTCAAATTTGAAATATAAAACATTAATATGATAAGATAATAATGTAGTAAAATAATAATTTAATTTAACATATTGAGTGGAGAACAAAACTTTAAAAGATGTCGAAGTGCCATATCGTTTGTCAAATTTAAATTCATTTTTAAACTTTTTTTTCAAATTTTGTTCTCCATTTGGTTAACCTCACAATGAACTAATAGTAATGTAGTTCAAATTCGTCTTTGTGGAGAATTGAACCCAAGACCTCTCACTTACAAGTGAAAAGGAATACCACTAAATCGTAGTACTAAGTGGTGATGAAAACATTTGTTAATCACTAAAAATATTTGAAGCTGCTGCCAAATTTGACAACAAACTTACTTGCTGACATTCCATATTATGTCACAAAGGAATTGACATTTCAGTTGGAAAATATTAATATTATTTTTTATAACTGTTATTACTTTTTGACTCTTAATTTGATGATGCTCTACGAGATTTGACGAAAGATTGAGTTTAATGAACTCAGTTTTTAACCAAGATAATTATTTTTTAACTCTAACCCACTCACATATATTTATTGCATTAAGGTGGATTGAAGTCATTGCTCTCCTAAACCTATCTAATCCCAAGAAACTAAAGGTTCACCTCATTAAATTAAGGATAATACTTAAATTTCTTAATAAGGATACACATATCTCACTCATTACGATAACATATTTTTGTCGTCTAAATTTTATAATCGAAGTTGTTCCTTTTTACTCTTTGTTTGCTCATTTGAAGATCATTCCTACCAAAAATCTTTTGAATTGAAAATAGTTTGTGTTAAAAAAATGTATGGAGCAAATCAAACGTGTGAGTACCAAATAACTTGGATAACTAAACAATTTTTTATTCAAATAATATTTTAATATGGATGATCTTCAAATGAAGATTAAAAAAAATTAAATAATTTCGATTATAAAATTCATACATTTGAAAATATGTAATTTGCAAGAGAGTGAGGTGCATTCCTCAACAAAGGGATGCTAGATAAGGTACGAAGCATGAAACGATCAAAGATTTCATAGTCTAAATTGACAACCATCAAAACACGTCCTAAAAATTAAGCATAAAGAAAGAGCGAGTAAGAACCCCGATTGCTTGGAGGGCTGTCATGCCATTTAAAGGAATGGAAAAATTAGCAAAACGATTGATTTAGTAATACAAGTAACATGGAACGGGCTATCAGAGTAATTGCTCAAAAACTTGGAAGGCTTCTACTAATACAAAATTTAATTAAACCCAACTGAATAAACCTAAAGACCTTCTCGAGGTTACAGGCCCAAAGAGAAAAGTGACCAACTCGACCATATTAATTAATTACAATACGCTTTCAACCCGTTTCCCGCCCATCCAGTCCGAATTCGAGCTGCAAAGAATTCTGTTTCTGTTGACATCCAAAGTAATTCAATGTTCTTAAGCATTCAATCGATTTTGATGATTGGATTGAATTCTTGTGATTCACACTTTTTGCATTTTTCTGAATTTTTAGCCAAGTCATTTAGAAAAAACAGTAATCGCCACTTATTAAATTATAGGCTAATTGCTTATGCACCTGAGTCATGTTACTAATTCACGTGACTAAAGCAACTATCGTAAACAATCAGCATATTCAGTAGGAGACAGATTGAACTATTGTAGAAACGCTAGTGCAGCAATCCAGTTATAATTACTTAAATTAAATCATTGAAATGCATTTTAGTTAATGTTAGAAACTGACTCAACTGAGAGAAGATTGGTTCTTGTGATACTGATGTTGGATAAAGCACTCAATTCGTCGTTAGGAACATTTTCGTGCAGTTGATCCTAGATTTAGTTGGCTGCCTTATCTAATCAGTTTCTTGTATGCTGCTTGCTATGCTTGTTGTTTTATTCAGGTTTGAAGATTGGCATTCAGATAGATGGATTCTAAGTTTTCCAAGTTCTGAGGGAAGCGTCCGCTGATGATGGACGATATCCAAGAAGAGCGATACCATCTGCATGTAAATGCAGTTTTGAGGAGTAGTCGGAGAGGATCTCAAAACTTGAATGCTTGTGCAGTAGCAGCTTATCAGCAACAGAAAGATAGCAGCATAGTTAATGCATCCAGCTTCAGAGATTGTTGTGGAATCTTTTATCCATTCTTAGTATTTAAGAACTGAATTGGAAGTTCCTAGATGTACGAACCAGCTTAGCATGGTGGTTTTCTATTGATTTCAACTTAGCTTGATGGATTTCTAGATGGTTTTCTCTTGTAAAAACAATTTTCAATTAATTTGATTATTTGATTAGCTTGACCGTATTTCTCTGTCATTTCTTTATGATATTTCTAAATATGTTGTGACTAATACATTTTTAGTAGTCACAATAGTTTCTAATCTTAAGTCACGACCTTCGTTGTAATTGAAAGCCTGTTTTTTTTAAGTCTCTATATAATGTAGCTTGCGACATGTTGATACCAAAAGAAGGTCAAAGCGATAACTCAGATTAAAAAGCGAGTTAAATCAAGAGAAGCAAAAAGCACAACAGGCCCAAGAACCCTAAAAGGATCAGCTACCATGCATGCACAAGAGAGAAGGTCACACCATTTACGCGCGACCAAGATAGAGAACAAGACCCCTCATTCAACGTGTATCGTGCCTAACTCAGCCACTATGAGTTGGAAGAAAAAGGAAAGTTCATAATGATACAAGGACATATGGAATATTTGGACTTTATAAGTGATGCATCAACCACCTAAACCCCAAGCAATGTGCCTGTACTTGTCCTGAAATTTAGATTAAAGAAGAAATCGTATCCAAATTCCAAAGAGCAGATCCAGATATTTATATAAAAAGGTTCATTTATTTTCCTTGGTATTGGGGTAGGTTAAATTTATGTTTTGTACGCAATATTTAGACTTGAGTATTTCACAACATGTTTTTTAACACCCAAAATTTTCATCTTTTGGGATGTTTTGGAGCCCAGGGCAGATGCCCTTGATTGTATCCTTCACATCCAATGTTAATAGTCTATTAATGAACAATATTGGACTGCTCAAAGATGAGTAAGAATTTATACTCAAAATTCTATGCGGCTGATTCATGAAATTTCGTGCTAAAATTAAAATTGATTATTTATAAATCACTCTATATAGATCACCTCTACAAAAAAAAAATCAATTAAAACTAAACAAATAGATTATTAACAATGGTAAATAGATAAACATTCCTTCCTTTAGTCAATCAACTATCACAAACCTTCTATCTATTAAACGACCTTAATTTTAACTGATTATTTACAAAATGATATTTACATATTAATTCATAATCTAACCAGTTCCGATCCTAAACACGAAGTTTCTTGAGTTGGACACAAAAAGATTTGAATAAGAATTTATACTTATCTTGAGTAATCAAGTACTATTCTTTTTAATTGCTTTGGCACTAGATAGTTTAATGCAAACTGCATGTCCTTCATATATACACACATTTCTCCCACCACAATTTATTTATAGTTCAATTATTTTTCTTGGCAAAGAAAATAAAAAACATTTTGAGAACATTTGCATGTACACAGTACACCACCGTCTTTGGATTCTTGAGATCTTTTCCAATCAAGTGCTCTTTTTTTTTCTTTTTCTTTTTTTTCTAATACCCAAGTGCTTATTAAAAAATGCTAAAGTTCAGACCAACTTTTTAAATCCGTTTCCTTAGTGACTGAGCAAAGTATATATATTATGGAGCACAAGAACAAAGCAACGTTCATTTTTGCAGAAGGCTGCAAGAGTCCACTTACCTTACCTGCCTCTAAAAGAAAAATAAAAAAGGGCTTTGTGCGTACGGGCAAATAAGCCAAATGAACCAAAATCTTATGAGCATCTTCATGTCTATATATAATTATTAATATTTTACTTGCATTTTGTATCAAGTTACGATAATTCGAATCTTTCGTTAATGTATAATTACCAATGTGGCCTAATGGATTTTCTAAGTAAATCTTTCTCTAATATTGTAAGTAAATTAAGTTGTAAGCATTCAACAACAACAACAACAAAAAAAAAAAATTATTCTATTGCACTCAGTCTTACGCTAAGTTTTTCATTAACTCTAAGTACTCCACATCTCTTGAGGCTCTGACGTATTTGTAGGTCTTCGATTCACATTTCCGAATCACCTTAATCCATTTTCACTCATCTTATCTTCAATTACAGGTCACTCGTACTTTACCTTATACATCATCATTTTTTCGTGTGATTATACATCCAACGAAGCATTCTCATCTCCGCTAGCTACATTCATTTTTTGTACGTGTTGATGCTGGTAAATGCATTCATAGAAACAAAATGGTAAAAGCTTGTATGATTCTGGTTTTCAACGTCGACTAACTATCTTTGAAGTGATTTCACGTTCGAATCTGTTTCTTTGTCATTGTATTGAAAAAATAAAAGAGAAGGTAAATATTTCTGCTCAAATGATAATGTCCCAGTTACAACTTAAAAACCTTTTGCAACAACACAATTGTAGCAGAAAACCGACTAATATATGCTTTTGACATGAAAATAAGATAGATTTTGGCTTATGTTGTATCTTTTTAAAAGTAGAAAGGAATAGAATGCAATGTTCAGTGAAATAAAGCCGTTGTAGAAAGATAAAGAAATATATATAAATGAATACTGCATCTTAAAAAAAAAAAATTGCAGACAATAAATCGTGCATGCCCTACTGCATGTAACTACTACAAGAAAGCATGCATACCCTACAATGTCATTTTACGTATTATGTGGTTTTTATTTTGTAAATTTGACACACGTGTGTAATACTTCAATTTTCGATGGAGATGTTACATAGCTGCATTCTCAGCCTTGAAAAGCTACAAGTGTAAGAAAAGTATCGGTTGATAAAATGCAGATAATCATCTCATAGCTATTGGAAATGAATCAAATCAAATAGTTCTTATTCTCAATCTTTCTTCCTTGCTCCTATGCTACCAAGTGAGAAAAAATTGAGAAAAATCTGTCGCTTACAACCACGATGAATGAATTCCTTAAAAGCTAAGGAATAGTAATCAAATGCGAGAGAAAACTTGCTATCTCAGATGTTGGTCTCCTAATGAATGATTTCACAACATTGTGTATTTTTGCAACATTGATTCATATATGTGACGCCATATTAATTAGTTTGTTTAATGTACTTTCATGATTAAGTATTAAAATGAAAATTGGTTAGTTAAATTGTCGTTTGATAACCATTTCGTTTTTATTTTTTAAATTTTCAAACGAAATTGCAGAAAATATAAAAATTTGAAAACAGAATAATTAAGCACCGGCTCCTAAATTATGAATAAATGGCAAAATTTGTAAATAATCAGAAACATTATCCCTCCGATAAAAACCGATCGAAAAATCCCTTCCTGCTCTGCAGAGCAGCACTAGGCACGGTGGTCAGCCCTCTCAGGAACCCACGCTACTATTGCCCCCACAATCCATCCAACATCTCTCGGGCCCCAAGATCCCGCCACGCGGCCAACCTTGTCTTACGTAGCCCTGCTGACGTGTCCCCGCTCTCCCCACCTCTTTTTAAAACCCCTTTCAATTTTCCGGTCCCTTGTCATAAGAGTAAGTCAGTGACACTCTCTCACTCATCTCTCTCTCTCTCTCTCTCTCTCTCTCTCTATAATATTTCTTCACCATTTTCTCTTTCTAAAATCTTCATCAATTTCTCTCCTCTCTGTCTCTGGAAACAAACATGGCGACCCGCAAGCTGATCGTGGAAGTGTGCAACGCCAAGAACCTAATGCCGAAAGACGGACAGGGGACGGCGAGCGCCTACGCGATCGTCGACTACGACGGGCAGCGGCGGCGGACGAAGACGAAGCAGCGAGATCTCAACCCCGAGTGGGACGAGAAGCTAGAGTTTCTTGTCAACGACAGCGAATCCATGGCCACCGAGATGCTGGAGATCAACATCTACAACGACAAGAAGGCCGCCAAGCGCAGCACTTTTCTAGGAAAAGTAAAGATTCCGGGAAATACTTTTGTGAAATCTGATGCGGCGGCGCTGGTTTACTTTCCGCTGGAGAAGCGGAGCGTGTTTTCTCAGATCAAGGGCGAGGTCGGATTGAAGATTTATTACATTGACGAAGATCCTCCCGCGCCCCCACCGGCAGAGGAGGAGAAGAAGCAGGAGGCAGCGCCTGATACTCAGCCTGCGACGGAGGAGAAGCCGCCCGAGAATCCAAAATCAGAGGATCAAAATCCAGAGGCTGCTGCGGCGAAAGCAGAGGAAAAGAAAGAGGAGACTGACAATAAACAAGAAGAAAAGCCTAAGGAGGAGGCGAAACCGGAGGAGAAGCCGAATCCACCGGAAAAGGCTGAGGAGGCTTCAGCTGCTGCCACACCACCAGCTCCGCCGCCGGAGGTTCAAAATCCTCCAATCGCGTACGCAGTGGCGGAGAAAACAAAGCAAACGGAGAAAGAGAAGAACGCGCAAGTGATCAACGGCGGAATCAGCGAGCTCGAGCTTCAGCCGTTGGTTCGGGATCGGAGCCGGAACGCGTACGATCTCGTCGATCGTATGCCGTTCCTATATGTCCGGGTCGTCAAATCCAAGAGAGCAAATGCGGGTCCTACCAGCACCGAATCCGTTTACGCAAAGCTGGCGATCGGAACGCACAGCATCAAAACCAAGACTCAGATTGACGGCAAAGATTGGGATCAAGTATTTGCTTTTGACAAGGAAGGATTGAATTCGACGTCGCTGGAAGTTTCCGTATGGGCGGAGGCGCAGGAGAAGAAGGAAAACGAACCGCCGATTAAAACAGAGAGCTGCCTCGGGACTGTGTCGTTCGATCTGCAGGAGGTGCCGAAGCGAGTCCCCCCGGACAGTCCTCTGGCTCCTCAATGGTACACTCTGGAGTCCGAGAAGTCGGCGGGAAATGACGTCATGCTGGCGGTGTGGATTGGGACTCAGGCGGACGAGGCGTTTCAGGAGGCGTGGCAGTCCGATTCAGGCGGGTTGATACCGGAGACCCGAGCCAAGGTGTATCTGTCTCCAAAGCTTTGGTATTTGAGACTAACGGTCATCCAGACCCAGGATCTGCAGCTAGGTTCGGGATCCGAAGCTAAACCCAAGGCTCGAAATCCCGAACTTTACGTGAAAGCCCAGCTGGGTCCGCAGCTTTTCAAGACCAGTAGGACGGCCGTAGGGTCCACGTCCTCGAGCTCCGCCAACCCAACTTGGAACGAAGACTTGGTGTTTGTGGCAGCCGAGCCGTTTGAGCCGTTTCTGCTTTTGACCGTTGAAGACGTAACTAATGGGCAGTCTGTGGGCCACGCCAAAGTACACGTGCCGAGTGTCGAGAGGAGGATCGATGATCGAGCCCAGCCAAAGTCCATGTGGTTCAATTTGGTCGGCGACGAGACGCGTCCTTACGCGGGAAGAATACACCTGCGAGTTTGTTTGGAAGGCGGGTATCACGTGCTGGATGAGGCGGCGCACGTAACCAGCGATGTTAGAGCGGCGGCGAAGCAGCTTGCGAAACCACCGATTGGGTTGCTGGAAGTTGGTATTCGCGGGGCCACCAATTTGCTACCGGTGAAGACCAAAAATGGCGTGCGTGGGACCACCGATACTTACGTGGTTGCCAAATACGGGCCGAAGTGGGTCCGGACCCGAACCATTCTCGACCGGTTTAATCCACGGTGGAACGAGCAGTACACTTGGGACGTATACGATCCTTGTACGGTTCTCACTATTGGAGTTTTTGATAACGGAAGGTACAAGAGCGATGAAGCGGGAAAACCCGAGAAGGATATTCGGGTCGGGAAGATCCGTCTGCGGCTATCGACTTTGGATGTTAATCGTGTGTACATGAGTTCATATTCCCTTACGGTGTTGCTTCCTGGTGGGGCCAAGAAAATGGGAGAGATTGAGATAGCCGTTAGATTCTCATGCTCATCGTGGATTAGTCTGATCCAAGCTTACACGTCACCAATGCTTCCTAGGATGCACTACGTGCGCCCACTAGGTCCGGCGCAGCAAGATATTTTGAGGCACACGGCTATGCGGATTGTTACGGCTCGGCTTGCAAGGTCCGAGCCGCCTTTGGGACAAGAGGTGGTTCAGTTCATGTTGGATTCGGACACACACGTGTGGAGCATGAGGAGAAGCAAGGCCAATTGGTTTCGAGTGGTGGGGTGCCTGTCACGTGTGGCAACTTTGGCCCGTTGGCTCGATGGAATCCGCACGTGGATGCACCCGCCCACCACTGTTTTAGTTCACTTGCTGCTTGTGGCGGTTGTGGTTTGTCCGCACTTGTTGTTACCCACCGTGTTCATGTACGCCTTCTTGGTCCTACTGGTACGGTCGCGGTATCGTCAACGGGGCCCACATAATATGGACCCAAGGATGTCGTACGTCGATGCGGTGAGCCCGGACGAGCTGGATGAGGAGCTCGATGGGTTTCCGTCCACGCGACCGGCGGATATAGTTCGTATCCGATATGATCGACTGCGAGCCCTCGGAGGTAGGGCCCAAACACTTTTGGGAGACGTGGCAGCCCAGGGGGAGCGTTTGGAAGCCCTGTTTAATTGGAGGGACCCAAGGGCAACGGGAATATTTGTGGTGTTTTGCTTGGTAGCTTCTTTGGTGTTTTACATGGTTCCTTTCAAGGCCTTTGTGTTAGGGTCAGGGTTCTACTACTTGCGCCACCCACGGTTCCGTGACGACATGCCGTCGGTTCCGGTAAACTTTTTCCGGCGATTGCCGTCGCTCTCTGACCAGATTATGTAGGGTGATCCGTCTGTATGGGGTGTATTTTTTGTTGCACTCTCTTGGTGAAGTACGTAGTTACTCGTTAAGTTGCTAGCCGCAAGCTGATGATGTATTATTTTTGTTTTTTTTATTATTTCTCATGGGTATTTCATATGAAGATTTTTTTTTTTTTTATTAATTAGTTGAATTGAACTTGAAATAATGCGTGAAAAAGGTGGAAGAAAAATGGCCGTTGTTGTCTATGGGGTGTGGACTATATAATTAATTTACTCTGACTGCGATTTCATCTAAATTCAAAATTAGGTTTAGGTTCCAGAAAATGCAGAAATGCAGGCAACGGTCTAAATCCACTTTTAAAGTTGGCTAATCGGTGAACAAGCTCTAATTTCCATGTTTTTTTTTAATCTCCCTAGCGGGTTATAGCATTGAAAAACATTAATTTAAGAGTAATGCTAAAGAGACTAAATTTTTAAGAAAGCATTTTTGTTTAAGTGTTGATTAACGTGTTTATTTCTTATTGATGACACATCATTTGATTTGCACATTTGGTTGACCTAACATTGTCCTTAAATGGAAACTAATTTTGGACAGGCAAAGTTTAATGATTCAACCAAAAATTTCGAGTAAACTCTCATAACTCGTACTTGAAACTTTTTTTAATAAATACGTTATTATGTATTGTTGGATGCTAATCCTAAACCCTAAATCAAATAGTGATCGCTATCAAAAACTCGATGCAAAAGTGAATGATCTTAACTAATAAAGTTGATAACCTCTTACCAGAAAATAATCCCCTAATTGAAATATTGGTCTCGAGTCATCCCAGCACAATTGCATATGATCCATGGACTCAAAACAAATATTTGAGGCCCACTCAATTGTAAGGCTAAGAATTGTGTTGAACAAGAAAAAACACCCTAAACAGAAAATAGAGGGGCAATATAATGTGTTCAATTGCTTGTTTAGTGCCCCGCCCAGACGCCTAAGTTGCCCGCCACACCACTACCACCTTTTAGAATTCTGTATAAAATATTTAAAAAAAAACCCCAAATTTCAAAAAATCATGTAGAACACTAATTAAAAGCATACAATTTATTCCTTTTGGCTAAAGGAATCATCTGCATTGTTGTTTCTTGAAGTTCCTTGTGGAGAGGAGTTTCGTTAACAAAGATTTCAACCTCCTAGACCCGGGTCCGGGCCTTAAAACGCCATAGTTTTCACTCTGCAAACTCGAGCATACATTTTGCGTCTTCCCATTACTCCCAGAACACCACCCCCCATAAGCAAATTGTCCACGACGTCGTTTAAGAAGTTCACGATCGATTTTGTTTAGAACCGGGGCGTTTTTCTTGAACTTTCGAGCAAATGGACGGTTGCTTAGAATCATTCTTCTAAAATCTCTGAGTCCAAGAGACCTCGGGTGCTGCTTTGGAGGTGTATCCCATGTAATGTAGTGAAGGTCATGATTGACCGTGGTGTTCTTGTAGTATTCGGAGTTGCATATTACGGTTTGGAAGTAGCCTTCCGGTGATGAGACAAAGTTAGTGTAGTAGAGGAGGAGAGTCCTTGGCAGATTGTCCCACCCTACTATGCAGTACTCGGAAAAAGATCTTGATAAAATTGTCCAAGCTGAACCTGGATTGAAAGCAAGACACAATTATCAATATAAATAAGTGTATATGGTCATTTTAGTAAGAGCGTTGCTATTCAAACCACATTAGCGGCCATATTGCCAACGTGGGCAGTACAAAAGCTTCTTTCTATTAGTAAAAGAAATCTCAAATTTAGACCGTAGTACTATTCATTTTCACTCGTAATGAGAGTTTTTAGGTTCTATTTTTGCCGAATGCGAATTCAAATTAAATTATTGTAACTAACCCATTATAAGGCTTAATCTGGTATTAAAAAAAATAAAGGAAGCTCAAATACATAACCCTAGAGGCACTCCAAACCAATATTTTACAATTTTAATTAACAAAATGAGAGTGCGTTCAATATTTTTTTAATACAATATATAAACTTCCATATTTGCAAGCCATTGATATATTTATGTGTTTAATAAACAAGCGTATATATTGGAAATTACTCCTTCAAAGAATCTATAGAAGCAAGATAACACGTGCATTCCCAGTAAATTAAAGGCCTTATCATTTAAATGTGTGGTGCATGCAGATTGCAGGTGTCTGGTTGTCTGCCATAGCTCTGCTGTCTCTTCAACGCTTATTACTCTTTTTGGTTAACCAGTGCTTATTACTCGATCTACACCATATTACCACATGCAGTAAAAAGAGTTCAACCAGAATTAACCCCCAAAACAAGAAAGTTTCTTAACCAGGTTAATTAAGAAAATGTTGGGTTTAAAATTAGGAGCATTAGCTAAACGATCAGTTTTCAAATCTCAATCTCAATCATTGAAATGATTTATTTTTAATGTCTGCAATATCTTCTTGCAATATCGCCAAATATTTTATGGCCATGTTGTCGATATTCAACTTTAAACAATTTAGAAATTGAGATTGTATATCTGATTAGCCAATATCTTTTCAAACTTCTAACGTTTTTGTGTTGCGATTAAGGTGTGTGGAGTGTTGAACAGTAGTTTGGTCCAGCCGACAATGGTTAGGTGGAGAGAGCAAAAATGCCAAAGCATGTTCTTCAGAAACGTGATGCATACAATATCATGATAAATATGAACTGTCACACAAACCTACCCCAAGAAGTGGAAATAAAGAAAAGGGTGAAAAGGACATCTGAAGCATGCCCCAAACGAAAAGACCACAACTTACTTATAATCCATAAATTTAATCATATCTTTCGTCTTGTTATGGACTCATCATGGGTTCCAACTGGAATGTTCTCTACCCTAGTTTTTTTATTGACTTTTAGATAAAGAAGCTTAATGTTGACCTATTGATTTTTCTGCCTAAATTGTTATTGAAATTTGTATAACTTTTCATTTTGATTTTAAGTTTAAAATCCATAAAAACGATTCCAAATAGGAATGTGATATCCACACATCCCTATTTTACTTCTCACACACTTTTTTAATTTTCGATCGTCGGATCGAATGAATTGGGGTGCGATATCCACACATCCGGTTTTACTTCTCACACACATTTTAAATTTTCAGCCGTCGGATCGGATGAATTGAAAAAGATCAATGGATAGAAATTATCAAGGAGTGTGTGAGAAGTAAAATGGAATGTGTGGATAGCACACTCCTTCCAAATATTGTCAATCATTTTGGTCATTCTGTGAAAAATTTCCATTAAATTGAAGAAACTGTCAATTCAAGTGGAAGAGTTGCTTTGATAAGAATACCCTCAATTTAACAGAAGTATTTCACAAAATAACCAAAATAATTGACGGTGGATAATCTCAATGATCACTTCCATCAATTTTAAATCTCAGAGACCAAAGTGAAAAGTTATGCTAATCTCAGAGACTATTCTAACTGAAAAAAACCCTTTACATATATATATATATATATATATATAAGTATTCTATTTGGATGATAGAGATATGATATAAGTGGTGGAAGGAGATATACAATACATTGAAAAATTAATAATCAATTAGTACTAATTAATACTTGGTTCATTAAAATTTGATAAATGGCTACCTTTAAATAATGCACTTTTTTCTTAGCTAAGGAAAACTAATCCTCAATTAGTATGACGAATTTGTAAGCGGTGAATTGTCATAGTGGTTAAGGCATTCTTCTTCAACCAATTATTCTCTGGTTCAAACCCTCCTTTATAGCTTCTAATTTAGTGTAGTAACATCGCTTGTATTTGGAAAAAAAAAAAAAAGTAGGAAGAATTTGCTCATTCAGTTTTAAGATTCTGGCATCTAAACTAACCTTGACATGTGCACTTCATTTTATAAACAGGAAAAGTACTTAACAGTACTTAGCAAGTTCAAGATTTGATTTATATAAACCCTATACAAAATGCATAAACCACATGCGTGTTGTTCAGAAGTTCACGTGATACTGCAGTACCATTACCCACAAATAAAAGCAAAAGATATCTATTTGCTACTGGTTTTTCTCTAATTTGTAATTATCAACTTAATTAACGAAATTAATAATTCTTAATAAGAAAAGATTTGGGAGATGGGGTTGAACCTGTGTAAAGCTTGAAAGCAGTTGGGAGAGCCCTTTGTTTAATTACCCACCACAACTCTGATTTATTGAGGCTGTACAGTCCTGGGTCTATTATCATTGGCTTACCTCTCTTATTCCTGCAAGACCAGTAATTAGTTTTAACAATGTACAAGTACGGAAGTACTAATTGTTCTTTTAATCAGAGCGATAATTCTATTTTAATCTTAACAACAGCGGAGAACGAGTACATTGTTCTAGTCAAACTTAATTAGTTTAGTGCTAAACAAAAATTGTAGGCGATGAAATTACTAAATTAAACAAAAAAAAGGAAAGACTCACAGCTTCCAACCCAAGCGACTGGTGTGCTGTATAAAATTGAGATCTCTTGGCAAATCAGAAAACGCATGGATCATATCTGAAATTAAACAAATTTTAATAAAATTAATTAAGTAAAAATGTAAGGATGCAAGAAATTAAGTAAGAAAAACCCCAACACAAAAAAATAATTTAATTGCAGCAAAAACAAAAAATAAAAATTAAATTAAATTAAAAAATTAAAAAAAAGCACTCACCATACCATCTTGAGTGATTAAAGGATAATCAGAAGCACTGAGATTGATAAACCAATCCCAATCCCAAGTCCTCAAGAGCAAAGACAACGCATGAAGAGTAGTAGCAAGCATTGTTGGTCCTCTATAAGTGACCAAATTAGGTTTTCCCAAAATCCAAACATTACCAACTTGCCCAAAAACTGGATCTCCAGCCACGAAGTCAGCAATGTCCCTGTGCTCATCTTCTGGTGCACCGTAATCCATGTGGATTAGATAGTAATTTCCAGGATGGTATAGGGCGTACAGCATGCGTTTTAGCTTCATGGAATCGCCCTTGGATGCAGAGATTAGGTAAGCAAATGTCACTGGATATGGCTTGGTGTTGCTGGTGTTGGATATGGTGGTTAAGTTGAAGTAGTTTATGACCGGCTTGAAGTTGTGGATGGGGATTTTTAACCTCGTTGGGATGTATAGGAGAGAGAAGAGAACTGAGGTTAGGAGGAAAGATATCACACAAACTTTGATGGCCATTGCTGAAGATTTTGGGCATGGATGAATGTTTAGAGAGAAAGAGAGAGAGGGTAGTTAAAATGGTTAAGGAGAGAGTGCTAATTGCAAAGCTAATGAGGTTGGAGAATAAAATAAAGGAGAGATTGGGAAGTGTGTGGGGGAGAGGGGGGGGGTTAGATAAAAGTTTGGGTTCCTTGCTTTGAAGAGAAGGCGATGCAGATGTATGATGTATCACTCAGTCTATTCTTGTTGGGTGAGGAGAGACCTTTTAAGGCTTTAATTAGTATTCTGTTGAGGCGTTTGTTAACTGGCTTAGCTTTTGAGCAATGACAGGAACTTGATAAAATGATGACTTTTATGATATGAGTACACCTGTTATTATATTGTTTTATGCGTATAATATAATTATATGTGTAGGTTTTTCCACATAACATTGTACATTGAGAAAGAATATCACACTAACAGTGTATCTGTGCTATGTAAATTGTTTAAAACACTAAAAGAATGGTCAGTTTCAGTTTAGTACTATTTAGGCTTGTTTGATGCCTTGGATAGGTTTTGATTTGACTGTGTAACTCATAATATTTACATTATGGTTTGGTGAGAGATTTCCAAGTTTCATGTGATTGAGGCCAAGTTAATGAGAAATGAACTACGAATTATTATATACGAGAAAGACATGTGGGAGAACTTTACAAATGACTAGTTGGAATGAGTCATTTACAAATTCATCATACATGCCCTTGCAAGTGCTCATGATGAATATTTGTAATTTCCTCTAACATTTTGTAGTCTGTTCTGTATCAACCTTTTGATTGTATTTTCAGGTATGTTGAAGTAAGAATTGAACGTAATCCACGTAGAGTTGTTTCGCCGGTTTTCTCAGGAGAGCCTTTAAGAGAGTAAAGTGCAGAGTCTCTAAAGAAAGGGTGAGGGAGCCCTTTGGACACAACCTCATTTTTTTTTGTTGACGTATTTCTATGTTAGGCCCAAAACGAAGCCCAAAAATACGAGGCCCAAGCCATGTTGTGAGGCCCAAACCATGTACCAACAAAATGTATAGAGTAGCAGTTCAACTTGACCTTATCATTTCCTGGTAAGTAGTTGGAACCTGGAAATTGAACATCCCCCCAAATATTGTTGAAGGGCAACCCTGTAATTATGTTTGCCCTAGAAGGAGTTAAGGGTAAGTCAGTGGTTAAACCAAACAATCATCTCTTTCTTTTTTTTTTTTCTTTTTTTTTATAAATTGGGTTGCTTGTTTTATTACTAACAACACATAGTTACAAGAGAGAGGCCCACATACAACACAAACACAACAACAAAAGTATGGACCTCCAAAGTACAACAAAACCAAGCTCAACAGAAAACCAAAAAAAACCAAACAACTTGCAACCTCTGCCGCTGCTGCCATCTGAAGGACCTCTAGACTCGAACCAATTGCCCCGAAAACAAGCCAAATCGAGCCCCCAAAGTGGATAAAAAGAAGGCTCCAACAACCGCCAAAGAGCACATCGAAGATTGGCAGCACAAATCGAAGGAAGCTTGCAGGAAACAACCTACGAGCAACAAAGGCAACCAGGCCAAGTTGAGGCAAGAAGGTGGTGCGAACATCCAAGCATCAAAAAAATCCGAAACTCTACACATCTCCCTCCTAAACAGGAATCGCGAAGATTTGCGTTCACTGTGTGGATTAGTGGAAGTCGATCTAGAGGATGAGTAGCACTAGAGGAGTGAGCCAAGTGGAAAGGGTAGGATGTGGAGTGATGAAAATTAAGCAGGTGGAGGGAAAAAGAAAGGAAGAAAGGGAGTTGAGGAAGGGAAACCAAAGGCAGCAGAGAGAAGAGGAGAAGGTCGAACCAACAAAAAGGTAGAGGAAAAATCAAGCAGGGACAAAAGGAAAGAAAAGGAAAACAAGAGGAGCAAGGGGCTACCACCAACCCTAGCCATAGCTAGGATCAGTGGAAGGGAGGAGGAAAACAGAAGCTGGATATGCACTCACATGCGGGCGGTGAGAAGAACTTTCATGAAGGAAAGGAGAACTCTCACGAAGGAGAGAAAACTAACAATCATCTCTTTCTTTTGAACAAATTAAACAACTTCTTTTCCTTACTGCTGCACATTTTGTGAGGGGTATTGGCGCTATCCCCACACTCTTTTTATCTCTCACACCATTCTCAAATTTCAGTCATCGGATCGAATGAATTAAAAAAGATTAAGAAACATAAACTAAAAAAGGGTGTGTAAGAAAAAAAATGTAGCCCAACTGCCTCACGAGGGAAAACACAGGGCCAGAAAGTTGGTTTAACTCTTGCGGATCACGTCACCTTTGCTGACCTGCCTAATTAGCAAAACCTAAACGCCCATGTGGAGCTAGCCAACCCATGATGCAAAGAGAGAGGGAAAGAGCGAGAGTTGCGTGACTAACAAGTTAATCTTACTGAAGAAAAATTGACGAAGTATTAAGGCAGACTTGATCAGTCTGTCGTATTTTTAAATCGATTTGTTGAATCTTGGAGCCAAAGGAAGCGAAGGAAATCACATATATCTAACAAGAGAAAGCAACAGTAGAATTGGGAACAATTGACTTACATATATTCTTGTATACACATCAACACGCTTTCTCTCTCTCTCTCTCTCTCACACAACATTTCTTGTTACTCCTTTCAGATGATTAGAATAACAGATTCCTTGCAGTTTACCTCTTTCGAAATCATTTTCGTCTGTCTTCGTTGATCTTGATTCATCCGGTTCGGTTTCTGTGGATGCAGACGCAAGAACGTTTAATTCAAAGTGCGGGAATTTTCAGTGCATCTGATTTTGTTGAAACTTGGAGGCAAAGAAAGTGGTAGAAACCTTCCTAGAACTTCTGTAAGAGAAAGGACAGTTGATTTCGGAATTTTGAAGCCATTAAGATATGTGAATCGAGTTATGGCAAGTTTGGAGACTACCAAGAACATCCACGTACAAGTTCAAGAAGCAGAACTCAGACCTTCCTCCATAAACCTAATCAAGGTTCTCTCTCTAATCTTTCTTTCTCTGGCTCTCATCTCTGTCACCAATTTATTTCTTCTTTCTTGCTGCATCTTTCTTCCCAATATCGATTTTCTCGGTCTTCTTTGATCTTCTTGTTAATCAATACATTGGACTCATTTTCTAATTTCTGTGGATGCAGACGCAAGAACCTAGCAACTTTCCACCCGAAACAACGACAGCCGGACAATTTCTCAGGAGGCTCTTTAAGCTTCTTTTTTACTTGCACTTGATCCTCATCACGATCTTCATAATCTTCCTTACGCTCTATGGCCTCATCTTCAACACTCGCACTCACCATTTCCGACCCCTTGAGTATTACCCTCCATTGCTCACTGCAATTGGGTGCTCTGCAATTTTTTCTTTCATATGGCAGTGGATCACTAGCTCAAGCCCTTCCAAAGCCTTCAAGGCAGCGTTCTGGCTTAGCCCTTTGCTAACATGTGCGGTCGGTGTACTACTCATAGACATAAGTTCTCCTGCGAGTTTGGCTGCAGGTGTGGTTGCAATCGTTTGTGCCGTCGTTCAGTCTCTGTATGCCTGTTGGGTCAGTCCCCGTTTTGACTACGCAATTCGAGTTTTATCAGTTTCCACTGCCTTTCCTACTCCGAAGACTACAACATTAGTCATTCGATCAATTTCCGTCAGCATTCTTTACTCGTGTCTCTTGGTGTCCGGCATTGGAAGAGCCACTGCTATCAGGAGTAGTTGGAAAGTCCTGTTCATCGCACTAATCTTGCTAAGCATGGCATGGACGATGCAAGTAATCAAGAACACGCTGCTAGTTACTGTCTCGCGAATCAAGTATATGAACTTCACATTTGGAACAGAGATTGACACGAATGAGGCTTTTCGTGACACCATTAAGCACTTGACTGGGTGTATCTGCATCGGCTCCATCTTGGTCCCGGTTCTTGGGGTTATCCGTGGTTCAGCCCGAGCCATGAAACTGACTGCAGGGGATACAGACGAGTTTCTGTTTTCGTGTGCCAACTGCTATTCAGGAATGGCTTCGACGCTGGTGATGTATGGGAATCGCTGGGGTTTTGTGCACGTAGGAGCGTACAATAAGGAGTTTGTGCAGGCATCGTCGGATACTTGGGAGATGTTCGGGAACGAAGGACTGAAAGAATTAATCGACTGGGATCTCACCGGATCGTTCTGTTTTCTTTCAGGGGTGGCAGCAGGTGCAATCTGCAGCCTAGTGAGCGGGACTTGGGCTCTTATAATTCACAAGAGCTATGCTACAGAAGTTTTAATATACGCATTCTTCATCGGATACTTCATGGTACTTATCCTTCCTCAGTAAACTTAGCAATATCAAAACACTAATGTGTTTTAACTTTGTCTTTGATGTATGTGATTCAGTGTAGGGTTGCTATGGCATGGCCACAAGCATGTGTCTCGTCTTACTACGTGGCGTATGCAGAAGATCCGCGGAGCATTAGATTTGATTCGACCATACCTGCTCGTATTGAAGAGCTCCGGAGATTTCAGGCATAACAATTGCAAGCTAAGCTATCAACAAGTAATCAAGCCTATCGCAGCAGCAGTCGACTAGAAAGACTCATTCTCAAATCATTCAAGAGGCATATATCAGAAAGTACCATAACAGAAATAGATCAGACGAGCTAAACATGGAAACTTGTAACTTTCGTGTTTGTATATGTCGAAAATCTTAGACTACATCTTACCAGACCATGAAACTAAGTACGTAGCATTTTTCTGTTGATTATACTACATTTTCCAAACTAAACTGCGATCTGTACATAGAAATTTTACGAAGATATAACAGGTACATGCAATCCTCTTTGTTTCTCCATCAAACTTCATATATTCTTGTTGAGCACTGTATAAAATGACCGTAAAAGTAACATCACCCAGTTTTCTGCAAATGATATGTAGTTCTGAACATTCAACGTGATTAAGAGCACATTAAAACTGAGGAAAAATACCATTTAAAAGTAAATGAATTAAATTCGATACTACTACACTTCAATGTTAACTCATCGTGTAATCAGTCACAAAAAATTCGAGAAGGCTTCATGACTAATACAAGTTACTTGCACATACAACAAATCCAAGGAAGATAAACGAACCAGTAAGGTCATCCTAGATGCCCGCGGCCACCACATTCTCCACACATAATGTTGCCACTTCCCCCGCAACCTACATGGAGCAACTATTGCGTTAGCATACTCTCATTGGCCATACATACTCAAATCAACAATATAAAACTTTAATATTTGACAATCAAGTGCAAGCATCTTTTTCTTTTTCAAGTCAACTATAAACTCAGTTAAGAGAAGATAAGCTAATTACCTAGGCAGCGAACTTTGACAATAATACCCTGGCTCTCCAATATTGAATCAACATACAGGCCTGAACCAGAACAAGTGGTGCAAAGGACTGCACCTTTGGCTTCACAATCAATGCATCGTGGTTTGTTTCCAATGAATTTCTCGGTCAAAGATATCCCAACAGGTTTCTCAATTCTCTCTTCCGGTACAGACTTGTCATAACAAAACAGAGATTCAAGACTACTTCTTTGTTTATCCGCATCATCCAGCTGAGCACCCAGACTACAAGATCAAATAAATGCTGTAAGAGATTTAGACTCACGATAAACATATTATGGACGAATAGGCACCCCAAATTTTAACTAGTAACAGAAGTGCAAGTCTTCTGTCTTCGATCTGTACAATGTGCAAACAGCTACTGGCATATTCATGCACACTAAGAAATAGAACTCTAGATAGAATAAACTATTTAAAGAGCCAAATTAAATTGTACTATATGTTGAAATAGACTATTCGTGAGAAGGAAAAGCAACCAGCAATCTGTTACAAAGAAAGTCAACATATATTTGCGTTAAGCACGCACCCAAGTGTACATTGATTGATTATGTTACTCCATCCAAATTCATTACCTTATTTCATCATTTTCCGTCAATCATGTGACATTCTCACATTTCCCTGGTTTTACTCATTCAGGCTAAGAAATCATCTCAATGCACAATTTATGTAGTTAAAGAACAAAAAAAAGACCCCTAACAAGCTTTGATATTTTCCTAGGTAAAGGCTTCCTTTCAAATAAGACAGTATAATTTCAACTGTTTTAAACAACTCTTCGTCAATTGGAACTCAACGCAGACTTGCAATCTCGGCAAGGCCTTGAAGCTTCCTCAAAAAATTATCTTGACCTCATCTTTTGATAAAAAGACACCCCTTTTCATTTCCTTCCAATCCCAAACTTCAACATTCCTCCTAGATATGCACGTGCACATTCTTAAAAATGACAGAAGCTGAGAAAAGCTTATACGCCATCAATCGAAAAACCTTGGTTATAAGGACCAAATGCTATACGAGGTTATGGAATTATAAACTTTGGAGATTACGAATCAAATCTGTGAAAACATAAAGTACACACGAACCAGACGAGCCTCAAATTAATAAATGAACTTACTTCAAATCCATTACCGTTTAGAAACAGTCAAAATTAAGATTTTAATACAAAATCATTTAGCTGTAACAACAACAGCAACAAAGCCTTCGGCTGTATGAACCCTAAAACGCCAGTGCGCTCAGTTTGCGCTAAGTTTTAGCTCCCAATACCCCATGTCTTCTGTTAACATTCCAAATGTCCAGCCAACATCAATTTGTACGAGTCATTTGGTGGAACTTCCACATTAATCAATAGTAAAATTCAACCAACACTAGAGGTTGATCACTAAAAACGTAGCCAACCCACAGAAACAAAAACAAAAATTGATACAAAATTAAACCATCAAACTAAAAAGAAATTAAAAACAAATAAACAGCTCAAAATACAAAAATTTCCAGGGAAATAAAATAATATGAAGGAAAAGTGATAGAGGTGAAGAAACAGAGGCCTACCCCATGTGAAGAAGAAGGAGAAACAGAGCCGTTGGGAGAGATGGCGGCAGCAAATTTGGCGATCGACCCACCACGTTTGTGATGAAACCCAAATGACAACTTGTCATGGACACTCAATCTTGTCGAAGAAACAGGGACGAAAGTAATCAAAGACGCCATACTTGCAGCAGCAGAAGCAGAACCCATATGATCAAATTTTGAATCTTTGATGTCAAATATCACATAGAGAAATTACAGGGAGGGAATGAGGGAGAAGAAAATGCTTCGGTGTAATCGACGACGACGAATTGGGTTGGGAAAGTCTCTCCAGTTTGGTTGGTTGGTTTCTTGGTGTTATCGAATAGTTTTCTTTGGGGTTTGAGGATGGCAGATGGGTCAAGCTTACATGTTTTAGCCCAAGTTTTTTAAAGATTTTCTTTTTGGGCCGAGCTCGGCCCAATAAGTAGTACTATCCGAACATCACCGGTTTGATTAATGCTTCTTAAACAGGTTGTGTTTGAAATTCTCGGAATCAAATTTTCTTTCCAATTTCGAAAACATTTTTGAATTTTTGGAATCGGTTTGATACCAGGAATCTTTTTAACATAATTCAGATTTCATATAATTTACAAGCTTAAAGAAGCTTTCATCTTTTTTTTTAGTAACGACAAAAAAAATCATCATGCGTTCATTCTTTTTTTCATTTTTTTTATTACAAAAATGTGCTCAACTTCATGTTCTTGCTTTTTCGTTTATCTTTCGTATTTTCGATACTTTTTAATCTAACGAGTAAGGCTTATGTGTTCTTGAATAAGTATAACTTTCTTTAAAATTAAATAATCTTTCTCTTGCCGTCAAGGGTTTCTTGATTATGAAAGTTTATCAAATTTAATAATCTTTTGAATATAGGAGTTATCCACTCCAAGGCTATATGTTAGAAAATGGTTAGTGTTTTAAAATTTCCATTAATGAGATCTCTACTTGTGCTTTTTGGATTGAGATATTAGTCAATTTACTCCCTGAGACCTTGTAAGTCACTATTATTTTTATTTTTAACTTTAATTTTAATCAATTAACTCTGTGAACTTTCACAATTAGCCTAATCACCCCATCACTTAGATTTTTTTAATTTCCCATCCACTATTTCGTCCATCTAGGTCACGTGCTGCCCATGCAAGAAAAATTGAGGACAAAGAATTCATTTTATCTCTCATCAAAATCGATCCTAATTCCCTGCTCTCATCAAAATTCAACCTTGATTCCTTGTTGATAGAATAGGAAGGCACATACACTGTTGAAGCATCAACTGGGATTGGGTTTTGGTGAGGTGCAAAATGACCTTTATGCCCTCATAAATACCGAGATGGACAGAATAATGAATGGAAAATTAAAAAAAAATCCAACAGCAAGAATGATTTGGCTAATTATAAAAGTTAAGGAGTTAACTGATTAAAATTAAAGTTCAGAGAAAAAATTGATAATGACGTACAAGTTCAGGATAAATTGGCTAATACCACTTGGGGATTTCTCATCAAATTTATGTCCAAAATGTATGTCATTTTGAGATTGAAGTTTAAAGTTGGAGTATAAATATAAAAAAATAATTAAATGAATGTTTTAAATGATTATGTGTTAAAATATTGTATTTAAATGATTATTTATTAAAACATTGTATGTAAGATTCCATATCGTCCAAGGATGAAGATCCTATAAGCCTTATATGTATGTTCCCATCTTTACCTAGCACGAGACCTTTTGAGAGCTCACTGGCTTCGGATTCCGTAGGAACTCTAAAGTTAAGCGAGTTCGCACGAAAGCATTTCCAGCATAGGTGATCCGGGCATGGTCAAAGCTCAAAAACAGACAATATCGTGCTATGGTGAAATCGAGCCCGGAATGTGGTGGGGACCGGAACCGGGACCGGAATGTGACATTATTTTATTCAAATAATAAATTTAAGAATGTAGCGTAACAAACTAGTTACATAACTTTTTCTTAAGACGAAATACTGCAAGCATAATTTTTTCTTAAGACGAAAAGTGACGTGAAACAGACTAGTGGAAGCATTTGCCATTTATCAAAGAACGTGATCCACAAACAATTTATTAAGAAAGAAAGTAAAATGTAAAGCACATTGGCAAGGAGGGGAGGATTGATGTTGAAGCTTTGAGTACGACGCAAGTCTTGATATCGTGGGGTCTCTTTGTTCCCACAGATCAGACGCTTGACTCACTTTGAAAGCCGACGTCCACCAAATTCCCACGTGTAGCTTTATCGTGGGGACCACTTTTCATTACACAGTGATGGGCCCCAACGGCACCATCATTCGACATCTGTCGCCCAAATTGGCACAATGTGGAAACTCAGACCACTCCTCTCCACATAGAAAGAACAGAGACCTTTGAGCTTACCAAATTCATAAACCCTCCATCCTTTTTAATTTCCACCCCTTTATATTTGTATATTTTCCTGTATTTCTTCCTAATTTTTGGGTTTTCATGATCTTCTCCAATTGCTCTGGAGCACAATCATAAAGGTAGATTCAATTTCAATCAATTTCTCTACTTTTCTTTTTTTTTTACTTTTAGTTGAATTTCTCTAATGGGCACCTTAGTTTTCTTACCAAAGTACAAAAATTACATAATTTTCTTGAACATCTCGTTTCTGCTAGTGGGATGTGCTTTCTTGATTGTACATTTTGAAGCTTCAGATTTTCCGGTTCTAAGCACTTCTGAGATAAGCGCTTCTGGGATTTCCAGATTTTCTGGTTCACTAGATTGCAAGGGTTTTCTTAGTTTAGATGACTACAAAGCAAAGTGCTTTCACCTTAAATCCAAAAACCCATGTGTCTCCCAAGGCTATATAAACTATCTTAAAATTTTCTACTGCAAGTTTGGAACTTTTCCTCAATTGGGTTATTGCTGTATGTTTCTTTGGCTTCTGGTTTTGTTCTATTTGATGGGAAACACAGCTTCTGAGTACTTCTGTTCTTCACTTGATAGTTTATCTAGGCTGTTAAAATTGTCCCCAACAATTGCTGGGGTAACTCTGCTTTCTCTTGGCAATGGCGCCAATGATGTGTTTTCCAGTCTTGTTTCGTTTATGGGTGGCGGGAATGGCGAAATCGGTCTTAATACAATTTTGGGTGGTGCTTCTTTTGTGTCGTGTGTTGTGGTTGGAATCTTAAGCATTTCGATGCGCAAAAGGCGCATTCGAGTTAACAAATCGGACTTTGTGAGAGATATTTGCTTCTACCTTTTGGTCATTGTATGTTTGGGTGTTATCTTGATTCGCAAGGAAATGGATGTGTGGGCTGCAATGGCTTTCTCTTCACTCTATATTGTCTATGTGATTGTGGTTTACGTTTCACACACACGTCGGAAGAAATGCTTTGAATTGAGCTGTAATTCGAGCAATGAGAGTGACTTGACTGTGCCAATTCTTAGCAGCATTGAAGAGGAAGATCTCAGTGCTGCAGAGGAAGGAGCCTGCGCAAGGCAGTTCTGAAGTAGTACAAGTCAAGAAATGCTGCTGTAATCTTATATCATCAGCTTTTTTTCGCACGCTAATTTTCATACTTGAGCTGCCACTTTATCTGCCCAGGAGATTGACCTATTCCTGTAGTCTGTGAAGAAAGATGGTGTAAGCCATATGCAGTTGCTTCAGTGACACTAGCACCAGTGCTTTTGTCAACACTTTGGAACCATCAATTTGGAAATGTTAGCTTCAAGACAAAGCTTGCAATCTATATTATTGGATTGGTTTTTGGAATCACTTTTGGGATTGCTGCTTTTTTAACAACTGAGAAGTCAAGCCCACCAAAAAAGTCCTTAGTTCCTTGGCTTACTGCGGGGTTTGTAATGAGTATTACCTGGAGTTATCTTACAGCTCAAGAATTGGTAGGGTTGTTAGTTTCATTAGGGTACATATTAGGTGTGAGTCCTTCAATTTTAGGGCTAACAGTCCTTGCTTGGGGCAACTCACTTGGAGATTTGATAACCAATTTGACAATGGCTTTGAATGGTGGAACAAAAGGAGCTCAGATTGCATTTTCAGCATGTTATGCTGGCCCTATCTTCAACACTCTGTTTGGATTAGGGTTATCGCTTGTTGGCTCAGCTTGGTCTAAATTTCCATCACCCGTCTTGATACAGAGCGATCCATACCTCTTGGAGACGGTGTGTTTCTTGGCCATCGGCTTGCTTTGGGCACTCGTGGTTTTACCGAGAAGAGGTATGAGGCTTGATGGGGTGTTGGGAGGTGGGCTTTTGGTTGTGTACATCGGTTCCATGTCTTTGAGGTTGATTCAAACACTTGGGTCTGTAAAATTTTAGCTAGTTACAATGTAAATAATTACTTAACTACACGCGATTGCTGCTTTTATATAGCTTAATATGAGGTGTTAAGTGTAAGTTGATAAGCCTTTAGTTTCTAATTCTTGTGTAAAGTATATCCTAAAGCAATGAAAAATATATGTAGATTGAATTGTTTTGTTTGAGTCTAACCAAACTGTCAATGATTTGGCATCTATTTAGCCAAAATAATTCTTGAGATTGGCATAACTCCTCACTTTGATTTATGAGATTTAAAATCGATAGAAGTGGTCCCTGAGTATGTTTGCCCTCAATCATTTTGGTTCTTTTGCGAAAAATCTTGGTTAAATAAGATCAAAATGACAAAAATACTCCCAATTCAAAAATTGAGGGTATTTTTGTCATGTTGGTCCTTATTTAACATAGGTTTTTCTCGAAATGACCAAGATGTTTGATGGTGGACAAACTCAAGGATTACTTCCATCGATTTCAAATCTTAGGTACCAAAGTGAGGAGTTATGCCAATTTCAAGAACCGTTTTGGCTAAACTGCATTTTCTTTTGCATATGGAAACTACGTAGCTTGGGAAATGACATGTCTTTTTGCCAAGGTATGACTTTGGCAAGAGATTCAACAATTGCATGTTTGAGTTATAAAAATAGTCTCATTAAAAACAAAAAGTCGAACGAGTTGTGTTAGCACTAGTCACCCATTGCACATAAAGCTACACGCGAGAGCATGTGATATGAAAAAAGCGATAACCTTAATCTTCCCCCAATCTGAGCAAACATGAGCCAACAAGCATGTGGTTGTGTTGCCTTAGGCACCCAAATTTGTGGCGGCTCTGCTTGCTTACCTTATGGAAGCTACAAATCTCACTTGTGTAATGAAGTTGTAGGTGGTATTCGATTGTGTGTCCTTATCCTCCACTGAGATTAGGGGACCGGTGGATTCTATTATTGGATTAGTGTAGATTTTGTTTGTGCCTCATTTGGCAGAATATGTGGTCTTGCCTATGAGTGTCAGCTTGATGTGGTCTCATCTTGGTGGCTTGAGGTGGTCTCACTCTCCTATGATGACTTTGTGTGGTCTCGCTCATCAGCTGAAAATTGGTGTGTGCACTAGTACTAGTTTGTTGAATCTATCATTCTTATGACAAATTTGTACTAGTGCACCTTGCTTGTGGTAGCCGTGTAAGGGTTTTTAATTAATCGTTTATTTGTGCAAATTCACTCTAAATCAACATATTAGTCACTGAAGCAATGTATCCAATTGGCACCCTTATATTTGTTTGTGATGATCAATGAAATACCGCTATCATTTATTATCCCAAAAAATAAAAAAAAAAAATTATTCCTATACGTGAAAAGCATACATGCTACTTTGTCTCCTGGTCTAGCCTCGTTGCCTCAATCACATCAAACACCTTTGCCCTAGATCAACCGTGCCGAAGACATCAATGAAATTTTGGACAACTATAAGTGTAGTCCTATCTGTATTATGCTACTTTGCCTTGGATTTGGATCCTTTCCTGAGCTAATGGTGAGATCATTTTGATCCATTATCGTGGACCATTAGATTTTTATCCAACGAGTCAATTACTACAAATAGGAGAGTCCCTTTAAAGTTATAATAATTATAGCCGTTAGATAAAAATCTAACGGTCCATTATGATGGATCAGGAGAATCCTCTCCATTAGCTCAGGAGAGGATCCAAATCCCTTTGCCTCCTGGTCTAGCCTCATTGCCTCAATCACATCAAACACCCTTGCCCTAGATCAACCGTGCCAAAGACATCAATGGAATTTTGGACAACTATAAGGGTAGTCCTATTTGTATTATTTTCACTTTACTACCTGAAAGTTTACCAATTTTCAACATTTACTATCTAAATTAAATTCAAAATGTTATCTAACAACAGATTTTTAACCTCCATCACCCTTGCTAATAAGAGATTTGTTAACTCGGAATGTTAAAATAAATGAGCTCTAAAATGATTTAAAGTAACTAATCAAATAATAAATAAATAATTTGTGAATCCTTCCATTTCTTCTATGTCTATAATATAGTAAAGAAATTAAAATTTAAAAACTAAAGTCTTTAAAATAAAAAATCATATTCTTCAACGTTGGCAGCGCACCATTTCACCACGAAATAACACTCTCCCACCTCTCTCTTCCCTCTCTTTTCCTTTCCTTTCCTTTTCTCTTTGACTTGCTCTCTCTCTGTCTCTCTTCTATTTGCCATTCCAAAAAACCATACCTAGTTGTAATGGAGCAACTTCCAATACGTATGGCCTCAGTTTTGTGTTAACCCTAGGACACGAAAATGCCATGGTTGGCCCTAGAGAGATTTTTCAGTGTATGTATCTTTAGTGGCATTATACAAACAATTGAATACTTAAAAATAAAATTTTAACTATTTATATTATGTCATTTAGTACTGCAATAGTCGTGTTCTTAGCATATTAAATTTTTTTTCCCCAACTACACCGCAGACACAAATCATCACATAAACAAATTATGGGATTTCGTGCCAAATCAACTTGCATCTTCATCACGAAAACAAGTACTAAGCAAGCAGAAATTGAATAGAAATCCAAAGGGGGTAAGGATCACACAGTTTACCTTCGAATCAAAAGAGAAGAGAGGCACTTGACCTTCGTTTTTATGCTCAATTTTGCTTAATATTTGTTTATGAAGGATGATTTCCACAAACCTTTCTTCTATATCCACGCTCACCCTTGTTTATTTATGATTTTTGAATCAAATAAAGCAAAAGAGAATAAAGAAATATGAATAAACAGATGTGCTAAAAGAGAAAGAGGCATGTAAATATCGTCTCTCTTGTTTTTGTGATGAAATATATAAAAGTTGATTTGGAACAAAAATTTGTGTATGAGAATTTTTTTTTTTATTACTACTAAGAGTAGAGGAAAGAGTTCGAAACTTCACTAATTTAGGGGAGAGGGAATTTCGAACCCAAGACGCATGGTGGAAACCCAACATTTCTACCACCCTATTCAATAGAATATTGAATTAGGTACATGAAATTGTAAAGAAAAAAAATGAGATAGTACATAAATGTTGACACTCATTTAACTTAAAGGTGGTAAAGTGCAAAATACTTTAATCAAATTTTAAAAAGACACATATTTTAATCTAAATGATATAGAAAAATTGTAGGAAATTCTAATTTTCCCTTTTTAAATTGGAAGAGGATCCTCTCCTAAGCTCAGGATGAGGATCCTCCTAACCACGAAATCCAGGCTGTTCAATTTTAATCCAACAACTCTAAACAGGGGGTCCCCTAAAAAGTTATAATAATTGCAACTGTTGGATTAAAATTGAACGGTTCAGATTTCGTGGTCAGGAGGATCCCCATCCTATGCTCAGGAGAGGATCCTCTTCCTTTTAAATTGACATATAATGACTTGTAAACAATTTAATATTCAAATAATGATATGAAGAAAAGTCAATGGACTTTGATTAAAAATGAAAAAAAAAAAAAAAAAAAAAAAAAAAGGTTTCAATTAATAAGGAGAAATGAGGGCAAGAGAACCCAATTTATCCGAGAAAGGGTCAATTTGGAGGATAAATGAAGAAAAGTCGATCGATAGAATGAATGAGGATCCTTTCCAGATCCTCTTTGTAAGGATCCGAGGATCATCCAATCATGTTTGTTCATCGTACATCACTACGGTCAGAAATCATTGTAAATTTTTTTATTTAAAATTGAATATAAATAATACCTAACGAAAATTAACTACATGATGTATGATAAATGGATGTAATTGAAGGATCCCCGAAATTCTCACAAAGAGGATCTGAAGAGGATTCTCATTCCCATAGAATATAGAAAAAGTATGAAGGTGACACCTCATAATTAATTAGCGGATAAATGTAATTAATGGCTAGAAGTCATAGACATGAATTCAACCAAACCAAAAGGTCCATGTTGCAAAAATACCCATTTCTTCCTAGCTAATTAGGGTACGCCAAAACTTTGACAAAGAAGTATGAGTAAGAGATGTGCAATGGAATTCGCACGGGATATTTTTCCCATTGATTTGTGTGGAGTGACTTCTAACCATCAACAATGAGAAATAGAAATGCTAAGGAGACTCTTTGTGGATTTTGCCACTTTATATTTTTGGCACAATTTTCTATAATATTGTCACAAGAATTAATGTTAAACTATGAGGTAGTAGAGAGTACATGGAGAGTCATACTTTCAGAGAGTCTCCTTAACATTTCTTTAGAGAAATTGTATACATACACGTGTAAGCGATTGTCTGCTTAGTAAATTCCGTATAAGTAATTGAGATGATAATTAAGAATATTATTCATAAACACAATTTTTTTTTAAATGTAGAAAGATTAGGCAAGATTATTCTTTGGCAATGGTCACGTGCGAGACACATACCTTCTTCCGAATAGGGGACCGGTGGATTCTATTGTCAGATTAGTGTAGATTTTGTATGTGCCGCATTTGGCAGAATATGTGGTCTTGCCTATGAGCGTCAACTTGATGTGGTCTTGTCTTGGTGACTTTAGGTGGTCTCGCTCTCCTATGATGACTTTGTGTGGCATCGCTCATCAACAAAAATCGATGTGTGCACTAGTACTAGTTTGTTGAATCTATCATTCTTGTGACAAATTTGTACTAGTGCACCTTGTCACATCCCGGCCCGGGGGGAATCACTTCCCGGGCCCGCTCCACCACCGTAGCACAATATTGTCCGCTTTGGGCTTACCATTTTCTCACGGTTTTGTTTTTGGGAACTCACAAGCAACTTTCCAGTGGGTCACCCATCATGGGATTGCTTTAGCCCCTTTCTCGCTTAACTTCGGAGTTCCTACGGAACCCGAAGCCAGTGAGCTCCCAAAAGGCCTCGTGTTAGGTAGGGATGGGAATATACATATAAGGATCACTCCCCTGGACGATGTGGGATGTCACACACCTTGCTTGTGGTAGTCGTGTAGAGGTTTTTAATTAATCGTTTGTTTGTGCAAATTCACTCCAAATCAATGTATTAGTTACTGAAGCAATGTATCTAATTGACACCCTCCACTATCATTTATTGTCAAAAAATAAAATAAAATAAAATAAAATAATTCTTATACGCGAGAGCATACATGCTACTTTGCCTCCTGGTCTAGCCTCATTGCCTCAATCACATCAAACACCTTTGCCCTATATCAACCGTGCCCAAGACATCAATGGAATTTTGGACAACTATAAGGGTTGTCCTATCCATATTATTTTCACTTTACTACCTGAAAGTTTGCCAAGTTTCAACATTTACTATCTAAATTAAATTCTTTTTTGACATTTTCGTAGACAAAATGTTTTCTAACAACAGATTCTTAACTTCCATCACACTTGCTGATAAGAGATTTGTTAACTTGGAATGTTAAAATACATGAGCTCTAAAATGATTTAAAGTAACTAATCAAATAATACATAAATAATTTGTGAATCCTTCCATTTCTTCTATGTCTATAATATAGTAAAGAAATTAAAATTTTAAAACTAAAGTCTTTAAAATAAAAAATCATATTCTTCAACATTGGCAGCGCACCATTTCGCACGAAATAACATTCTCCCACCTCTCTCTTTCCTTCCTTTTCTCTCTGACTTGCTCTCTCTCTCTCTCTCTCTCTCTCTCTCTCTCTCTCTCTATTAATTTGCCATTCCAAAAACCATACCTAGTTGTAATGGAGCAACTTCCAATACGTATATAAGGAAGGGCCTCAGTTTTGTGTTAACCCTAGGCCACGAAAATGCCATGGTCGGCCCTAGAGAGATTTTTCAGTGTATGTATCTTTAGTGGCATTATACAAACGATTTAATACTTAAAGATAAAATCTTAACTATTTATCTTATGTCATTTAGTACTGCAATGGTCGTGTTCTTAGCATATTAATTTTTTTTCCCCAACTACACCGCAGACACAAATCATCACATAAACAAATTATGGGATTTCGTGCCAAATCAACTTGCATCTTCATCACGAAAACAAGTACTAAGCAAGCAGAAATTGAATAGAAATCCAAAGGGGATAAGGATCAAACAGTTTACCTTCTAATCAAAAGAGAAGAGAGGCACTTGACCTTCGTTTTTATGCTCAATTTTGCTTAATATTTGTTTATGAAGGATGATTTCCACAAACCTTTCTTCTATATCCACGCTTACCCTTGTTTATTTATGATTTTTGAATCAAATAAAGCAAAAGAGAATAAAGAAATATGAATAAACTAGATGTGCTAAAAGAGAAAGAGGCGTGTAAATATCATCTCTCTTGTTTTTGTGATGAAATATATACAAGTTGATTTGGAACAAAAATTTGTGTATGAGAATTTCTTTTTTATTACTACTAAGAGTAGAGGAAAAAGTTTGAAACTTCAATAATTTAGGGGAGAGGGAATTTCGAACCCAGGACGCATGGTGGAAACCCAACATTTCCACCACCCTATTCACTAGAATATTGAATCAGGTATATGACATTGTAAAGAAAAAAAATGAAATAGTACATAAATGTTGACACTCATTTAACTTAAAGGTGATAAACTGCAAAATAACTCATAATTTTTTTTTTCAAGTTAACAACCAATTGTATTATTACACGTGGCGTATTGAACCATATTTTCAGCACACTGAAAAAATATCTCCCTTATATCGTCAACCCTCCTATTTTTAGGCATTATCACTTGCCACACCACCCTACATGGATTGTCACTTGTATGGTTTCATTACATGAAAATTAGAGAGTGGCATGATTTGATTTTGAAACATTTCATATTCAACTTGTTTACTTAGTTATAAAGACTAGAGCAACGACGTGATTTGAAACATTTCACATTTAATGAGTTTTGGTTGGCTATAATATAAAGACTGGATGCGACGACGTGATTTGATTTTGAAACATTTCATATTCGGCGAGTTTTTGTTGGTTATAAAAACCGGAGCAACGCCATTTTTTGCCCTAGTCGGGTTATGGTGTGCATGCCGGTCGACGGGCGGTGCAAAATATGCCCTTCCGCATGTTCGTAAATATTCACACCGTGCTGCTAACTGCTCAAACTGATAATTATTGAGCGCGACATTAGGCAGGAGGACGATTGATCGAACAAAGGCCGGCCCCATATCGACTTGGAATCTTGTCAAGTGGTCCTTTGAATTTGGAGCCTAGGGATATATTATTACTTTATTGGCTACGAGCCAAATCAAATAATGCACGATCGTATATGGCTCAGTTTATGGCCATGATCTTTGTGTGGAGTCATGTTTTCTTAGACTCACTGTGTTCCAAAGAAATTGTGGCAATCTACTATTCAATCTGATGCAATGGTAGGAGAGATTTAACTTTTGTTATTGTACTATTTTTCACTGCTTAACTAAAATCAAATGATAAGTGACTACAATTTTTTTGAACTCTGAAATCTAGAAGAACTAAACTGTCATCTTAAAATCAATACATGATATATATATATATATATATATTTATATCTGACTCAATTAACAAAAGGAAAAGGAAAGAGAAAGAGTCATTTTGGTTCTGGTCTCTAATCAACCTAGTTGTTAGAATGAAACCTTTTTTGTTTAAATAGTTTGATCAAGGTCTCTAACATCATTTAAGGATTTAACTCATGCATTTATACATTTAATATCCCACAAATTATGAAATTTAAACAAATCCAAATAATATTATTACAAATATAACAATTACTTAAAAATTAATAATAGAGTAATTTGTTATTCACATAGTTCTAGCAAAAAAAATGTACCCATGTACTTATTAAGATAGTGCAAGAAATAACTATTGATATATTTTAAAACATAAAATAAACAAATATAATTAGCATGGGAACATTCATAAAAAAATATTGGTACAAATTAAATTAAAATAGAGGTGCATATTAAAATTCAAAACTATGGGTACAAATCAAATTGAAAATATGGGTACATATTAAAATTCAAAATTATGGGTACAAATTACAACTAAAAAGAATATTGGTATAAATTAAAAAAAAAAGGATACAAATTATAAATAGAAATATATGAAAAAATACTAAAAAGATTATATTTGAAAATGATTAATAATTTTTCATTTTTAAATGAGATCTTTTGATATAGACACCTCAGTTTTGAATTTTTTTAGATCAAACATCTATGCCTTTTAGTGATTTGATTAAACTTTTTTTTTTTGTCATAATTTTGGTGTTATATGCACATTATATTGTAACAAATTTAATCTAGCCTTTTAATTACACTCTTCTCTGTTAGAGATAATTGTAAAAAAAAAAAGTTGGTTAGATTCAATTTATTTTCACAATAATGCTATAATTTAGCAATAATTATCTACGATTTAAGATATTTTCTTTCCAAAATAGTTTAAAATATTTTTAAATCCCACAAAATCAAATGTACCGAAATAAGTTTTTCTTTTAGTACGTTAAGAGAAAATAGGATTGAGAATTATATAAACGTACCAATACACAATGTGTACAAAATAAAACATACCAAAATAAAAATAATGTACCAATATTAACAATATGTATCAATCAAAAGTACCAAAATTGCAAATAAACATACCAATTAATGATTTTTGTAAATTCAAATGTACCCGCAGATAATATATATGTAATGTATTGTACCTAATAATAATTTGTCAACAACTATACTTAAAAAAACAGTAAATATATATATAATTTCACAAAAAAAAATTGAAAAACAATTACACAGAGCTTTTTTGTTGATCACCAACTATTTGAAAAAAAACAAACAAACAAACCATTTGGAAAAAGAAATAATATTAACTGTTTGCATAACAAAAATAAAATAAAATAAAATAAAAACTGTGATCGAAAATACATATTTGGAATAAGAGAAAATATAGTTTAATTACTAATATCTCCACTAAATAAGGAAAAGTGTATCATGCAGATAAAATGATAAATTCAAATTTTATTTTAATTTTAAAAATATAATAATGACATGTAATTTAGCTTGAGGTGGTTATTGGTTAAAAAGGCACAGATGTTTAATCTGGATGATATAAAAAAAATTGTAAGGGATTCTAATTTTCCATTTTTAAATTGACATATAATGACTTTTAAACAATATAATATTTAAATAATGACATGAAGAAAAGTCAACGGACCTTGATCAAAAATGATAAAAAAAAAAAAAAAAAAAAAGGTTTCAATTAATAAGAAGGAGAAATGAGGGGAAGAGAACCTAATATATCTGAGAAAGGGTCAATTTGGCAGATAAATGAATAAAAGTCGATCAATGGAATGAATGAGGATCCTCTCCAGATCCTCTTTGTAAGGATCCAAGGATCATCCAATCATGTTCGTTCATCGTACATCTTGTGTGGTCAGAAATTATTACAAATTTTTTTATTTAATATTAAATATAAATAGTACCTGACGAAAACTGATCGCACGATATACAATGAACAAATATGATTGGAGGATTCTCGAGATCCTCACAAAGAGAATCCAAAGAGGATTCTCATTCCCATAGAATATAGAAAAAGTATGAAGGTGACACCTCATAATTAAGTAGCGGATAAATGTAATTAATGGCTAGAAGTCATAGACATGAATTCAACCAAACCAAAGGGTCCATGTTGCAAAAAAAACCATTTCTTCCTAGCTAATTAGGGTACACCGAAACTTTGACAAAGAAATATGAGTAAGAGATGTGCAATGGAATTCGCACGGGAGATTTTTCCCATTGATTTGTGTGGAGTGACTTCTAAACAATCAGAAATAGAAATGCTAAGTATACCTTTTTAAAGTGAGATTCTTTGTGAATTTTGCCACTTTATATTTTTTTGGTACAATGTTCTATAATGTTATCACGAGAATTAGTGTTAAACTGTGAAGTAGCAAAGAGTTCATGGAGAGTCATAATTTCAGACAGTCTCGTTAACATTTCTCTAGAGAAATTCTATACATGTATGTGTAAGCAATTGTCTGCTTAGTAAATTCCGTATAAGTAATTGAGATGATAATTAAAAATATTATTCATAAACACAATTTTTTTTAAAATGTAGAAAGATTAGGCGAGATTATTCTTTAGCAATGGTCGCGTGCGAGACACATACCCTCTTCCGAATAGGAGAAGACCATTACACCTGGAAATTCCACTCATGTCCCTCCTCCACCAAATTTATTAATAATAAATAAAAATAAACAAAAACGATACAAGCGGGGGGACTATGCCTACACTCACAAAGACGAGTGATCAACAAAAACGATAATAAGGACAAAAACAAATATCACAAGCATGAGCAAAGGTTACAAAATCAGGAACCATAGACCACTAGACTTAAGCATAACTTTCTACCCCAAACGAAACTAAAGCATCTACAACATTATTTTTTTTCCTCTATAAGTATGTGTAGACATAAATCATATTTGACGAAGACGCTAGAGACGATGCTTTCAATCTACCATAAGAAACCCCTAAACCACATTAGCTCCATATATCATTTAACATATGATAGTGACAAAAACTTACATATTTTTTTTACATGCATTTAAGCAGCTCCTACTGCTAACGAATCATGGGTGGACACGTGTCCAAGTAATTAATTTTTAATCACAACTTGAATACGTGTCTACTCGTGATTCACTACCTGATTTTTTCAACAGCCAAGCTTTCTCCTTTAAGAGATGAGCTCTATCTGTATGCAAAAATCACGAGTGTTAAAAGAATATTAATTTTGTGTATCTAAGTATATCACTATTGAGACAAGTAATGATCACACTATATAGAACTATAGAAGTGACACGAGGCAAAAGGAGTCACTAACTCTCTTGAATATCATAAGGTCTTACATCATTGTTATTCATTAGGAGAGAGGACACATTTCGTGAGGCCCGTTCCAGTCAATTCAAAAGTATTCGCAATTTTTGGAGCACTGCATTCTTAAACCCATGCTGAAATCTGACTGGTCACAAAAGCTTTCAATTTTTGTCCAATTTCTTTGCAGTATAGTCCAATACACGGGTACATATATCATTTCTTGAGAAAATGAAAGAACATACCCTCTCTCTTGCAGACCTCGTCAAGATTTAACACTGATATAGCAAATAGCTATATGACAATAATCAGTAAGGCAACAAGGAGTTCAACCTCTCTTACTATGTATCAATTAATGTAAACTAGTACATAAGCTCAATTGTTTGATCTTCATTTTTGATGATGTTCTTTTTACTCCGACTCATCACTTGGATTCCTTCTCATTTCTGTTCATGCGCTAAAACTTAGAAGCCGTCATACTACTTTCTCGAGAGTATCGTAGTTGGTCACTGACGTTGAAGCATGTTTTACGTCGAAAACCTTATAAAGTTTCATAACTAATTGAATCAAAGTCTTTTGTATCTCTTCTCTCTCTTGCCCTTTTCTTCTCTCTCTCTGTCTTATTCTCTATCTCTTCAGTTTTGTGTAATCCCTAGGCCACCAACAAGCCAAGATCTGCCTATCGCTAACTAGAATAGGATCCTCTCTGCATTCCTTCCATCTAGATCTTCTGGATCTTTCAGTAATGTCTGTTCAACCGAAAATCAAATAACTATAAATTAATTAACTTTATTTACCTTCTCATGTTCATCTTGAGTCCCTTCACCTTCTCATATTCATCTTCTTTCCTCTTCGACTCTCTTCTCTCTGTATACTCTCCATCTCTCTCTCTCTCTCTCTGACTCTTCTTTGTATCTTCTCCATCTCTATCTCTCTCTAGCTCCAGAATTGAAGAATCTAGAGGATCCAGATGAAAGGGATGCGGAGAGGAATCTCAGCCCTCCCTAACTACACCCCAGACACAAATCATCACGAAAACAAGTGCTAATTAAGCAGAAATTGAATAAAAATCCAAGGAGGATAAGGATCAAACAGTTTACTTTCGAATCAAAATAGAGGAAAGGCAATTACCCTTCGTTTTTATGCTCAATTTTGCTTAGTATTTGGTTATGAAAGACGATTTTCACAAACCTTTCTTCTATCCATGCACACCCTGTTCATTTATAACTTTTGAATCAATTAAAGAAAAAGAGAATCAAGAAACATAAATAAATATGGTCCGTTGAAAAAGAAAGAGGTGTATAAATATCACTTCTCTTGTTTATGTGATGAAATAAATGCAAGTTGATTTGGAAAAACTCGTTTAACTTATAGGTAGTAAAGTGAAGAAAAAAAACTCAAAATTTGTTTATTCAAACTTAAAGGGAGGCTATCGCCACCCATCCTCCTTATGTTGTCAACCGTCCTATTAATTCTTAGGCATTAGTACCGGCCACACCACCCCTACATGGACCGCCACTTGTATTAGTCTATGATTCATTACATAAATTTAGAGGACGACGTGATTTTAATTTGAAACATTTTTCAACATTTCGACGAGTTTTAGCTGGTTATAAAGACTAGAGCGACACAATTTTTTGTCCTAGTCGCATTATGGTACTCTGTGTGCCGGTCGACGGCCGGGCTGTCCAAAGTATGCCCGTCCACTTGCTCGTAAATAGTCACACCATGCTGCTAACTGTTCAAACTAATTGTTATTGAATACAACGTTAGGCAGGAGGACGATTGATCGATCAAAGGCCGGCCCCCATATGAACTTGGAATTTTGTCAAGTGGTCCTATGAATTTGCAGCCTATGGATATATTATTACTCTATTGGCTACGAGCCAAATCAAATAATGCATGATTGTATTCTGGCTCAGTTTATGGCCATGATCTTTGTGTGTGGAGATAATAGACTTACCGGACTTTTCATGCAGCTATTTGCAGTCATGTTTTCCTGAACTCTCTATGGTTTAGAAAAATTGGTGGTTGTGGAGCAAAAAATAATTTAAAATATTATAGAGACAATAGGAAACTTATTTTTTTAAGAAGACAAGAATGCTCTTCAACATCTTTGGAGTTTCGAGCAACTGACTACGAACACCAACCTCCTCTGCACCTGGCATGGAAAAATTAAAGGCATTAAAGATAGGATTAATCACAAAACCCTATCTTTAATACATTCTAATGAAGATCAACTCATACAATAAGGAAGCTTCATCACAATCCTAAAGGATGCTATTATCATCATCATCTCAAGATATTATCTCCTAATTAATATCTTGGAATAATTCTCTCCTTATCCTTACCACGGATGACTCACCTAGACCAATGAGAAGCCACCATGTGTAGGGCAAAAACCTACACCTAAGTCAGTCAGCTCCTTATAAAAACCTCATCTCCACCAAATTCTGGTAAGCTTTTACTATGCATACAAGCCCTAACACTCACTCTGTTTCAGAGCTACTGACTTAGGCATCGGAGATCTATTGGCCAAATCCCTGCCCACCCACCCCAACCTCATGGGCGCGTGTGGTTTTGGCCTTAACCAAAAGTGTTTATTGTTTTGTACGTACAAATTCGCCAAGACTAAAGACAACGGATTCTTTCTACCACAATGGCAATCTTTTTTTCTTTTTTCATTTTTTGATCAGAAACCACAGTGATAATCTATTGTTCTATTTTAATGCAACGATGGGAAATATTTAACAATTCGTTATTGTACTACCCTTCACGTGGAATTAAAATCTACGATGGATGACTACAATTTTTTTGAACTATGAAGTCTAAAAGAACAAGGATCTCATCTTAAAACAAATACAGGATATATTTATATTTGATTCAATCAACAAAATGAAAAGAAAAGGAGAAAACTCGATCGATAAAATATAGACAAAGAAAGTTACAAACTGACAGACACTCTAATTTCCTTTTCTATTCTTTTGTGACAGCCTTTCTCTCCTTTTCGTGAGAGTCTAGTTTATTCGTCGGCAGGGCCGGTCCATAGATCTTTGAGGTTCGGAACAATGCTAAAAAATTTGCCCTAACTTCATATAAGAAAATTATTTATTTTCACATGTAAGATATCGATAAAAGTATACTTAGAAAAGCAGTTTACACTCAATAATTTAGAAACATAGAAAGACTAATTTATTTTGTATCCAGAGAAGGAAACCAAATAACTCCGGGCTTACATGTAGATAAACGATGAGTTTTGTTTTCCATCTGAACTTTTAAAATGTTTTTGCATATATCGTGAGGTGTTTTTTCTTATTTACTAACCTTGTCAATATGAGACTAAAAAAATAATGATGTTTTCGAGTCTTTAATTAATATGTATAAGTACTGAATTGGCACTAAATTAATATGATTTGCAAATTTGCTCTAAAAATTTGGTCCACGTATTACTCTTTGTAGAAGATTAGACTTGAATTCAAATGAATATTTAAAAATAGCAACTCACATAACTACTAGCTAGTAACTTTAAATAAATAAACAACCAAACAAATATTCGTAAAATTGAAAAGAATAAACACGCATATAGCATTTCGAATTTAGGAAATCTCGTTAATTTTAAACGAAAAAAATCATTGCTTCAAATTAAACTTCTTGATCATCTAACCAAATTTTATAAATTTATACTTTTATGAAAGGAAATTTGTAAAAATTATAAAGTAAATAAGCACAAGTGGTGTTTTTAACCCAAGACTCTTCATTATATTCAAATGACAAAGCCACCACTTTTAGTTAAATTTCTTTGTCATCAAACTAAATTTTATAAATTTATATCCTTATAAAAACATATATAAATATACCATCCTAATAATTTGGTGTCCTGAATTTTTTTGGGCCCTAACGATCGCCCTGCCAGCATTGAGCCTGGACAGACCCTGGTTATTGGCCCTCGTCTTGGCCATGATCGGTGACAGTCCTTTTTCCTTTTCGCTTTCCTTTCTTTCCATCATTGTCAGCCTGCTTTTCCCTAACCCAATTTCCTTAGTCCCCCTAATCCTCTTGCCTTTGATTTAACCATCCTTAGCCCTAGATCGGAAGTCCTTATTGGCTCATTCATCCCTCCACCTCTTTCCGTCGCGATTTACAGCAACTTTATTGAAGGGTTTATAGAGTTTGGCTTGGGTTTCCACACCACCACCTTCTTTGTGTTTGCCGATCTTGGCACTATATCTTGTGGGATGTATTTTCCCACTGACTTCCTTTGCTTTGTGGTTTAGATCTTTGTGGTGGTTGTTGGAGGAGGATGGAGCTTTCTTCTTTTTCGACTTTAGGGATTGGTGTGGCTTGATCTCTTGTGTCTTCAAGGAGTGCTGGCTTGTGCTGAATGGGTGGTGCTCCGGCAGCCGGGGCAGTAGGCTGCTAGGTTTTTGCTTTGTGTTTTGCTGTTTTGAGCTCCAATCCTTGTGTTGGGTTGGGATCCTTTCTGTGCTGCCTTGGTGATCCATTGTTATGCTTTGTACTTCACTTGTAATTTTGCCCTGTTTGTGTAAATTTGTTGTGCTCGGAATAAAACCTACTTTTGACCAAAAAAAAATTAAAAAAGGTAAAAGGTGACAACTCATAATTAAGTATAGGACAAATGTAAGGGATTTGGATCCTCTCCTGAGCTAATGGAGAAGATACTTATGACCAATTATCGTGGACTGTTAGATTTTTATCCAATGTCTACAAACATGAGGGTTTCTTTAAAGTTATAATGATTGTAACCGTTGGATAAAAATCCAACGGTCCATGATGATTGGTCATGAGGATCCTCTCCATTAGCTCAGGAGAGGATCCAAATCCCAAATGTAAGTACTGGACAAATGTAATTAACGGCTAGAAGTCATGACATAAATACAACGAAACCAAAGGTCTATACATGTAGCACAAAAAACCATTTCTTCCTAGCTAGTTAAGGTACGCCAAAACTTTGACATAGAAATATGAGTAAGCTTTGTGCTAAGGACTTCGCATGGGCGATTTCCTCCCATTGATTTGTGTGGAACCATCAGCAGTCATAAATTGAATACATGCACGTGTAAGCGATATTTTGACCGAGTTGCATTATAATGTGTGCCTGCCGGTCGACGAGCTGCGCAAAATATGCCCGTCCAAATGTTCGTAAATATGCACATCATGCTGCATTATTGTTCAAACTAATAATTATTGAGTGCGACATTAGGCAGGAGGACGATTGATCGATCAAAGTCCGGCCCCCATATGAACTTGGAATTTTGTCAAGTGGTCCTATGAATTTGCAGCCTAGGTATATTACTCTACCCAGGGCTACGAGCCAAATCAAATAATGCATGATTGGTATTCTGGCTGAGTTCATGACCATGATTTTTGTGTGTGGAGGTAATAGGCTTACTGAACTTTTGGTGCAGCTATTTGCAGTTATTTTTTCCTAGACTATTTATGGTCTAAAAATGTGGTAACCTATTATTCGATCTTTAATGCAAAGGTGAAAGAGATTTAGTTCTTGTTCGACGTTTAATTTTTATTGTTAGATTAAAATCGATCTGTAAATAATTGAACCATGAAGTTAGAGGAACGAGACTCTTATTTTAAAACCAATACATGATATATATTTATATTTGACTCAATTAACAAAATGAAAAGGGAAAGAGAAAAGTCGATACAATATAGACAAAGTAAGAAGGTGACACCTCATAATTAACTATCGGATAAATGTAATTAATGGCTGGAAGTCATAGACATGAATACAACCAAACCAAAAGGTGCAAGTTGTACAAGAATCCATTTCTTCCTAGCTCTAATTAGGGCACGCCAAAAATTTGACATAGAAATGTGAGCAAGAGTTGTGCTGGTGCTATCTATGGAATTCGCATGGGCGATTTCCCCCATTGATTTGTGTGGAGTGACTTCTAACCATCAACAGTTACAAGGAGAAATATTAAGGAAACTATAAAGTGAAATTCTTTATATAGATTTTCTGTCACTTTATGTTTTTGCATAATGTTTTATAATGTTTGTCATGAGAATTAGTGTTAAATTGTGAGGTGATTGAGAGTCCATAGAGTCACATTTTAAGAGAGTCTCTTTAGCATTTCTCCATTCACAAATTGTATACATGCACATGTAAGCAATTGTCTGCTTAGTAAATTCCGTACAAGTAATTGAGACGATAATTAAAAATATTATCATAAACACAAAGAAAATTTTAAATAGAGAAAGATTAGGCGAGATTAGCTCTTCAGCAACGGTCGCATGCGAGGCACCTACCCTATTACGAAGGGGAGAGAACCATTACAAGCAGAAATCCCCCGCTCGTCCCTCCTCCACCAAAGTTATTGATAACAAATAAAAATAAACGAAAAAGATACACACTGGAGGACTATGCCAAGAACTTCAAAGATAAAAACGATCAACGAAGACGATAATACGAACAAAACAAAATGTCACGAGCATGAGCAGAGGCTACAAAATTTGGAATTGTAGACCACTAGTAATAAGTCTAACTTTCTGCCCCAAAAGAATCTAAAGTGTCTGCAACTTGATTTCCATCTCTATAAATATATGTACTCCATAAATCGCATTTGACAAAGTCGCTAAATACAACTTTTTCAGTCCATTGTAGGCTACCACGGGACTGCTTACCTCTATAATTTAACATGTGATAGTGACAAAATTTGACATTTTTGCTAACATTAGCTCTATAATTTAACACACGGTGACTATTCTAAAAATCCCCGCCTAGGCGCTAGGCGGCTGGCCATCGTCCCGATTAATGCCTTAACCATTTGAAAATTAAGAAATGACACATAGACCTGATGAAGCACCCGCCTAGACAGCCTAGGCAACCGCCTAGCCCACCCAGACCCGCCTGGGCACCCGCTTAGGTTGCTTTCATTTTGTATTTTATTTTTTTTTCAATAAATTGCAAGAGACTTACTGAATAGTTAAATGAACACACATTATATGCTTGTTCCCCATGTTTTTATTATGTTCCAATACTTCATAATATATATGTCATTCTATTTTGTAGTTTATGATCAAATTATATATATTTTAAGTATAAACAAACACTTATTTACACAAAATATAATATATTTACTTACATCCGCCTAGTCCGCTAGGCGCCTGCCTAGACCCCGCCTAGTTTCCTAGGTGCTAGGCCCCAACCCACAGCCCAACTAGCGTCTAACGTCTTTTAGAATCTTGCACATGATAGTGAGAAAAATTGACATATTTGCTAAACCTAGATCGTATACGGATCTCAAAAACCGGAGCCCAGGGATCAAATCATCTGGGCCGTTGAAATTTGATCCAATGGCTACAAACAGGGGACCCCTCTAAAAGTTAATAATTGTAGCCGTTGGATCAAATTTTAACGGCTCAGATCAAATGATTCCTGGGCTCTAGTTTTTGAGATCTGGATACGATCTGGGTTCATATTTGCTATACATGCATTTAAGAGGTGTGAGCTTTGTCGTTGCAAGCAAAAATCACGTGTATTAAAGAATATTAATTTTGTGTATCTAAGCATATCACAATTAAGATAAGTAATGATCACTCTACAGATAGAGAAATTTTTCGGTGTGACCGGTACATGAGATGGTACACCACATGTCGCTATACAAATGATGGGATATGTGTGTTAAAAAATTAATAAATTAAAAAATAAAAATTTTCATCATTTATATCAAAACACATGATATACCTCCCGTATTTCGATCACAATAAAAAATTTCTCTTATAGAAGTGAAACCAGTCAAAAAGAGTCACTCACTCTCTTGATTATTATAAGGTCTTACATCATCGTTATTCATTAGGTGAGAGGATACATTTCATGACACCCGTTGCAGTCAATTCAAAAAGTGTTCACCATTTTTGGCACACTGCAATCTTAAAGCCGTGCGGAAATCTGAATGGTCACAAAAGCTTTCAATTTTTGTCCAATTTCTTTGCAGTATAGTCCAATACATGGGTACGTATATCATCTTCTGAGAAAACGAAGGAACATATCCTCTTTCTTGCAGACCTTGACAAGATTTAACACTGCTCGATATAGCAAATAGCTATATGACAATAATCAGTAAGGTGACAAGAAGTTCACCCTCTCTTACCATCAATTATTGTAAAGCCCAATTGTTTATAGACGTGATATTACGTCATCAATCCGAGCAATCAAGGTCATTGAATGAGTAGAGTTTTAAGGCGTTGAATGTAAAATATAAAATTGATTTCAATTACTTTATATTATATGGTTGTGATATAATCCAAATTGAGTTGTGATTAATTTATATTTATAACATGAAGATCATGCCATGCATTCAGATGTTGGATAAGAGTTGTATTAGTCAGCAAGCAGAGAAGGAATAGCGATTAGCCTTTGTGCAGCGTGGTAGTCAGCACGTAGCAAATGGGATAAAGATGAAATTAAATGGGATGGTGATCAGAATGGTTTTGTGGGATAATGCAAAACTACCAAACAACAGGGTGCTCGTGCTGTATTTAAAATGATTTGGATGGAAGTGAAATTATATGGATGGAAGTGAAATGATTTCGATGAAAGACATTTTGGTCAAATGTCTACGTTCTGATCAACATGGAAAAGTTAGTGCTCATCGTGTTTAAGCCCACAAGGCTGTACGTGAATATTTGTCAAGAGAGTTATAGTGCAATTTGGAATTTTCACTTTGTGGCTGAGTTACTCTGGCCCTAGAAGCCTATGCAACGTGAAAAGAACTCTTAACTCAACACACAAAAATGTCTTGTATAAATTTTCGCTCTACATAAATCTTCTCAAACTTTTAAGACAACACTAACTTGCCTAACTTCGTCAACACATCTTTAGTTTGGATTAACAGCACTATGTTGACAATCGGTGATATTTTCAATTTGAATTAATAGAACTGGAGCCGGAGAATTAAGAGACCGAGAAACACCTTCAATTTCGAGTTTGGTTGACTACCTATCCAAGTTTCTGTTAATGAGAAGTCCTCGTCTTCTCATTGAAAGATGTCATCTCATTAGCTTCTCGGCGAGTGAGGTGTTACCAGTTACTCAGTGTTTAGCATATCGAAAGCTGAACCTCATTCATTCTACTCGCCAACCATGATCACTCAGATACAAAAGTCAGCAGTGTTTGACAACACCGCCACATTCATTCTACTCGCTGACCGAGCTTGGTGACGAGTTGGCATGTCCTCATTCATCATAAGAATGTAGTTAGCTCATTAGCTATTTGACCTGCACGCCACGTAGGCTAAATAATTTTTAGACTGAACAGTTTGATCTCATTTTCTGATGATGGTCTTCTTACTCCGACTCCTTACTTTAACCCCTTCTCATTTATGTCTATGCGGTTAAAAGTTACGAGCCATCAGACTACTTTCTCCAGAGTATCGTGGTTAGTCACTTGATTGTTGAAGCATGTCTTGCATAAAAAACCTCATGAAGTTTCATACTAATTGAATCAAAGTCTTGTGTATAAAACCTCATACCTATTGAATTACCCTATTAGTGATTAAGTTGACAATAACACTATCGATGTTGATTACTAGTGAATTGTTGGATTGTCTCCGCAACTTTGAAATGGACTCAATCATCCAAATTCCAAAATAACAAGAATATTATATAATTCAACCTATAAAAAAAGATTTAGAAGTTAAAGAAAATTTAAAAATATATATCATCGAATATCAGCTAACCTACATTTTTATATAGTTTTGTTAGGAAGGAAATAACAATTATCTTCCTTAGGAATGAAATGATCCTTCTACTATTTTGTCTCATGCCGGTAATATTGTAGAAGACACGAAGGCTTTGCAATCCACACGATCATTAGAAATATGTTTCGTCATGTTCGCCGCCAAGCTAACAATGTAGCTCATCTCCTTGCATGATTTGCTGTCCATGGTGAAAGATCTTGGCTATGGTTTGAAGAGCCGCCAGATTTTAATTCTGATTTACTTTTGAAGGAATGTAATTCTGTTTAGGCTATGGCCTCTGTGTTAGAGTGATTGGATTAAGTTGATCACGCAAACACTCCAAATATACGCATGCATGTCGATTCTACAACGTACGAGAGTTGGCATGCATCAACCTTAGCCAAATCCACACACCAAATACAAATACAATTATTTGCGAAACTCACGGCCTAACCCTAACCCTCCCAAAAGAGGCAAGCCTAGTTACACAACCCAACCTTTCTTATCTCTTGGGTCTCAATTTTGGAAGAACTCACCGTGTGAATAGTTTGTGCAGGGACCACATAATTTGTAATTCTGGAGTACCTCATGGAAGTGGTCGCATGTGCAAAAATTTTGCATGCATGTATATGCCTTGTTTTGTGCTTCTTAGTTTGTTTGGAACCTGCCTATAGTTACATAGGTAAAAAAAGTAGAGAAAGATAATTAACAAAACTAAGAATTAAAAGAATAGTGAAGCAGTAATTACTTTTTAATTTATATATATATATATACACACTAATTTTACTTATTAGGGTATACTTTTTATTCCCTACAAAGCCTCAAACACATGGAATCAATCACAGATGTCTTCATATTTAGAATGAGGAAGCCGGGAATGTGGTGGAAAAAAATGGCTATACGGCCTGATGATGTAGATCAAATGACGGAGTGGTTTGAAGATCAAAAGAGCAAATTGGACTAAATAGCTTTATAAATTTAAGCTCTAGTGTCCGACTTGTGTCTATACATGACCCTTTATTTCGAGGAGAATGACTATACGCATCAAACTCACTTTTTGAAGTTTTGGACAATTTCAATATTTGGTTATTTCTTAAGTTATATTCTTACTTGGACTCCCATTGCTTAATTAAGTTACATTTTAAATTTGTCATCTTGGCCTTATGTTGTTATCTTTCATGTTCTTACCAATTAAACTCTAAGGTTTTCTTCTCTAGTGGATTTCAATGTTCTTGTTCTTTAAGAATAACGTTGTGTATTCTTCTCTTTGTCACACTGCGTCACCCACTAGCCCTCCTTACTTATCAATATGACTCTTGGTTTTTTCAAGTTTAGGATTACAGGTTTTAATATAGATCACCCACATACTGTTTTATTAAATTTGAATGGCATGAAAAGTCAAGAATCATAGTAGCTTCAATATATCAATTTCATGCAATGAGTTTAGGGCATATTTGATAAGCATTTTGTTTTTTTTTTTTTTGTTTTTTTTTTTTTTAAGATAGAGACACAAGATATGTATACCGAGAGATGAGGAATGTAGAAAAGTGGAGAAAGGGTGGACACAAAAAAAAAAAAAAAAAAAAAAAAACACTCAAAATGGCAATGGCTAGTTACCATCTTGTTTTCCTGGGTTTTGGCCCCTACTGTAACCTATATATCCGACTAATTCGTGACTAGTTGCTTTAGTCACTCTCCAGTTACAAATGAAGAGAAGGTAGGAAACAAAAGCCAGAAAAGAAAACCTACTAAAAATTGTTTTCACTTTTTACTTTGTTGTACCATATATTGGATCTTAGTATTTAGACTTCATGACCTAGTCTATGATGTATGAAGTGAAGGAAGCCATTATTCTATAAAAGGGATAATTCATCCTCACTTTAAGAGGAGTAAAGAGAACTAATCCTAGCCTCTATTTCCATGCACATTGTAACCCTCAATTTACATGGTGAAACCGGATCGACACCAGTGTAAACGTAGCTCCAACTTAGGGTGAACCACGATATATCTTTGTGTTCTTGTGCGTTTGTATGATTTACGGTCGGATTTACGTTGGTCCAAGATCAATCCGATTTTGTGCATCAACATTTGGTGCCGTTTATGGGAATCCACATGAAAAGCTACGTTGGTTCTCTCTTAATATTTCATCCCACAACCGTGAAACCCTCACAACCTTACCACACTCCACTGTGAATCTACAAAACCCAAGAACCCAAAACCCCCTCTTTGGCTTTTCCAGAAAACCTTCGTAGCCTCCATCATGCCTCTCTCTTCTCATTTCCAAAACCAACGCAACCCAACGCATCAACATTGGTAATTCGGCCATCTGCAACACTGCGCACTGTTCCTTAGTTTTGTCCCATTTTTCTGTAACGGTTCATAAACCATGGCGGCATTTTGTAGGACGGAGAACGAAAACAACAAGGGGAAAGAAGACAGAGGGTTCGATTAGGAACCAAAGCCGAGTACTAGGCGAATCAGCAAGAAAATGGGGCCAGGAACCCATATTGCAGAGGTAGTCGAACTAAGCGGCTTTGTTGTGTGACTCGGCTATAACTACCTAAGCTATTAAACAACATTAAAGAACACAATCTCCACCCTAGTACTAGTTGGGGAAGTTATTCAAACTTAAACAACATTAAAAATATATATATATTTAACAACATAAAACTTAAACATCTACTCCATGCTTCTTTTGGCTCAAAGATGTGCAACAAGATCATGTTGTAGGTACTTGTTTGTGGCACGCGAGCGTATCATCCTATGGCACCTCATGTACTCATTTAAAAAGATATTACCAATTTCTGGATCCAAATGTAAACTAGGCCCATCATATATTTTTACACAAGCCATCTTTGACCTATTTGGATCATCTTGATTGTCATCATACTCTTCAACAATATAGCCATCACGCTTATCCTCCACAATCATGTTGTGTAATATGATGCACGGTATCATGATGGAGTTCAATTTATCTTGACTCCACCCTCTTGCCGGTTCCTTGATGATCTTCCATCATGCTTGTAGAGTACCGAAAGCTCTCTCAACATCTTTCCGGTATGCCTCTTGGTGTAAGGTAAACACATTTGGGTGTCATCCATAGGGTTTGTAATTGCTTGGGCAAGTGTTGCCCACTTTAGGTAGATGTTATCTGCCAAGTAATACCTCATATTTTACTAACACGCGTTGATGTAATAGTCAAGTTGAGGTGATTTACCCTCCGTTAGGTTATTGAAAAGGGGTGAACGCCCAAGAACTATAATGTCATTTTGGGATCCTTGGACTCCAAAGAAAGTATGCCAGATTCATGTGTTAAACGAGGCAACCGCCTCTAACACAATATTTGGCTTTCTCGATCTTCCACTAAAACGTATTTGCCATCCGGTGGGACAGTTCTTCCACTGCCAATGCATGCAATCTAATGACCCTATCATGCCTGGAAAGCCACGATCTTCAGCTTTGTGAAGGAACTGATCCATATTTGCTTGATTTGGTTCACGAAGGTACTACTCTTTGTAAATCTGAACAACTGTATGACATAATTTAGCAAGATTATCAAGGCCTGTAAATTCAAACATACCATATGTATCATCCATCACATCAACTAGGGAGGCATATGCCAGCATTCAAAGTGCAATAGTAACTTTTTGATGAGGTAAGAAACCAAGGCGGCCTGCTATGTCCAGCTTCTGTCGAAAGTATGGATTGACATGTTGGACATCATGAAGTAAACGCTTGAAGACATGACGCCTTATCCGGAAGCGACATTTGAAATTCTCTTATGTATACACCAAGTTGGGGTTGAAGTAATTGTTCATTAGAGTCTCATGCGCCATTTCTTTATTTTGTGGTTTGTAAGAACAACTAGCAACAGAGCCACCCTATTGAGGATGTTTTTTAGTTGGCTCACACGCCATGACCCCAGCCATGACTGCGATATATGTTGTGTTGCACCATGCTTCATCTTCTTCATCAAACTCCTCATCTTCTCGTCTCATATGCGCCTATTTATCTTCCAATTCATAATTGGATGAGGACCCCCAGTTGGAATCTGAAGAGGATCCAAAGTTGGAATTCATTGCAAACTTAAATTAAAGGATATTGAAAAAAAGAGATATTGGAGAGGGCAAAGATGAAGGTGTGTGAATTATAGCCCAATATCCACCCTATTTATGGACATTGGAAGCTGAAGATAAGAAATGTCATGCAGATAAAAATCCTATCTAAAATTCGCACAACCAATTACATCTCAACATATGGCACTCGAAATCTTATTCGAAAAATTATTGAAATTACATGTCGACAAGAAATTTGGAGAGTTATTCACATATCGACACGTGACACTCGAAATCCGATCCGAAGAATTATGAGATTACCTATCGATAAGAAATCTGCAAAGTTACTCACATATCAACACTTAGCACTTGAAATCCTATCTGAAAAATTATTGATAATACATATTGACAAGAAATTTGGAGAGTTACTCACTTTATTGACACATGTCATTCGAAATCCTATCCGAAAAATTATTGAGATTACATCTCGAAAAATTATTGAGGTAGTTTAATTTAAGTAACCATATTAATTTAATTAAAATAATAAATTATATTTGGCCTATGGCCCTTTGGCCCCCTCGGTTGGAGATGGTAAGATTAAAATATTAATTTCTTGGAGAGCTATAGGGCTAAAGGGAGCCTTCTGACCCTTCCGAAATGGCCTTATCTTTTCAATTACAGCTCATATATTATATATAAAGAGAATGGAAAAGGTGAATAGTGATTTGGTGTCACCATACTTCAACAAAAATATTTGGACAAAAATGCCCTCAAAACGAAAAACTTCAAAGGCATTCTGCATCAAATAATGTAAAGTCATTTTCTTCATTTTAACAGTATTTTTTTAACAATTTACTTTTTGGTGCTTCTTTATTTTTATTTTTATTAGTACCTCATAATAAGTTACTAATAATATGATTCAATTTCTTTATTTTTAAACACGTTCAAAATATCTTAAGAGGCGTGTAATGCTGATTATAGAAAAGGTTTTTCGCACGCGGATAACAATGTGATTAAATAAGTTGTCAAATGATTGTTTGTTTTTTTTTTTTTAACAAACGATATTATCTACGCTAAGGGGGAGGGTGGGCTTAGCATCACAATGAGCTATCAATAATGTAATTCAATCAGTTATTTGCTAAATATTATTTTCTCTATTTTTAAACACATTCAAAATTTCTTTAGAGGCGTGTAATACTAGTTATAAAAAAGGTATTTCGCACACAGATAATAATATGATTAAATTAATTATCAAATGATTGTTTTTTTTTAATTTTAAATAAATGATATTATCTACACTAAGGGGAAATGGGGTGGGCTTAGCCTCACAATAAGCTAGCAATAATATGATTCAATCAATTGTTTATTAAATATTATTTTCTCTATTCTTAATGTAAATTCTATAGAGACCGATTTTATTATGTAAATTCAGCTACTTTAATTGGTTTATGAGAGGTTTTTTCTAGCATGATCTAAAATTATTCATTTACTTCAAATATTTGACTTTCCTTTTGTCAATTTACGTATATAAATATATTTAAAACGTGTAAGTTGCTAGTAGCACACCGTGATTTAAAAAATGTCTTATGCGCACGTGTGAGAGCGTGCATGAAGGCTAGTTGTTTATTATTTTAATATTATGTTGACCAAAAACATATCACATCACATACCATTTTTTTTATTTTAATCCATAGACACATGGATAGGCTGATCACATTCACACTTAAATCTGCGCACTCACCATGAGTAGGCTGATCACATTCACACTTTAATCTGTACACTCACTATGGGTAGGCTGATCACATTCACACTTTAATCTGTACACTCACTACACCATTTATAGTATTATTGTTATTATTGCATGACAATTGCTAGTCATGTGGCATAGGTTGATCAAATCACATACCTGAATTCTTACAATTATTATTTTATTTGACAAAGCCAGTTCTATGACTTGTCCTCTTGTTAAATAAAAGGGAACTTTAATGAAAACTCACGGTACTGTTCATTTTAACAAAAAACCACATTTTTACACTAAAAAGTCAATCCTGGTACTATTTACTTTACCCTTTATTTTGTCATTATCGTTAAAACTAAAAGTTTTCAAGCCATTTTCATTAGTTTTTCTTAAATAAAATGATGATACACAAATAAATTATTATTTTATAATTTTTATTAATGTTCTATTGATATAATAGTTTTATCATGGGACATGGCAACAGCACCTATATGCATTCTATGGCATGTAACCTGTTACATCTTATTGAATCCGCATTCAGCATGCTATGTTATTATATTTATAGCATGAAATTGTATAGTCACACTATTTAAGGCATACTCATATGACAGTGTTCACAATATGTACACATTGACAATTAATTGCTTATAGACAAGGCTCATTCATTTGACTGATTAACCAGGAACCAAAATTATAGTAGTCCACACTACTGAGCCACATGCTTATGGTGACAAAGATTTAGTCTAAATGATGACTTCTTGTTTGACCAGACACTCACTTGCTCGAACACTCACTCATTTGGATACTTATTTGCTCGGACGCCCGCGAGCTTGAACACCCATGCGTTCGGGCACTTACGAGATTGGACACCCACAAACTTGGACACTCTTGAGCTCGGACACCGACTCACGAACCTAACTTGTGGACCTGACTCAAAGACTTTACTTATGGCCCCAACTTAAAGACCCGAAGTGTGGACCTGATATGCAGACTTGACATATAGACCCAATATGCGAACCCAACAAGCAGACCCGAATCATGTCGAGAGTTAACTTATATTGAGTGCACACTCACATAGACACATACTCGCAACAAGGAACGCTACAAGCTGAGTTATCTGGCAACGAACATAGCCCCCAACCGAGTAACCGCCTCACCCCGAGCACCGCTGTAATACCCCTGTATTTAAAAAATGGTTATATATACATATGTATGTATGTGCGAAGTTATTTTTATGTAATAATTTGGGTTCCTTATATATGCTATGAGTACAAAAATACTCGTATTTTTAGCATGTAAGTTAGTAGAGATTCTTTCACTACAAAAATATATCTAAGCCTAGCTAGTACTTTTAAACCCAAATTTCTCCAACTAGAAAGGTTTCTAGTGTTTCCCATCCTCATTGTAGTTTTGTAATTTTGTACATAACTTAGATATGTATTAGATTGTTTTTGGTAGGCCTTAAAGTTGTTTTTACTTGCTAAATGGCAATTATCATTGCTATAGCCGAGCTTCAGGTGGGATTACTTGAGTAGTTTTTGCTTGATTCATTTTTCTCCCAAGGATGAGGTGGAAGTTGGAAATTAATAGAAGTTAATGCTTAGGGTGAAGAGGTGGAAGTCTTAAGGGTGAATTGGCAAGTTTGTAATCATTAGGAATGTAGGAGTTAATGATTTGGTGATGATTCATCCCCCAAGCCTGTAGAGAAGTCAACGATATCATTCATGATATCTTGGCTTAGTTTAGGAAATAAATTTGTATAGATTTATTTTCCTATTGTATACCTAGAATGTAGGATAGTTTACTTCTCTGTCAAGAGTTCTTCTTTGTATAAATGTCTTGGTATCAATAGAAGAAAATCACTTCCGTAAAATATATTTTTACTCTATTTTACATGGTATCAAGAGCTAGGTCAAAATCCTAGTTCTTGCAACTACTCTTTTTTTATTATTTTTCAATAGCTTTTTCCGTTGACAGTTATGGCCATTGACGACCTTTCCAAAGGTGTCGCGGCTGATGCCAAGGATGATGTTTCGAATCCATTGTTTATCCATCATTCAGATCACCCATCTATGATGTTGGTTTCGAGGCCCCTTAATGGGGACAATTACTCTACCTAGTCACGTGCGATGAGGATCTCCTTGAGTGCCAAAAACAAGCTCGACTTTGTTGATGGTACTGTCACACAGCCTTCCGAGAAGATCAAATTGGACGACCATGCTACATGGCAAAGATGTACATGATCGTTGAGTGGATTATCAACTCCATTGATTCAAAAATTTCTGATAGTATCCTTTACATGACTGATGCTCGTGCAATTTAGGAAAAATTGCGAGAGCATTATTCACAAAGCAATGGTCCTTGGATTTTCCAGTTACAACAGGACATCGCTTCACTTACTCAAGACCAACTTTCAGTTGCTGCGTACTACACGAAGTTGAAGAAATTATGGGATGAACTAGCATCTTACAGTGACTTTACTTCTTGCATATGTGGAGTGCAAAATGAAAGGAACAAGTTGATGCAGTTTCTTATAGGCCTTAATGAGTCATATGGTGTCATTTGAGGACAAGTCTTACTGATGAATCCTTTACCCATTATTTGTCAGGCCTATGCTTCAATTTCCCAGAAGAGAAGCAATGATCTCTTACTGCTTCATGTGGAGTCATTGTGACAGCAGTTATGGATGTTCGATAAGGTGGTTTGCAATCATCTAGATCCTCTAGTCCTAAGCCCCTACATTGTACTCATTGCGATCATGACTATCACACAATTAATACTTGTTACCAGCTTCACGGATATCCACCGGAGCATCATCTTCACAAAGTCAAGCCTCAAAAAGGAAGCAAGCCTTCTAAAAAGGAAGGCAGTTCCTCTTTTTCTTCAGCGAATCAAGTTTCCGAATGTGCCACTTTGGAGGAGATGAAGTCGTGATGTCCGGGTTATTTAACACCCAATTCCAGCGAATCCTTCACATAATGAATAATAAAGGAGGTGATGCATCTGTTCCTCCAAAAGCTAATGTCGCTGCCATGAAGACAGGTTTGTCGACATCCCCTTTGCCTTTACGTCGATGGATAATCGATAGTGGTGCAACGGATCATATAACCTCCTCATCAGATTTACTTATTAATGGTGTAAAAAACACCTATTTGTCACTAGTTTTGTTACCAAGTGGAGAACAAGCTCGCATAGTCTCCACTGGGAATGTCCATTTGAGTTCTACTTTTTTGTTGCACAATGTGTTATGTGTGCCCACTTTCAAAGTAGATTTGATGTCTGTGAGTTGAATTACAAGTAGATTATATTGTTCCGTAACCCTTTTTCCTTCGTGGTGTATTATGCAAGATTTGACGACGAAGACTGTGATTGGTTTGGGTAAGCAATGCAGAGGGCTGTATTATTTGGTGGCATTGACTCACACAACCTCTTGTAGTCCACGCCGAGTCTACAACCTTGTTCTCTCCCCTATAAAGTTGTGGCATCGGCATCTAGGTCACTTATCATTGTCTAGACTAGATTTCATGTCAAAACACCTGTTGCATTTTCTTTTTAAGTCAAATAATGCTTATGATGTTTGTCCTTTAGCCAAGCAAAGTCGTTTGCCTTTTGGTGTCAGTTCTATTACAACTACAAAACCGTTTGATTTGATCCATTGCGATATTTGGGGTCCTTATAAAATTGCTTCTACTTTTGGAGCAAAATATTTCTTAACTATAGTGGATGATTATTCCCGGTTCACATGGATTTTTCTTATGCAACACAAATCAGAAACACAACATATCCTTAAAGAATTTTTCTCTTTTGTTCACACTCAGTTTAATACATCCATTTGCCAAATAAGAGTAGACAATGGTGGAGAATTTTTTTCACTTCGTGGTTTCTTTCAAGACCATGGAGTAATTTATCAACACTCTTGTGTCTATACGCCTCAACAAAATGGGGTAGTCGAGCGCAAGCATCGTCACATACTTGAAATTGCTCGTGCCTTGCATTTCCAAGCTAATCTTCCCCTTCATTTTTTGGGTGAATGTGTGCTAACAGCTGTCCATATCATTAATCGTCTTCTTACCCTAATCATTTCCCATCAAATGCGTTTTGAACAGCTTTACTCTAAACCACCTTCTTTTTCCCATCTTAAAGTATTTGGATGTCTTGCTTATGCAACCGACACCCATATATCTCACAAATTCCCCCTAGCTCACCAATGTGTCTTCTTAGGGTACCCCATTGGTCAAAAGGCGTACAAGCTTTACAATCTTACCACTCACAAATTTTTTACTAGTCGCGATGTTGTTTTTCATGAACATATTTTCCCTTACCACTCTTCTCCATCTTCTACCTCACCCATCACTGCACCAACACCTACATCATCCCCGACCATCCTCCATTCCTTACATGCACCTCCATCACCACTACTTCCAGACCCTACTTTACCATGCCCTTCTTCACCTCCACCTCATTCTCCACCACCTGAGTCTAGTGATTTCCTGCTGCCATCCTTCAGCCCGAGTCTTTTCCAGATTCTTATGTCCCTGCCGAGTCTTCTCCACTTCTTGTTGTACCATCTTTAAAGTCTATTTCTGCACTGTCCGTGCCTCTTGCCTCTCCTACACCGATGCTTCATAGCTTTAGCCGTCACTCATCTTCACCTCTAAAGTTGTGGGACTATAATTGCCCTACTTTCAAGCTTACCCAACCAGCTTCTCTGTCATCTTCGTTGTCTAGTCACACCATAGGTACACGTTATCCATTTGCTAATTACCTTACTTATCATCGTTTCTCACCCGCACAACAATCTTTTCTTGCAACTATTACTCAACAAGTTAAACCTCAGACTTATGTCGAAGCTACTGCTTCTCCTCATTGGCAGGTTACTATGACTTCCGAATTACAGGCTCTGGAAGCCAATAATACTTGGACTCTTACCTCTCTTCCCGTTGGCAAATCTCCCTTTGGTTGTTGTTGGCTCTACAAAATCAAGCATCGTTTAGACGGCTCTATTGAACGTTATAAAGCTCGTTTGGTTGTCAAGGGTTATACACAGCTTGAAGGTATTGACTTTCATGATACTTTCTCTCTCACTGCCAAAATGATCACTATTCGCTGTCTCTTAGCTCTTACTGTTTCCCGTCACTAGTTCTTCCATCAACTTGGTATCAATAATGCGTGTCTTCATGGTGATCTTTATGAAGAAATATATATGCTTCCTCCTTCAGGTCTCCGGCGACAAGAGGATAATTTAGTTTGTCGGCTTAACAAATCTCTATATGGATTGAAGCAAGCATCTCGTCAATGGTTTGCCAAGTTTTCAGAAGCTATTCAATCTACTGGTTATGTCTAATCAAATGATGATTATTCTTTGTTCACACGGCAGCAAGGCAAGTCTTTTACAACACTCTTAATTTATGTTAATGATATTTTGATCACTGTCAATTACCCTAATGCAATTGAGGCTCTCAAAACATTTCTTAATAATCATTTCAAGATCAATGACCTTGGTGACTTAAAATACTTTCTGGGCATTAAAGTGTCACGTTCAAAGAATGGGGTTTTCATTTCCTAACGTAAGTATGCTTTAGAGATTTTGAAGGATCGTGGTCTCTTGAGAGCTCGCCCAGTTGAGTTTCCCATGGAACAGAACCTTAAGCTTTCAAACAATGGTGAGTTGCTTAAAGATTCGGCACAATATAGAAGGTTGGTGGACCAATTGATCTATTTAACGATTACGAGGCCGAACATAACATATTCAGTACATGTGTTAAGTAGATTTATGCATGAACCTTGCCGTCCACACATGGAAGCAGACATCCAAGTTTTGAAATATATAAAGAATACTCATGGGCAAGGTTTGTTTTTCTCTTCTAAAAATGACTTGACCTTAAGTGCATATTGTGATTTGGATTGGGCAGGATGTTCTACGACACAAAGATCAACTACAAGGTATTGAGTTTTTTTGGGCTCTTCATTGATGTCTTAGAGATCAAAGAGACAAAAGACCATATCTTTGTCATCACCTGAGGCCGAATATAGAGCCATGACTGGAACCTGTTGTGAATTATCGTGGCTTCGATATCTTCTAAGGGACTTGGGTTTGTTGCATCCAAATAAGGGGAGAAAGGGTGGGATTCATATTCCTTAAGAGTTTGGACATGGCTTTTGAGCATTTGTCCACATGTATGGTAATGATTATAACATGATTAGATATTATTGCTTCCAATTACAAGATGTACAGGTGTAGCAAAGAATTTGGGACATGTCATTTAAGGCTTAATTGTGGATTCCATTTCTTCATCCATAAAAGCAGAGGGAGGAGAGAAATGGGGAAAGAACAACATACACACCAACAAGAACACACAGGGAAAAAAGAAGCAAAACCTCCTCTTCTTCATAGACCACTCTTCCCATCATCCTTTTCTTTTACCTTATGTAAAGGCTCTAAGCCATCTTCATTGTATTTTGTAAATCTCTCTTACATAGTGAAAACATAAATGCATATGCAACCTTAGTGGACGTAGCCAAATTGTTGAACCACTTAAATCTCCGTGTTCCTTTGTCTAATTGCAATAAATTTGAGTTGAGCAAACCATTTAAACATTGAGTTATTAAATAGAAACATAATGGAAAAGGAGGGTCGACCAAATGAAGAAATGGTAACATATTGCTTATCATTTACATTAAAGATTATTATTTTGTTAATATTATGATTATATTACTCTTGTTACTAATCAATTGATTTATGTTGAAGCTTATAGGCTTGTTAAAGAAAATGTGAGTATTGATGTGCACATGACATATACATATGCATTGCAAAGCAAGAAAAAGAGTTATGTTGTGTCAAGTGCTCACTTGTGTAAAGTGTTTAAGTTGTGAGGATATTCAAGGGCTGAAGTTTGCCTTTAATATAAATTAATGAACCTTGTATATGTCAGGCGTAGGGTGCAGGGCTTGAGTATTCAAATCGGTTGATTACCAAAAAAAATAAAATCTTGTATATGTCAGGCGTTGGGGGAATGGCTTGAATATACATTTGGGGCGTCGAGGGAAGTGTATGTATAATAAAGTGGAAACTGAGAGCTTAATTACAAAAAAAAATTGGGTTAAGGGATAAATGGGAGTTAACTCATATTCTAACGTATCTGGGTATAAGCATAGTATGAGACGTGCAGGCTTGGGTGCCTTAGGTATGTGTTGACGAGATTATAAGGGAGTGAATACATTCATGCATCTCATTTGCATATATTTTATGCATTTGAAAGAATTCTTACAATTTAATTATTATTTTGTTGGTACTTTTTGTTGTGAATTAATTTGTGCACTCTGCGTATTTGATAAATTTTATGTAAGATTTTGTTATCTAATGTATGTGTAATCGTTATAATTTTATTTTATTTTCCACCATATCTTGGTTGTAGAATTTATTTTTATAGCTAAGATATGACTCACACCCTAGCTCGTGAATAGCCTTTATTCTCGGGTTGGGGTGTGACAACCGCCTCTATCCGAGCAGCCTCGTAATGTGTGCTACCTCTAGCTGAGTATTGCTTCATGTTGAGCATCGCCTCATGTCGAGTATTGATTTCTGGACGACATTTAGTCATTTCGGCCCGTACATGTATTGGATTTGAAGTCTTCAGCCAAAATACTCTCTTGACTGAAGACTTGAAGGACTCCTGTTGTACCATATATTGAGCCTTATGACCTAGCTCATGATGTATGTAGGACGTGAAGGAAATTCTTATTCCATAAAAAGGATCCTTCATCCTCACTTTAAGAGGAGCAAAGAGAGTAAAGGAGGGAAAAAAGAAGAGCAAAGAGAACTAACCCTAGCCTCTATTTCCATGTACATTGTAACACTCAATTTATATAGTGAAACCGGATCGACACCAGTGTGGACGTAGCTCCAACTTGGGATGAACCATGATATATCTTTGTGTTCTTGTGCGTTAGTGTGATTTACGATCGGATTTACGTTGGTCCAATATTGACTCAATTTTTGTGCATCAACATTCTTCATGCATATTTGTTCCACTTGTGTATATAATCCTTCTATTCTTAATAAAAAAACATTGGAAATCAAAAATTCAAAATTCCTACTCTACAGTTATTTTCATATCATACCTCTCTAATACAGATGAAATTCACATATGTTTGTAGACCCTACTTTTATTAAAGAGTGGAGAGATTTCTTAGTGTGCCAGAAATACAGCCAAGTACTCCAAGTGTAATACTATAATTGTTTGGAAACTTGAAAAAAATAATTTGAACCAATTGTATTATGACATTGGTGTACTGAACCGTGTTTCCGGCATCTTAAAAAATTTCTCGTAGAGGTGATAATGTGGTATAAAAGATGTGATAAGTGTAGCATATATTACTCTTGAAACTAAATTATTATCTAGCAGATCCTTTAATAAACATGTCATAAAAGTCAAATGCTCTGTATTCAAGATTAGTCTTGCTCCACACAACGATGACTATTGGATTTATGAAATAAATTAATGTACATCATATTTGGATATGACAGTCACTCGTACATGACTCTGTTGCAGCAAAAAAGAGCTTCAGCTGGATGCATTCAAAAGAACAAGAGCCTGGCTAACCTCACAAACAGAAAACACAAGTAAATTGCCACAAGGCCACTCCCCATATATCTATCCAGCTTCATACCCTTCTTTGGCAAGATCACAAGTGCCCAAAGTAAACCACCCATCAAAAACCCTATTGTTTCGTAGAGGGAATGGTCGGTAGGTATGACATATGAAGATGGATACTCAAACCATGATGACAGAACCAGTGACGTCCCACTCCCACCAATGTGTTAAACATGGGCCCCGCATAGCATCCTGAAATAGCAATTTGGGCCCCATCTGTCCCACCCTTCACTGCCATTGTAGCATTAGCTATCAAATCATTGAGGGAGTTACCCCAAGCTAGGACAGTAAGTCCTAGAATTGAAGGGCTTATCCCTAAAATATTACCATATGATTCTAACAAGCCAACCAACTCTTCAGCAGTAATATATGTCCAAGCTACACTCATCAAAAACCCACCAACAAGCCAAGGGAACAAGCACTCCTTTGGTGGGCTACACTTATTTGTAGTCACGTATGCAAGGTTACTCAAAATTAACCCAATCAGCACTGCTGTCATGTAAGTTACCAACTTACCTCTTGAACTCAAATCTTCCCTCTGTGTGTTACAAAGGGCTGCCAGTAACATTGGTGCCAAAGCTACAGAAATAACTGCATAGGGCTTAGACCATCTTTCTTCGCTCACAACAGGTATAGTCAATCTTCTAGGCAAGTAGAGAGGTAGCTCCAAGATATAAATCAATTTTCCAAATAAAAAAACCAATAATTTTGTTCTTGATCATCATGAAGACCCGTTTTCAAATTTGCGTTGGAAACGGGTTTATCATCATCAACATAGCCAAGTAATGGTATACTTGCAGTGCCATCCGCTAAATCATCAAAACTTTGCACCACTGGTAAAGACTTTGAAGCTGCAAGATTTTTGTTCCTTTTGTATATTTGAGATACTGAAACAGTACCAACATAAACAAAGTAAATAGCAAGAAAAGAAAGGGAACCCCACAAGTTGATCCTCCCAATGACTATGATTGCCAGAAGGGATGAGAGAGAGAATAAGAAGAAGATGACATCCCTGACAAAGCTGGCCTCATCAACTGAAACCTGGTGAGGGCTTATTAGTATACTAATAACTCCCACCACAATGCTGGACACGAAGAAGGCACCCCCTAATACACTGTTGAGGCCAACATCGCCGTCTGCGGATTTTGTGAACGCAACGATGCTGGAAAAAACATCGGAGGCCCCGTTTCCAAGGGAGAGGAGGGTGACGCCGGCGATGGTAGGAGAGAGCTTCAAGATATTGGACAAACTCTCTAAGGAGGAACAGAAATAATTAGCAGCTGTGTTGCCCAATAGATAGAACAAAACAATAAGCCAAAGTAGAACTGCAGCATGACCCAGAATTGGAAAATTGCCAAGACTGCAGTAAAATATCTTCAGATAATGTATATACCCTTTAGGATTGCAACCTGTGTGGGTTTTCACATACAAACACCTGGATTTATAATCTGCGTGTTGATGGAGATCTTTGCAGCCATTAACGGATTTGATATCCTCACTGAGAATATTTGCACTGCTAATACTATTGGATTTAGGGGTTGGTAAGTCTAAGTTATTAGGATGGAGATATGTTGTGATGAGAGAGAGACATAAGAGAAAGAGAAAGGAAATGTTGATGAATATGGAGAGTTTCTTGAGTTGAGGAATGGAGGCTGAGCTCGCCATTCAAACCAAACAAGAGAGAGCTTGTAGAGAAAGTGTGCTTAAAGATATGTAGATATAATTGGAGTCCACCAACTTTGGAACTTCTGGGGAATCTGTTTTCTGGTGGAGGTAACGTGAAGTATTAGCTTATATATATCACCTAAAGAAATGGACATTTATTTTTTGGTCGTTAAAAGATGAAGAATTGAGTTTATCATAAAATTAATTGATAATATGAGAAATACCATTTTCTCATATGTAACAAATTTTCAAGTTTAATACGTGGACAACACAAATCGGATGATATGAAGCACGTGTGACATTGGGCTTCCACATAAACAATATACTTTGATACCATGAAAAAAAAAAAAAAAAAAAAAAATGGATTTATGAAAAATATTAACTAAATTACTTATAAGCACAAGAAAAGTCTCTCATTTTCGTGACTTTGGATTCAATCTCAACAAAAGAAAGGGATATATATGAAATATTTCATATTAGAGGAAGTAGGTGTTTGAAATTTTGAATTACATATTACTCAAGTACTGACCTCAAGGTATTTTAATTTGTTTGTAGTAAAAGAAAATGTTTTCGGTGTTTAGGATTAAGCCAATCAACATGTAAATTATGTTTAAGGGTAGAAAGTGAAGGTACGATACTTGGCTCCTTCCCTCTACTTTCTAGTAAAGAGCCAAACAATGCTCTTTTAAAAGTTCATGAGTCCGGACTTAATTAGATAAAAGTTTTGGGCACCTTCATTTCTGTACGTAGGAGGATAGGAAATAATTATGATATATGGTTTTGTACACAAAAGAGGTTAAAAAACGAAATTTCCGAAAAGCATTAGGGAGAGGGGGTGCCAAAACAAAATATATATATCCACAATTCCATGTGCAATCACATCATCCATGGCCTCATATTTTAACAGGCAATTTACTTACTGTGAGTTGCACTTGCACACACCCTTTTGGCATCCTTCCGTGGTATGCCGACAACCTCAGGCCGCAAACAGACAATGAAAATTTGTATTTCCCGTAACTTATTTGATTAGATAGTGGAAATGCATGCAGGGCAGTAGAGAGCTAGATTATAATTAAGACATTACAAGAAACCAGAACTACTTTGGCAGCACGCTATTGTTTCTTATGGTGGTGCATCTAGGAGAGTTTTTTTTTTGTTTGGGGGGGGGGCGGCGCGGGGCGCCTTTAAAGTTCCATGGAACTTTGAATGAATTGTTAGGAATGCACTAGAAAAATTATATTTGCGTTTGAAAATGATTAGATGTAATACATAGGTTGAGTAGTTCATGGGTTGTCAAAGTTTTAAAGAGACGGGTTGAATAGTCCAACATCGAGATCGGTGAGACACAATCTCAACTTATATATTATTGTTTTCTCAAGTTGCCCCTAAACTGTAAACCCGAAACCCTAGCCATATACATAAATTAATTATTTTACTAAAAAAAAAAGTTCATATATAATTCACTGAACGCTAAATTACTTTCTTTCACGTATGATTTCTTACAGCCATTTTGAAAGTAATTGTCTTCACAACATAACAACTTCATAGTCCAAACCAATTGTTAGGAATGCAGGCAACTCATGAATAATACTCTGATCCTCTCATTCTCAAAAAGTTTTATTCATAACCTTTTTTTTTTTTTTTATCGATTTTATAACGTATCGTGTAGAATATGCACATGTAATTCGTCTCTAACTACTAAACCACTCCATGTAGTTATAACCCTTTTTTTCAGAATTAAAGAAAGTATGTAGCATATTGATTGGATCGTCATCTGATAAAGTCGTATAATGTAGTTACTAGTACCAAGGGCGGAGGTACGCTTGGGCTGGACTGGGCTCCAGCACAGGGCAAATTGTGGGTTTTAAAAAAGTGCCGTGTAATTTTATTGGTCTAAGTTGCCTTTTAAAATTTAGCCCAGCTTCTTTTCGAAAAATGAGGCCAGCCTTTAATGCTTCTCTATTGAAATTTTTACGCACCATTTTTAGCCTTTTATACACCTTGTTGGAAAAATTGGGTCTAATTGCTATAATAAATTACATAAAAAATCACAAAATAATTCATGCAATTATATATCATAATAATGTATGCACATGAGTAACCAATGTTAAATGAACATGATATAATGGATTAGAAAAACTTAAAAAATACGATCGAGGCAAGTGTTGGACACTTTGTCCTTAAGTTTACACACCACTATGGTGCTCATGGTTGATCGGCGCATGTCTCCCAAGATACAACGACCACGTCCTTGTAATAGTAGCACTTCAACTCACAAGGCTCCATGAACCACGATTGTGTTGAAAACTCTCTCATATAGACTTAATGAGACTCACTAATATTTAGTACACTCTATGTATGATTATGTAAAACAATAAAAAGTTATATTTTGTGATTATAGGGGATTTCCCTATTTATAGAATGTGAGATACCTCTTTAGAAAGCATGTGACTATTCATGAAGAGTCAAAAGTTGCAACTCTTCATTTGAGTAGACATATCTTTCTACCAAAAGGCTCCACTTCTAATTTCCATTCAATTAATAAATTTAATATAATAATATTATTGTTAAATTTTCCAACAATTCCCCACATGAATGGAAATTGACGCAATACCATGCAAATGACAATGTATGTCACATACCGGACTCGATTCCACCGTAACACAATATTGTCCACTTTGAGCCCCTACCACACCCTAGTGGACATTCTAGGTCGAGGTGTGTCAATGTAGACACTAGAGAGAGAATTCAGTATGAAAAGTACCGCATCGAGATAGGTGGCTTTTGGCTCTGAACCTTCCGTAGTAAATTACTATCGTATTTACTTGGCTAATCAGTGAACGCGATATCTTGAACTGCTCAGTCGTTTGTGTAAACCAAGACAATAGTAATCACACAATACCCTTTCAGACACCTCGTGGTTGCTCTGTTGTGTTCATTTTGGCCCTGAACAATTCTTGGTTTCTCATGAGTGCTTTTAGAGAACTAAGCCCTTCAAAAAATTCTCACAAGAACGGCCCCATTCCTCACTCAAGATAGGTGACTTTCCATTAAAAGTATCCTGCAATACCCCATTTGTTATTTCCAAGTATATGAATCATTAAAAGCAAAGCTTATCCTATATACGTTGCAGATAGCAATGTTTCATCATAGGACATGGGTAGGAGATTATCTCCGCAGTGCTCCCATTGAATAATCCACAATTCGATTGTCCCTTTGAACCTAGATCCTGGATATCCAGTCAGCTAGGTAGGGTTGCCATTATGGCGATTTTTAAGACGTAGGCTTTTAACCCATTCCCCTCGATGATACAACTTACTCTCTAGTCAAGCCTTTAAAAATTGGTACCACTAGGTAGACTATTCATGATATGGCCATCACAAACTTTATATCCATGCATGAAAATTATTTCCTTTGAGAGTAGTTGTTTTTCAACGTAATTTCTCCAAATATGTGTTTTGGATTTGATAAGTAATTTTGCTGACACTTGGGTAAAATCCCCCACATTTAAAGTATTTGCGAGAAGATCTCCAACCTTTCAATACCTTAAAACTTCAATTATAAGAGATAATCATTCTCTTTTTAGAAGAAAATTACTTCTACATTATTTTTAAGTATATCCTATTTCTCAAAATAGCTAAGCCACCCCACAATTCACACATATTATGGTTGCTTTAATGCTATTAGTAACTCACTCAAATAACTTAAGAAGTAGAAAACTATCAAGATGAAGGACAACATCACTCTTCGTGATCATAATCCTGTATCAAATTTGTTGAACTAACCAACTAACATCAACAAATAAGGCAAGACTTTCACCGTGACTAATAGGGGTTAACTGCAAGACTCTACTATTATTTCTAGTCTCAAGATGTAGTCTGCATATTTTATAGTGCCACAAAGTTACGGTCTGCAAATGTTCCTTCTAATGCCCTGCAATACCTTATGGCGAAAGGAGCATAGGCATTTTATGCTTCAATTTTGGTGACCATCATCACCTTATTGTGATAACTAGCAACAAATAGACACGATACTACTATCATGCTCTGTCTTGAAAATGTTCAAACACCTTCTCTTTACCAACTATAAAATTGTTGGGTGACTGCACAGTCTGCAGATGCTTGATACATGACCGAACTCAAACGATCCTTATGCGGTTATCCAGACCGGATACCCCATCGCCATAGCACCTTTTCCAAGTGAAATGCTGCGTAGGAAACATGATTAATCTGATATAATTGCAACTCTAGACGGTGCATGGTTTAGAAATACCAAATGAGATTATCTTAAACAATTGCAAGAGATTCCAAGAAATACATATATCCCAAAAAATCACATAGGTATATGTTCTAATATGTAACGAACAAAACTCGTGTCCTTAGAATAATGTCAGAATATTTAATATAATAATAATAGACTGAAGCCGTATCTTGATTAGTATACCCAACACCCTCACGGTTTGCAAAGCCAAAGCATTTCACCATTTCATATATTATTCAACTTAATTTCTACTGCACGTATAAGATTATTTTTATTTCTTTTCACCAAAAGAAACCAATGCAAAATAGGGCAGAAAAGCATGAAAACAAATAATTACATTCTGTATGTACAACGTACCCAATGTATTTCTTTCAAAAGTAAAATTCATTAATAACATAGTTGACATACAAAATCTGCCCCCAGTCAAACAAACAGTTCATGCCAAGCATTGTAACCTTAACGCTCAGGCATCACAAAATTGAAATTCAATGCAACGCAAAGAGTTAACCAATTAACCAAGAATATAATAATTATTTTTGCAGTAAACAAAACAAAACCACCTCTTCATATGACCATTCTCCCACAAAATTATTCAGGAAGAAAATTCACGCCCATAGGACCAAGTATTATATCACGGATAATTTAATTCTCAAACAAACATAGCAATCAAACCATAAACTTGTCTTAAGATTGTTGGAAAAATTGGGTCTAATTGCTATAATAAATCACATAGAAAATCAAGAAATAATTCATGCAATTATATATCACAGTAATGCATGCACATGAGTAACCAATGTTAAATGAGCATGATAGAATTGATTAGAAAAACCTAGAAAATACGATCGAGGCAAGTGTTGGACACTTTGTCCTTAAGACAAATTTACGCCCCACTACAGTGCTCATGGTTGATCAGGCGCATGTCTCCCAAGATATAACGACTACATCCGTTGTAATAGTAGCACTCCAAATCACAAGCTCCATAAACCACGATTGTGTTGAAACTCTCTCATATGGACTCAATGAGACTCTCTAATATTTAGTACACTCTATATATGATTATGTAAAACAATGAAAAGTTATATTTTGTGATTATATGGGGCTTCCCTATTCATAGAATGTGAGATACCTCTTTGAAAAGCATGTGACTATTCATGAAGAGTCAAAAGTTGCAACTCTTCATTTGAGTAGACATATCTTTCTACTAAAAGGCTCAACTTCTAATTTCCATTCAATTAATAAATTTAATATAATAATATTATTGTTAAATTTTCCAACACACCTCCATATATTTTGGCAGTTGATTTAGTTTGATTTATTTAATCCAATTGCTTTTAAAGGGTGTATGAAAATCACTTCCTATGAAATATGATTAAGTTCTAATATGACTATTCTTGCCAGACTCTCTCTTGTGTTGTGGACTTTTGTCCTATCTTTTCTCATGTCTTCGGATTGAATTTGATTTTTTGCAATGACAACGATCCATGCATGAAGATTACTAAAAAAAAAAAAGTTTGGTCTTGTGTTCGAATCTCCCTCTACTAATAAATCCAAGTTTGAATGTGAATCATACTACTTGGATGTTCATAAACCTGAATCAACAAGGTCAAACTAAAATTTTATGTTATCATTATATCATCCTTCTTCAAACCTACGGGTTGCACCCGCATGAACATTCAATTGATTTGTTAACATCAAAGTCTAAGTGTCCAGTTCATATTGGTTACCTGTTAGGACTACGGGACAATGGATGAAAAAGTACATAACATAATATATCCAGAAAGAATATAAATAGTACTTAATAAAAACTGACAGCACAATATACAATGAACGGTCACGATCACGGGTTCCTCAGGAAATAGTCAGTTCACATAAGATCCTTCATAAGTAACCAGTTGCAGGTCCTTGTTGGAAGTGGTAAAGAAATCTTTTTCAACAAGTAAAAGTTAAACAGAAGATAAAAACTCACAAGCTCCATGAACACTAATAAAATGCAGCTCCCAATTTCCAACCAAAAGCAAAATTAATCTAGCATTAATTTAAGAGTCAAATATTCCCCCTAAGAAAAAATGTTGGTCACTCTTCTTGTTACCAAAATCCTAGGCAACCAACCAGCATATCCCTCTCACATTAATATTGAATTAATTAATTTTTGTCAATGATCAAAGAAAAAGCTTTGGGAAATTAAATTTGACTAGGAATACCCAATTCGTGAAAGCGGGGAGACAACATTTTTGTTGATAAAAGACGTCTAGATACCCTTAGCATGAAGGAGATCAAAATAGGCTCGCTTTCATTTAGCGTATCATTTTTTTGTCTAATATCGAGGAGGCCATCGCAAGCTCTAACATCCAAAGCTAGAGTGGTTTCTGAGCTAGAACATCCATATTCACGTCCGAGCCCTAAATGCCCAAAAAATATCTCCCAAAAGGGTTATCATTTTACTAATTTTCAGAATTAGAGCAATCTCATAAATTTTGAAACATAATTTAAGAAGTCATAAAATTTTGGATATATTCAGAATTGTTATTGACACTTTAAGATTTTTAGATATAATTGTTTATGACAATAAGATTTGTAGAGTGCCAATAACGATTTCCTTTAAATATTCTCAAACTTTTTTGTACAGACAATTTATTGTCAATTTTATGTATTTTCGTATATGCTTACGTATAAATTCAATCAATATTTAATATACTAATATGCTTACGTTGAGGTGGCAAAATGATAGTCCTTGTTAATTTCAGGGGCAAATGAATAATTAAGACTTTCTTCTTTTTTTGCTTTTTTTTTTTTTTTTTTTTCTGTCAACCTTGCGCGCCTTTGAAATAAGCGGATAAAGTCAGCTGCTGCTGCTTCTCCCTCTCCCTCTCTCTCTCTCTAACCAGTGGAGTGAAGCGCCACACTGATAGAAGCAACAAATGTTGGCAAACCCTAACAGTTGCAGGCTCCACTGCCCCAATCCTTCCCAATTCCTGCATCCAAACAGGCCCAAATGTTTCCTCTTCCCAAACTGCCCTCGTTCCCCCTGCTTCTCCAGCAAGTCCAAGTTCTGCAATTTGTCCCTGCTTCTGCCCAGAAAGACCAGCAAGAAGGGGCTTGGCATCAGAGCTTTGTCTGAGCCGGTGGTGTTTCGTCGAGCGGTCCTCAGGGCTACCCTCAGCCGTACTCTGTCAAAATCCCTGTTGGTGATAGACATGTGAGTCCAGTTTTCACAAAATTTGGTAGCTTCATTTTGACAAGAATGTATTTTGCATGCTTATTAGCCGCCCTTGTTCCGTGTTCTTTCGTGTTTTTCGTATCTTTTCGTTCATTGGATAATTGGGATTATCCTAATCAGTTTCTTCTTCTTTTTATATGCATATTTAGAGAGATTTTGGATAGGATTTGTATCAAGTGTGTTGAATAAGTACTACAAAACTCCGTAAAGCGGTGTTAAAACTAAAGGAAATTGTATTCAGGAAGCTTTTGTAGAAACTCAAATGTAGTTTCTTCTGTTACAAATTAGTCATATAGCTGAAATGGACGAGATGTTGAAAGCGGAGTATAATAGGATCGAAAACCCAATTTCAAAATACTTCTGGTGTTCAAACTTGAAAACGAAACAAACTTAAAGTGGAGGTCTTGCTGATTATTTCGAGTGAGTGTCATATGAAGTACTAATCTGTTACTTCACATTGTTCGATTATTTTCTTTTGCGCTACTTTATATCTTCTTCAAAGGGCTCTTATCATGTGTTCCACTCATTTGCGCCTGGCAGTGCCATATGAATTACTTTCCGGAAAAATTAACTTCTGCAAAATGCATTTGAATTGAATTCTTCCATGATTGCTATAGATTATTTATAGAATCCTGGTATATGGAATGTCCCTTAGGACTGAAAAGTGTCCAAAAGTATTGGTTTTACAGAACATGTTTATCAGTTCAGTTAAATTGTGTGGACAATTGTGATGCATCTACTTATTATTTAACAGAAAAAGATAATACTGAATTAAGCTCGATTGTTTTATCATGTAATATTTATTTGGAATCTTTACAGATTTTGGTTGAGACAGGTCATATTGGGAGACAAGCCAGTGCTTCTGTTACAGTGACAGATGGAGAAACCGTAAGTTATTTGTGCCTGAAAGCAAATGGTTCCTTCTCTAGTCTTGTTCTTTTTTCCAGTACTCAGCAGGCAACTTTGTTCAGCATGTCATATATATATATATAACTGTTATATTATTTGAGGAAATTTACACCCCTATATATATATATATATATATATATATAACTGTTATATTATTTGAGGAAATTTACATGTTTTTTTCTTTTACAATACTGATTTACCAAACTATCATTTAGGATTTCCAGTTTTAAAGTGAACTTATGCCATTTCCTGATTTTTACTTATATTTCGAATTTCCATAAACTTGGAATATTGATGTTTCTGCTAATATCATTTCATCCTTTCCTAACTCATTTTGTCATCTCATAACAGAAAGCTCTAAGGTTTTGCATTTGATATGCAGTAAAAATATGTTTTTGTTGTGTTGCTTTTGATAATAATCTTTAATTCCTGCTGTTATTTTGTAGCTGCATATTGGTATTCTTCCTTTGAAGATTTAGCAGGTTTATGTTTCTTGTTGTAGATTGTTTATACATCTGTTTGTCTGGCCGACACTCCAAGTGAGCCTTCGGACTTCTTCCCTCTTTCAGTACATTATCAGGAGCGCTTTTCAGCAGCAGGTCGAACTAGGTTTGTCTTGGACTTTATTCCTCTGTGGTTAGTTGGTTAGACTCTTACTTATTGCTTGTGCAATTTAATACTTTGTATTTGACATTGTTTTAGTGGAGGCTTTTTCAAACGAGAAGGAAGGGCGAAAGATCATGAGGTACTTGCCACCAGCTTTTAGTATTAAGAACCTTTGATCACCCCCCAACCCCCGCTTGACAGCTGGAGTTGTCTTGATTAATCATAGACATGCAGTTTGAAATGCTTGTTTCATGCGATTGCTATCACATTGCTTTATAGGTCTGGTGCAGTGGTGTGTTTATCTGTTCTTCCTTAGAAAACATGCAACAGTTCGCCTTCTTAAATTTTACATGTAACGTCTAGGTCCCAGGAATGAAAGAATCAAAGGTTGAATGCTTACTGTTTCTTTTTATTGAAAATGATGTTTTCTTTGATTCCTCTTTAGAGGTCTGTGCTCTTTTATCAGCCACTGAAAATTCAGTATGCCTTTTGGCCAGTTGGTAGCTCCTCTCCTCATCAATAAGGGTGGAAGGTGTGGTTGTGGGTTCACGTCGTGCTGGTTCTGAGTTTATTTACCAAACCAAAAAAATGAAAATATAAATGTAGATATGGCTTCTTATCAAGCATGTACATTTCAGATCAGATTTAAGAGCAGAAACGGTAGCTTGGAATTATTGTCCTAAACTTTCTAAGCTTTTCCTCTCTTTTGAGTTCCCATATTGGGAGATTGTCTCACTACAAATCCCACGTAAATGTACTGTTACGTATTCATATTACATAACTCAACATTCCACCTTTTTTAATTTTTTAAAAAAACTATTTGTTTAGCTTTATTTGAGAGGTCTGATTCTGTACTATAGTGGATGGAATCTGTCTGGTTCTGTGCAGGTTCTCATTTGTAGATTGATTGATAGGCCTTTGCGTCCAACTATGTTGAATGGCTTCTACCATGAAACTCAGATACTCTCTTGGGTATGTTCCATATGAGTTTCAACTGCATATATGTATGTGTTTTTAAATTTGTTAATTGCTTTATTTAAGCAAATAGCTAAATAGGTGGCTGTGTCTATTTTATAATTATTTAAAATTTAACTTATCAAAAGTTTTTCTGGTGCATGTGGATAGAATGCAATATAGAAATAAGGTGCCATTATATTGCTTGGTTTATGTTTCGTCTTGCTAACAACTTCCTTTGTCAACATACCCCTACAGGTTCTGAGTTATGATGGTTTACACTCTCCTGATTCTTTGGCAGTCACAGCAGCTGGAATAGCAGTGTAAGTCTGGCTGTTCCCAATTCTCTGGAGCATTTATGACACACATCTTACAATTTAGTTCACCTTTCTTACAAAAGAAAGTGACATTTTTTATGCCTAATTATTCAACTTCCACAGGGCTCTTTCAGAAGTTCCAAACTCAAAAACCGTAGCAGGAGTGCGAATTGGTCTTCTCGGTGACAAATTTATCGTGAATCCAACAACAAAGGAGATGGAAGACTCTGAGTTGGACTTGTTGGTTGCTGGCACAGATAATGCAATACTGATGATAGAGGTAAGTTACTGAAAAGTTAAATGTAATGTTTGACAATTCCGAATTCTCAGCCTATGTAATTTTCCTTAGGTGTAGCGGAAGGAATGTCTATTGCAGGGTATGGATAATCAATATTTAAGTTATCTGTTCATTGATATGCTACTGTAATTGTGGTGGGGGGGGGGGTATTGGGGGGAAAGAAAAAAACATGTTTTAGTAACACTATGTAGAAAATAGCATTTAGAAAGGGTACTATGCCAGCAGCGAATCAAATTGCACCCTTTCTGTTTGTAATTGAAAAAAACAAAAAAATCTTTTAGTAATTTGCATCACTTCAAGTAGATTTTTACTTAGTTTTGGGCTTTTAAATTCATTTTTTATCTGCATTACTTTATGTACTCATTATACATTTGACATGAAAGTATTAATTAACAGTTTTCATTCTCTGGTGGTGGATATAGCGGTTCCACAAAGTTTTCTATGTTTCCTTGTCTTCATGCTGACTCACACCCATTGGTGTAACATCTTATTTGCAGGGCTATTGTGATTTTCTCACAGAGGAAAAGTTGCTGCAAGCAGTAGAAGTTGGGCAGGTTGTTACTTCTTTTGAGTATGCAGTCTACTTGCTTGCAGGAGTTATAGTTTATTATTTGTTTTAGGTTAAATAAAGGATTAAGCTAAGTTCAATTATCTTGGCCTTGCCAAGACTAAACCCTAGATCTTCTAGTTAGACCAGCAGCAAGCTTGTAGCTTGTATGTTATGTACTGTATAGAAGTTATATTTATATAAACAAAATAAAATAAAATAAAAAAAATTCCAAACCATGTGTACTAAGTCGTTGCTGGGAGATCTGCAACCCTATTTGGTTGGTCAAAGAGTTTTTTTTGTTAGTTATATCTTTGATTGTTTATTAGAACAATCCCACAACAGACACAAATCCACATTAAATGTATAAACTTTACTTATACACCAATGTCAGGATGCCATACGAGCAATTTGCAATGAGGTAGAAGCTTTGGTTAAGAAGTGTGGAAAGCCAAAAATGCTTGATGCAATCAAATTACCTCCCCCTGAGCTATATAATCATGTTGAGGTATGCTTTCTCTCTGTTTTTTGTAACTGAAAGATATCACCTTTTGAATTAGATGATTGCCGATTACTTAGTTTTCCATAAGAAAAGTGTTTTTCCTTTACTTTTTGGTATGTGCCAAGCATTAAGTACTCACGAATTATAGATTACCATGTGCAGGAAATTGCCGGTGATGAGTTGGTAAGAGCTCTGCAGATTAAGGGAAAGATTCCTAGAAGGAAAGCTCTCTTGTCATTGGAAGGAGAAGTTTTAACTATACTTACAGAAAAGGGATATGTTAGTAAGGATGCAGCTCCCGGAGGCAGTGAAACGATACTGGATATATTTGAAGATGAAGAAGAGGATGAGGAAGTGGTTGTGGATGGTGAAGTAGATGAGGGTGATGTTCATATAAAGCCTAGTTCACGAAAATCAACCCCCTTGGTATAGAACAGTTCTTTCTATTCTGTATTCAAGTGTTTTGTGGTTATGGGAATGACATTATCTTTTATTGTAAATATATATATATATATATATGTAGTGTATGTATATCCAATTGTCTGTTTATATTTAAGAAAGATGGAATTATCTTATTCTTATATGTTTTCTTAACTAGAAGTTTTGATTTGTTGATTGCTCTGGAATGGTGTTAATAAAGTTTGTATTATTCTTGGTCTGTCTCTGAGTTTTCTGAACGCATGATTGTGAGTGCAGTTTTTGATACAGTAATTTTTATTGTTTTCTAGTTCTTTTCTGAGGTAGATGTGAAGCTGGTATTCAAAGAAGTTACATCCAAATTTTTGCGAAGACGCATTGTGGAGGTATGAACATTTTCTTCTAGTTAGATAAGCTTTACTTAACAATATTTGAGGTAGATGTGAAGGTGTTTCTTACTTAACAAGGTATTGTATTATAGGTTAAACTTATGACCTTAAATATTTAAGTATCAAACAGATGGGAACCTTATTTTTAACTGTGAAGTAGATTTTTGTCATCTAGCTGTTACAAGTGCTATTCAAGTTCATGTCTTAGACTCTTTTTGGTTGTTACAGGGTGGTAGAAGAAGTGACGGACGTACTCCATATGAGATACGTCCAATTAATTCAAAATGTGGACTGCTTCCAAGGGCACATGGAAGTGCTCTTTTCACACGTGGGGAAACACAGGTTTTGAATTTTATTATTCAGCATGACTTGATGACTTACCTGGTTGTGTTTTGTGTACTGTAACTACTCTTTTAGGTTGTTCTATTGTGATTAATATGTGTAGTTGAAACTTAAATCATGTGTAGATAGCTACCTGTTGTTCATGTATGGTCGCCTTTGCGACATGTGTGCTTGTGTTTTAAGGATTTCAGCATGATTTATTTCTTCCAAGCACTTGGTTCCATGAATGGAGCTATCCCAATGGTAAAAGCCAGTTACCTCTCATATGACTTTAATAGTATGAATGGTTTAGTGGTAGTACCTCTTCACTTATAAGTGAGAGGTCTTAGGTTCGATTCTCACCGAAGGCGGGTTTGAACCACATTATTGCTAGCCCATTGTGAGGCTAAGCCACCCCCTCCCCACTTAGTGTAGATAATATCGTTTGATAGAAAAAAAAAAAAAAAAAATATATATATATATATATATAGTATGAATGGTTTTACAAATTAATGTGAATAGCTTTTGAAATAGGGTTATTTCTGGCTATCCCAGTCGTCGAAGCTAGTTACCTCTTATATGTTGTTAATGAGATCAGTATACTAGTGATGGAGCCAAAGAGTATCGTTGACTTCTTTAATTCGTTTAAAGCCTCTCAGTTGACTCTCATTTGCACTAACTAAGCCTGTTGCTAGTCTCTTAATGCACAGTTTTAATATATAGATTTTTTAGGTTGTCACATTGCCACTCTTATCTTTATTTAGTTTATTCTCATATCTTGCAAGAAAATGAATTTCTCAGGCAATCATTTAACAAGTGTTATTTGTTCAGTTATGTGGGTATTTCAAGGCTGTAAATGTTTTTAGTTTAGCTTCATTAACCATTTCTTTTCATTTTTTCTATTGTAGTCATTGGCTGTTGTTACACTCGGGGATAAACAGATGGCACAGAGGTTAGACAACCTAGTAGGTGATGACGAATGGAAGAGATTCTATCTCCAGGTCTCTCTATATATCTCTTATTCTTAGTAACTTCACTATGTGGTAAACATTTTTTGGCAATGTAGTGGCTCTGGCACACGTAGTTTCATACAGATATAAATATGTACATCTGTTCATGATGTGATATTCTGCCCTTCTTTTCTGATCTTAAGTAGATTTGTCTTTTGTGATTTCATCTGTTTCCTTTAAGCATTTAACTTATGATTGTCATCTATTGTCGTTTTCTTTTGTGTTATTTTGGAAGTTATCATCATACTTACCAACATGGTCATAATTGGAGTTACAGAGAAACAAGTTGTTTGATTTCATAACAATTTTCTCTGTTTGAACTTTGGAATTACCACCCATTCATTGATGTTTGAACTCCACTGTGTAAATCATGCTGCAATTATTACCATTGCCATTTCAAAATATTTTTGCATTTCTTCATGTTATAAGCATTTGGGAACCTGGCTAATAATGTTTTGATTTTTCAGTACACATTTCCCCCTTCATGTGTTGGGGAAGTTGGACGGACTGGAGCCCCTAGTAGAAGAGAAATTGGCCATGGAATGCTTGCTGAGAGAGCTCTTGAACCAATTTTGCCTTCCGAAGATGATTTTCCTTACACTATACGTGTCGAGAGTACAATTACTGAAAGCAATGGCTCTTCAAGGTTGACCTTCCACCGAATAATTAATTTCATTATCAAATATATTTCAAACATCTATAACATGGTCAATATTCTTTTGAATGGTTTTGCACATATTAATCCAACTTATACCACTAAGATGTACATCTTAACACCATTCTTCTGCGGAATACAGTATGGCATCTGTTTGTGGGGGCTGCTTAGCTTTGCAGGATGCTGGGGTTCCAATCAAGTCCTCTATAGTTGGGATAGCAATGGGTATGGTTTTGGAAACTGAGGAATTTGGGGGAAATGGTGCTCCACTAATTCTGTCTGACATAACTGGATCTGAAGATGCATCCGGGGATATGGATTTCAAGGTCTTATGTTCTAGAATTTATTTAATTCACTATCTTAGAGTTTTTGTTGGTTTTTCCTTGATTTTGTTCACATCTGAAATCATCTGTTGTCAAAGTGGTCTGCAAAGATCATGTTTTATGGCATCATATTTGTATTGAATAATTCAGTGATTGCAGGTTGCTGGAAATGAAGATGGTGTAACTGCATTTCAAATGGACATAAAGGTCAGCCATCACATATGTGCTGTTTGCGTTGTGTGGGATTTCTTTGCATTTTAGTGAGTAATAATCAGAAGCACTCCTATCTTAGGTGAGCGGGATTACATTACCAGTTATGAGAGAGGCACTCCTACAGGCAAAGGATGGCCGGAAGCATATTATTGGTAAAGTTTACTAATTTCTTTTCTCTCATAAAGGTAGTTACACTGATTTACAAGAGTTCCTAATAAGTCTAGTAAAAGTAAAGTTATTACAAAGTCAACTCTCCTAACTAATTTTACACTAATTATAACCTAATTACAGCGACAAATGCTAACAGTTTTTGTTGAAAATTTATATCCTTCTGACAAAAGTTCTACTATGTAAAAGTGCTACAAGGTAACAATACTGCCTCCAAGCCACACCCAAACATGTGCCAACACAACTAGTAAATTATCTGCAGTTGAATTGATTAAACACTGTTTTTGCTTTAGACGGCTGCATGTGTACAGATGTTGTTGATCATCTTAACTTCTTGGAGTTGAGCTAGTGGGTCAGTTTATATGTTTGTGTGTTACACTTTTATAGGTTCTAAACAACTACAAAAGATGTTGAGTTTAGTTGTTTGGATTGTAGAGATATCGTATTTTGTTCTGTCAGTAGAAGTCTGAAGTTAATTTTTTGTGTTTCTGTTATTTTGGGTAAAAAATTAGCGGAAATGTTGAAGTGCTCACCTCCTCCTTCAAGATCGCTTTCTATATATGCACCACTGATTCACATAATGAAGGTTTGTTGATTACCGGACCAATATTGCTAAGCAAGTTATAAAACTGATGATCTGAAGTATGTAATCTGGTTCTTGCTCACGACCTGAAATTGTGATAGGTCAACCCTGAGAAAGTAAACTTAATCATTGGTAGTGGTGGGAAGAAGGTGAAGAGTATTATAGAAGAGAGTGGAGTAGATGCCATTGACACGCAAGATGACGGGATTGTAAGAGCAGACAATTACCCAGTCAGACCATATTATTCCCTTAAAATTTTCACCATAAAACATTACTCATGTTCTGGGTATTGCAGGTGAAAATTACTGGCAGGGATTTGTCAAGCATAGAAAAGTCTAAAGCTATTATTACTAACTTGACAATGGTTCCATCAGTTGGCGATATCTTCAGGTAGCTGTTTCTTATGTAGAAAAATATAGACACATTCACAAAAGATACTGTTATTGCCTTTATAATTCAAAAGTATAAATATCATAGCTATTGCAATTTTTTTTTTCTTTTTTTTTTTTTTTTTTTTTTTTTTTTGGTAAAATTTAAAAGCATCATAACTACATTCTGCATTATCACTTTTACATATAGTTTATACAGTTGGAGAACATTCCTTGATCTCTTTCAAATATGTTGTCAAGAACCATGCTGTATATAAAGTTACGTAAAATACACGTCGAGTGAAAGTAATGGTAATGGTAAGTTCTGAGGAAATGTAGTAATTATTAATTATATTTAATACCACGACAATTATAAGGTGGTAGTGACATTTTTTTCCAAGTCAGCCTGCTTGCAAAAATAGAGAGATCTCATTCAAACTAAAGCAATTTATGGAACTATTCTCAATAATCTTATGGACTAAAGACCAGGATCTAATACTCCCCTTGATTTTGTATCTTTTTGTATTTATTTATTTTCTGAGGCTTAGTGAAAGAGTATATCAATATATTAGCTGAAAACTGGCAAAGTCCCTTTTACTCATAAGCACTCCAGGCACTCTGTTGCTTACTAGCAATTGCAGGCTATCTGAATTTTGTGTCAGCTACTACCAGAACGTAGCTTCTAGTCAAGTGTGGTATGGGAACTCATAACTGATGCATGTCGTCATTCATTAGTGTATCTGGAAACAGGACATCTTTTTCATATGCCTTTTGTGTTGTTAATTATGGTTTAGATTACTAGCTAACTGTTTGACTTTCTGGCTTTGATGTATCAGGAACTGCGAGATCAAATCAATAGTTCCATATGGAGTATTCGTGGAAATAGCACCTGGGCGAGAGGTATAATCCAGTGCATCCTTAGTACATAATTGATTAGTTCTTTTGCCTCTGTAAGCGTTATAAACCTAGTGTTATATAGAGATAAGCCTCAACTTATAAATAAATGGGGTTAAATCAGTACATCAACAGACATCTCACTTCTCAATCTTTTACAGGGACTTTGCCATATTAGCGAGTTGACTTCAGAGTGGCTGGCCAAGGCAGAAGATGTAAGCACATAATGTTTTTCTATATTACTATATGTGTGTGAGTGTGCTATGATCATGGAGATAATAGCTTTCTTGTTTATTTTTTTAACAGGCTGTTAAAGTTGGAGATCGTATTGATGTTAAACTTATTGAGGTACGTTCTGTCATTCCTGACATCTTTTAAAAAACAAAACATAACATGAACTGTTTAGTGATAAGTGATTAGTTAGTGTCAAATATTCATCTCAATGGGACAATAACATTTGCTAACAGCGAAATAAATAAGAAAATTGTGGAGTTTCCTTATCCTAGAAGCGTGAAGAACATGTCTTTTCTAATAAGATAAGCAAGATCCATTATAGTCCATGGTCCCGCAAACTTTGGTCTCATTAAGGGAAGTTTGAATCCAGTCCTAACCTTTGCATCAAGTTGCTACCTCATGACTTGAGCCTGTGTAGTTGTGTTTTCTAGCCTGAAACTTTTACCATTGCACTCGACGAACTTTCTAATACTCCATCCTCCATTGTAAGGCCCCTTTCAAAGCGAGGAGTCCTCGCACATTGATAACATGTTGACAAGACTACTGATTAGAGTTGATTCAAAAACTTTATGCCGATGCATACAACTGCCAGCTTTTGATGGCAACAACTCTAGTATTCATGCGAGAATTTGAAGTACAACTGTCCTTTGCACAATCTGTCCATTATCCCTGGCATAAAATTTTTGGAAACATTCCTGATGTCGTAATTTCAGCAAACATTGCATCATTGGTTTTAAGAAAGCTCTTTTATAAATAGACTACTGACAGGAATGCATAGTTGCAGACCCGATGGTTTGGTTTTTCTTGTTAGGTAATCAGTTTAGTTGTTTTTGTAAATTTTTGTAGTGTTTGTTTATGTAGTCTGCCATAACCGCGACAGTGCCTTCTTTTTTCATTCCTTCCTATCTGTTGATCAAGTTTTGCTTTTACTGGGCCAACTATGAAGGACTACAATCAGATAATTTGGCCGTATAATGCAGGTAAATGAGAAGGGGCAACTTCGCCTTAGCCGCAAAGCTCTACTTCCAGATACAGGTGTAGAGAATGCCAGTGCAAAGCAGTCTACAGGTGACTCCAATGATGTAGCTTCTCAAGAAACATCTGACAAGGATTCTCCAAAGAGGGAAGAGCTCCCGCAAAAGAAGTTTATTCGGAGATTAGTCAGCACTGCCAAAGATAGACCAAACATCAACAAAGATAAGACAAAGAAGAGCAACAGCAAAGTAGCCAGTAGCGTCTCCAGCAAGGACGAAAATACTTTAGTGAATGGAGAGGCTAACATTGGATAGTATGGAAATTTTCTTCTACCAACTCACGAGGATTATTTATTGCTCCTGTTTGTTGAAAAATGATGGTGCCATGCCTTCAGCTAAGGAAGAAATGGTATGAGTTACCTACCTATATATTCTTTAAATGTCATATATCAGGTTCATATGATCTACATGAAGTAAACTAGATTTTGAGCACGATATATACGCTTTATTTGTATTACTTAAGCATTCACTAATTGGAAAAGATGGAATCTGCTTTCGACAGGAAATCATTTATTAGCATGTTCCACCAAAAGGCTCGCGTAGCGTGCATTGACGTGAATGTGTCACATTTTACCAAGGAACCTGAGTAAGTGTAACTACATCGTGTGTTCTTTAGGAAAGCTGGGAAAAGTTGCTGAAGCAATGATTCTTACTTGCTCAAGACTCCATTTGATGTGGGGTAAGCTTCCTTGCTAGATGCTTGAGAGTTTCTTTTGCAGTACAGGAGGATGCCATGGCGCATTTTTTGTTCGGATTTCGACACGGAGTTTCATTTCTGTTGGCTGTTTATTGCAGCACCACAATAGTTTTGCTAATATGTTGTAAACGATCACAGTTGAGCTCCGTCATACGTTTTCTTTTAAGTTTTTCTTGGCTGTCACTCAAACACCCTCCGACTCTAGCTATGGACTGATGCTTGTAAATCTTTGAGCCATCTATTAGTCTTGTAAGCGGGAGAGGGATTGTTGCCTGGTTCTGTTGCTCGAACCACACACCCGACAATGCTGTCGGGTTGTACACAACCACGTTCAGAGTCGGATTGTATATCCAACCCGCAATCCCAACCACTGCGGCATTACTAATCAAAATAGTGCCGTCGGAAAGTAACTCACGAGGGTTTGGGTCGGTTATTTTGATCTGCCCGCATTTTTTTTTAAGGAAAATTAATGAAAAGGGTTTGAAAACTTTGAGTTTTAATCAAAGACACAAAAATTTGTTGTAAGTAAATAGTACCATGAGTGACTTTTTAGAGTAAAAATGTTTTTTTTCGTTAAAGTGAACAGTATCAAAAGTGTTTTGTTAAAGCTCTTTTTTTTATGCTTCCACAAAAGTCCGGTTGACAATCATTGGAACAAGACCACAAACCAAAACCTCTGCCTCCATATTTTGTGCTTGCAAGTTTTCGAGTCACGGGAGTCGAACTTAAGACTTCTCCTCTAAAAATAGCTTGGTTCAAGCCTTTTTGGGCAACTCAAATGATTTTTTAGAGCTTAAGTTTTGCTCGTTTGTTAAGTGAACTCTCAACTTTTGTTTGACTCAACTAATAAAACTGAAAAATTAATATGAAAAAAACAAATAAAATATGTTGAGGCTTTTGCCCAAAAAGATATATAGAATAAACTGCTGATTTAGTGTCTGAATTATCACCTCAATTAAATTAGATCTTTAAATTATTTTTTAATAAAAAAGATCCTTAAATTGATTAAAAACTGCTATATGAAGAGCTATTTCATCAAAAAATTTGTCAACTTATAGGCAACTTTAAGGGCTTATAAGCGAGAAAATGACACTCTAAAATGTGTCATGTGATTTAAATTAATGAAAAATTGAATATAATAGTTTTGAACCTTACATTAAAGATGTAATTAACAGACTTTTATTAATTTAATTATTAAGGACCATTTTTTTTTTGAAAAGTAATTTAAAAATATAATTTTTATTTATATAATAATTTAAAGACTAAATTACCGTTTATATTTTGATTTAATAAAATGAGTTCTAACGAAACACTTTCAATAATTTTTATATTTCCCTGTTACTATTCATTACACAATTGTTTGTCTTTTTTCAATAAAACTATTTTTTTTTTTTTTTTTTTTTTTTTTTACTTTTCGTTAATTTTTTTTAATCAAATAAAATGAGCCGCACCCCAACAAATCCAGCCGATTTACAGCCCTAAAGGCACCAAGTGAGAGAACAAGTTCCCGCCACTTTTGGCGTCTCCTTCTTCTCAGTGAAGAGTGAAAGAAAAACAGTATTCTCAGGATGTTGTGGGTCGACAAGTACCGACCCAAAACCCTAGACCAGGCAATTGTCCACCAAGACGTCGCCCAAAACCTCAAGAAACTCGTAAAACCCTAACCCCCTTCCTCCTCCGATCATCTCTCTACTGCCTTCAACCCCCAATTTCTAGGGTTTTGTATTTTTTTCTTTATCTAATTCGTTGGAATTTTCATTTCTAATAGGTCGCGGAGCAGGACTGCCCCCATTTGCTATTTTATGGCCCTTCTGGTTCCGGCAAGAAAACCCTAATCATCGCCCTTCTTCGTCAGATTTTCGGACCCAGTGCCGATAAGGTCTCCGATTATTTAACTCTCACACTTTTTAATGTTTTTTAAACGGTCTCCATGCGCATTTCCAGTTACCGAATTGTGGGTATTTGAGAAAATTCTCTCTTTTATGATGGATTTTGAGAAATTCTTGTGATTTTGGTTGGCAGGTGAAGGTGGAAAACAGGGCATGGAAAGTCGATGTAAGTGAATTGCCCGCTTTTCAATTTATATGATTGATCATTGATGCTGCTTCTGCAGAAACTATTGTTGATTTGTTATTTAGATTTATTTGCATTTTGCTTATTATTATCTATCCGTGTTTGGTTTTTCGAAAAAGGAACAAAGTCTTCTTTAAAGAAAAAAAAAGGGTTCAAACCATCATCCATGTAATTGATGCTTTAGGAAATGCTTCTGATATCTCAGATTTGCCTATTCCTCTAATGTGTTGTTCCATTTGTGGCTTCACGAGCTTTTGTAGCATCTGTCACCTGAAAATCATAGGTTGTAGTTGAAACTTGATGAAAGGCTGAAGAACACTGACGTCTCCCATCTTAGCTCAATATAGTGTATCAACCCAATTTATTTGTTTTTTTCATCTCGCTTTGTTTCAACGTACTTTTGGGCATTCTGACTTTAAGTAACATTGTTTATGTTATATAATAGATCTAGAGTTTTTTTTTCAGATATCCTCCTTGTTCGATTTGAAATTGTTGATGCATACTATGCATTTTAATTTTTAACTAAAACTTTCCACTTTTAGTATGTTTAATTTGTATTTTATTTTTTGCATTTTATTTTATCTAAAATTTTTGTATGGTTTATTTTCAGGCTGGGAGTAGAACAATTGATATAGAGCTGACTACATTATCGAGCACCAATCATATTGAACTGAACCCCAGTGATGCAGGGTTTCAAGACAGATATATTGTTCAAGAGATAATCAAAGAAATGGCTAAAAATAGACCCATTGACACAAAAGGGAAAAAAGGATATAAAGGTACCTTCTGATCATTAATGAATTTACACTTACCCAATAGGTAAGTAGTTGGGTATCCAATTGTTTAAGTATTATATACTAATACTATGTCCTGTTTTCAATGTCAGTCCTAGTGCTGAATGAAGTTGACAAACTTTCAAGGGAAGCGCAGCATTCTCTTAGAAGAACTATGGAGAAATATAGTGCTTATTGCCGGCTAATACTATGCTGTAACAGTTCTTCAAGGGTTACTGAAGCAATCAGGTCTCGATGTCTTAATGTGCGAATAAATTCACCAACAGAAGATCAGGTTTGATTTTTCTGGCTTCCAACTAGTAGAACTGCTTGTGTGAAATTAACTATTGTCGAGTGTGTTGCCTTCCACCGTAATCCATCCTTCATTTAACGTATATCATTTTTTTGGGTGCCAGATTGTGAAGGTATTGGAGTCCATCGGAAAGAAAGAAGGGCTGCAACTTCCTTCAGGATTTGTTGCTCGTATAGCTGAAAAATCCAATAGGAGCTTAAGGAGAGCTATATTGTCATTGGAAACTTGTCGTGTTCAACAGTTAAGTGCCATAGTCCTTATTGATCATCAGCTGCACCAAGCAGTTCTTTTCTGTCTTAGGCTAATGCGCTTCATATAGCAATTGCACAGTTCCTGATACATAAGGTCTTTCTGTGTACCATTGATGTGGTTGCAGATATCCGTTTACAAGTAACCAGGCCATACCACCTATGGATTGGGAAGAATATGTTTCTGAAATTGCATCTGATATAATGAAGGAGCAAAGCCCTAAAAGGTTTGGTTTTTCTGCATGTTATCAAATTGGCATTTGTTGTGATATTTTTTTTTTCTCTGCAGTTCAGTTTAGAATCGTCCTTTTGTAGTTTAATTATCAAACCCAACCTAAGAAAAGCACACAAGAAAAAATTGAATTCCACAGATGTATGTTACACATTAAACCCTTATACAAGGTGGGAGGGTAAAAAAGGAATAGCCTAGAAGCGAAAAGATGACCATGCCATTCATGACAGCATTCATGGCTGCCATTTAGCATAAAACAGAATATGTATTTACGGGATCATGCCCTTCTCTTATCAAAAAGTCACTTTTTTGGAAACTTATAATTGAATTCAAAATTAATTGGATTTGAATACATTTATCTTATTTGTCCTTATTATGCCATCTTCTCACTAATTGAGTTTAGTAATTGCATGTCTAGCAACCTGCAGGCCCTTGTTCACCATAACGCAATCATATTACATGAAAAGAAAGATGATCGTAGAAGTTATTTTGTTGCATACAGTTATTGATCTCTAAAGTTTTTCTTTTCATTTTGCCTACACTATTCACGCTTGTAGAAGTAGGAAAGATGATTCTCCATCTTCTAGTGTTTCTTGGTACCCTAATCAAAGATTGTTCTGTTGGTTTTAGGCTTTATCAAGTGCGGCAAAAGTTATATGAGCTGCTGCTTAATTGTATTCCTCCGGAGATCATCTTGAAGGTAGAATTTTCTTTCCCTATAATATTGTTTCATACAATTTTCTCCACATCTATTTGCTTTAGGCCTTTTCAAGTGCAGCAATAGTTGAATAAGCGACTTCAACTTCGGACATTATCTTGAAGCTTATATATTCTATTTCAGAGACTTCTTTTTGAGTTATTGAAGAAGTTGGACGCGGAGTTGAAGCACGAGGTTTGTCATTGGGCTGCATATTATGTAAGTATATAATCGAGGTTATGTCAGAAGCCTTGATTTCTGACAGTAGTTCAATGTGGTTAGATTAGGCTTTATATATTTTTCATCAACATCTCTGTACTTGTAATCTCTTGTGCTGTTTATACATGATTAAGAATCATGAGCATACTGACCTCATTACATCGGGCCACAAGTCAAAGTTTGGGAATTGTGGAATAAAGTCAGGTTTTGGTTTCTCCAATTTTAATAGTATTTACATTGCAGATTTCTTTTTCTTTTTTACAGGAACATAGGATGCGTCTTGGGCAAAAAGCCATATTTCACCTTGAAGGTACTTTCGTCTCTCAAGATTCTGGTTGAGATAATGATAAGTAGAAATGAAGAATCATTACGTATTAGTTCAATTGCTTGCTCTCGATTTATAAAGAATCTCATTTAGGGTTCTTGAAATCTCGTTAAGAGTTTAATTTTTCTTTTTCTACCCATGATGCATGATGTTCTGTGTTGTGATCGTGTTTCATCTTATGTTACGTGTGATTTCATCATAAACTGTGAGGCGTGAGTTTTCAGATCCGTACTCATCCATCATGTACATGTTGTGCCTTTGGTAGCATGTATATTTAACATCAGACCTCTATCACATCACACATTTTTCGTATGGGTTGGGGGGCATGTGCTCATGAATATGACGACGAAGTGGCTTTCTAATCTCTAATGGGTTTTCGCTTTTCTCTCTTTTTTTGTTTTCAGCGTTCGTGGCCAAGTTCATGAGCATTTATAAGGCTTTCCTCATCGAAGCGTTTGGCTGAGCAGTAGACTGGCATAATGGCCTTCAACCAAACATTATGGCAACGAATTGTGTACTAATGTTACTAGACATTATGAGAAGATGTGTACTCGCAAACCAGCTTTGTAATGCAGTTGTATTTTCACTCCATTTCATTATTATTACTGAATTTCCTTTTTAAATTCTAATTTTGTCGAAACTCTTTAGTCTCTTCGTTCAAACGGAGGGCTAGAGTACATCAACGTATGATATATCGTTATCGAATTTAATTGTTGGATGTGCTCGTAAGAATTCCACGGAATTTAACGGGTGATGCAGGGTTTTGGGCACTTGATGTTTTCCCCCGGATATTATATGCGTTTGCTTGAATATGCAGAAACCTAGGTGATGTTTGTGCAACATTCTTATGGAAAGCTATTTTAGAATCAACTTTCATCCGACCAATGTTTAATCAACCAACTTTTCAAACATTTTGGGCCTAATTGGAAAAGTTTCTTCAGAAAGCACTTCTGCTTTAAAGCGCTTCTAGTAAAAGAACTTGAATTGCTTCCTTCCATAAAACACTTAAAAGTGCGTTTTGGAACACACGCTAACTTCTTCTACAAAATATGGTTAGAAGCGCTTTTGATGAACGAAAATGACTAAGTTATTTCAAATGCGCTTCCAGACATGACCTTAATAAACCTGTAAATGTCAATGAACACGATGGATGAAGGCAGAATGCTTATCCCGAACTCAAGCAATCGGATTGCCATGGTCAACACAAACATAAAGATAAAGAAATAGCCGCAATGAAAATAAGCACACTTGATGAACTACATTGCTGGGGTGTCTCAGCATTGTTTCAACATATTTACCAAAAAAGTTTTTAAGTCTTCCAACATAGTAAGTTCATAGGTCCAGTGCCAAAAGAGAGATCTTCCTAATACTTATAGACATCGGAAACCATTTTCCATGCATAAACGATATCTGATCAATCACCTCCCACCTGCCTCTTCCAGGAGTCTTCGACGATCAATTCATCTACGCCCCAGTCTTCATAGCTGAAAATATTAAACCCCAATTAATGTTTTTCTTAAACCATTTACAAATCTTAAAATACAAGTTATGGAAAATTTTGTGACTCTGTGTGCAATCATGAACAAGCTTCTCAAAAAAGTCGTAAACAGATAGTTTAAACCAAGACCTCTCAAATCATAGGCAAAACTAAAACTAGAACCTCACCTTCCATCAGGCAGGTAGCGGCGTATGGTGAATGGTATCTTCCGCTCACGAAGCTCCTTCATAGCAATCTATGAAATTCAATATTCCAGAGATTATTGTTAGCACACTAGAGTATAGCACAAGGGAACAATACCTGTTGTATCAATTAGATTACTTTGTGTACTAACAATTAGACAATATGTAAAGTCGCCTAAATGGTTTAATTTAAACCATCATATTTGAACATTAGAGCAATGTCGACTCCATGTTAAATTTCTATGCAGTCAAATGGATTAACGATATGTGATTCATGCGGGCACTGTTTATAGCAACTTATTTGTTTCTGACTGTCTAAAGCAACTTAAAAGTAGAAAATGAAGGGAATTTTTTCCCTCCCAACCCGACTGTAATAGCTACAGACAGTAAATTAAGGAAATTCAACAAAGCGTATGCTCCTCTACAGTTCTGAGTGGCACGGCCGCGTTAACATGTCATTGAGAACATTAACCAAAGAAGTCATTAATGTTATAATTAGTGCAGTGATATTCTTCTTAGCTGTTAATCCAGATAACTAGCAAATCTTACTTGGCTATAAGCTCTATTACGCTTATAGAGAAACAATCTCATTTCTCGTACGAATGAGAAGCATAAAAAATCTCTTCTCTCCCATGTAACCATTACTAATATCTAGCTTTATGTATGCATCTGAAGTGGAGAGGCCCGACACACCCTAAACCATGCCTATATATGTCTGTGCACGCGTGTGTTTAAAGCAACTATATATACCACGTTTTTAACCTCCCAGAAGAGTATAACCAAATGAATAAGAGCGATGAACCACCAACTCCATTTGTCTGTTCACAGTTCATAGAGAGATGACATACACAAACCATAGTTGATTAAACTGGGAACCGAAAAGATATACTTTGTTCTTATGACATTTACTGACATCACTCCTTTAGAGTCATCCTTTCCATTTTCTCCATCATTTCCTCCTCTTCCTTAATTAATTACCAATAAACACCAGTTGCTGACATACATAATCAACAATCAGAAACCTATAGCCTTACCCACTCCCAAATATATCAAGATTGATAATGCAGCACCTAATGTGACATTCACTGAATTGGGTAAGGATGAACATTATTCAAGAAACAAATATTCAAGCTCATATTTTCAATAGCTACCAGAATTAACTATTTGCATCATTCGTGTTGCTGTTGCATATCTACATTGTACTACAAAAAATTAGATGCTAACAGGACAATTAAGCGCTCACGAAAACAGCATTTCTACCCCTATTTCCATTTTGCAACACTCTAGCTACCAAAAACTTTTGAAGAAATAGTCAATAAGGCGGTTGGTGAATGTTGTACATATCATCATTTGACGATACAATCTCACATTACAAGTTTTAGTCCTTAATTTACCTCAACTCAACGTGAAAGCAGCAAAATGACAAGATCGAAACAGAGGCTAATAGATTTACAAGTGATAAATATCTGTAGGGGAATGGAATCTTACCTCAAGCGGGTCAGTCTCGCCCTCCAATTCAACCATAACAGGGGCATTCATGCTGTTCATCCAACCGAAAGATTAAAATTTTGTCAGCGTCCATCGAAGCCAAAATCAAACAAATAAAAATTGTAGACAGATAACGTAAAGTTTGGAAATTTGAAATACCTAATCTGCAGAGCACGGGTACCCAAGATTCTACCACGCTCGTACTTGGTCATATATTTCGAGGTTTTCCGAGGCCGTTCCACCCCCTCTTGTTCTTCCTTCTCCTCGGCTTCGATGGGATCTCCTGCAACATCATCATTGTTCAAATTGTCAACATCCTCCTCCTCTGCCCCTTCCTGCCCATCATTCCAATTAAAACTCAGAAATTAAAAAAAAAAAAAAAAAAAAAACATTGTATTTACCAACAAAAAGGGGAAAACTAAAAAAAAAAAGTAAGAACCTTACTTCAATTTCGGGCTCTGGAGGCTCATCCTGGTATCTGCAAAAAAATGAATAATAAATCAGTATACCTCACATACGCAATGACAGAAAATCTGAGGAGAGAGAGAGAGAGAGAAAGAACCCCATGTCAACGTCGTTGTAGTCGTCGTCCGCCATTGTTGATGGGTGAAGAAGTTCTGGTTTAGGGTTTATGAACTTTCGAGAGAGAGCGCCTGGAATAATGTGGGAAGGGATTAGGGTTTGAAATAAGGTTTTTGAACGATCAGGTGTGGCAACGACCACCGTAAAGTTTCTAACATCCAATCACGGTATAACAACTGGCAATTTTTTTTAATGAGCCGAGGGTTTAAACGGTTTTTAACACAGAACGCTTTCCTCAAAGCTTCTTCCGCAAGACGCCGTCGTTTTCCCCCTTATATCCTCAGGCAATCCATCTTCTTCTTCTATCTGAAACCCTAGCTGGCGCTTGTTCTCGTTCGCCATTATGCAGGTAACTACATATCAAATCGATATTATCGCCCTAATTAGTCTCTTAAAACCCCAATTTTCTGTTTGTTTGCTGAGAAAATTGAGGAAGAAAATCAACATCCATCTTCCTCAAGCTGTTCTCTTGGGGATTCCAAATTCATAAACCCTAACTTTTTTCTTCGTTTACTTAAAATTAGTAATTAGAGCATAGCTAATTGTTTTTATTTTGATTGGTTTAGGCCAGTGACAGGTTCAACATCAATTCCCAGCTTGAACACCTTCAAGCTAAGTACGTTGGAACCGGGCACGCCGACTTGAATCGATAGTGAGTAGTTAAATCTCTCTTCCTTTCAACTCTTGAAGAACGAATAACAATTAGAGCTCGTTGGATGTATTTTTAAAATGACTAAAAACGCTTCTAATGAAAATGTTTTTGAAATCAATTCTTAGTAAAAATACAAGGAAATTTTGAAAATGTACTTAAATGCTTCATGGAAGAAGCACGTTGCAAAAAGCACTTCAAGTACTTTTGGAATCCTAAATCATTTTCTCTATAAACGCTTTCAGTCATTTTAAAAGCATATCCAAACGAGCCTTTAATCTTTTGCGTTTATAATTTTGCTTATGTGTTAATCTTGAAACTATCTCGTCTCTGTAATGTGTAGTGAATGGGCGGTGAATATTCAGCGTGATAGCTACGCTTCGTACGTTGGCCATTATCCAATTCTCGCATACTTTGCTCTTGCCGAGAATGAGTCCATTGGGAGAGAACGCTACAACTTTATGCAGGTTCTCTTTATTCCTTTGTTTTTGTGCTTATGTATGACTTTGAGGATAACTAATTTCGTTGGGTGTTTCGCTTTAGTTGGCTTTAGGAATTGTATTCTGGATATAGTCTCTTGCATTGTTGTGAGTGATTTCAGATTTTCTTACTTGTTTGTACCTCGTAGTATTACTTATCCATGTGTGTTAGCCCCGTTCGAACCTTAACTCATATACACAAGAAACTAATCATACAAGAACTAGAAATACTAATCAGTTCATTTAACATCATGATTGTACAAAGACCTCAGTATATAAACTGAGTTTGCAAGCTGAAGCGCCTAACTAAAACCAATCTCTCATAAATTTACTAAAATGACCGTAGCTTCCTATCAATTTGTGCTTTTGCGGTGGTGTATGTGATATTGACATAGTCTTGTACTTTCAAATGTTTTCTTGCCTTGTGTGTTGTACTTTTTCGCGGGTAAACAAAAGCGGCTCTTAGCCTTACCCTGTGCGGTATAAGATCTTGAGGGAAGAGAATGGTAGTAATAGTTTCTTTGGAGTGAGTTTGTTATCACATTGTTTGGGTAAAGCTATCTAATTCTTTGAGCAGTTTTGCGTTGAAGTAATCCCGTCTGCTTAGTGTTTTCTTTGATGGTACGTGCATCTTTTGCATCCAATCATAGGAAGGATTGCCCTTATGGTATAAGGGTTAAGCGGCCAAACAGTTGGGTAGCCAGTTAGTTAAGCAAGCATGGATTAAGATTTTAATAATCTTGCTTATAGGTACACTAAAAGCAGGATGATGTTGAATTTGATAGGTTTCGTCAACAATTCAATCGTACATGCCTTTAAATTTCACGGGATGTAGGTTACATATGAAATGTGGCTCTTGTGTGTAAAATGTTTAATTGTAAATTTATGTGACTAAGACTTAAGTGCTATGGGTTTGTGTGCGCGCACGCACACATGTTTTGATACTAATTATTTGTTAGGCTTCCTCGTGTTAGTTTCCAAATTCCTGTATAATTTTGGTTTCTTGTTAACATCACTTGGTCCAGTCACGTAGTCTATCATGTTACATACGCCTTTCGTATTTTTCCCTTTATTTGTACCCTTATCATCTGATGCGTAAGTTCGTTCTGAGTAATTTATGATGGCTGTCTATTAGGTATGATTTGGTCTTATAGAGAGATTGGATTACGCGAGTTGTAGTATTCGAGCACTAAATACGTGTTGTAATGAATTGGTTGGTTTTCTTTTTTGTTGTGCAGAAAATGCTTTTGCCTTGTGGTCCTCCCCCAGAAAGAGAAGGCGATTGAGAACGTTATTAGGAGTGCATATCCTGTTTGCTGGAAGTAGCCATCATATATCTCTTGTTGCCCTTATAAAAATGGTCACTGAGTTTGTATATCTAAATCATTTTGGTCATTCCGTAAAATTTTGTCAATATTCTCATTAAGTGGAGGGGTTTGTTTGACAAAAATACATTCAAAAGGTGACCACGTTTAACGTGACAATTTAATGAGGATATTGATAGATTTTTCACGAAATATTCCAAATGATCTACGATGTACAAACTCATTGGTCTTTTTTAATTTTCATGTCAGAGACTAAAATGAAGAGTTATTTCAATCTTACAATTGGATTGGATACAGTTTTACTCAAATAAATCGGTTCTGAACCGATTATTTAACAGCCCTAGCTATTTCACCAAATGGGAAAGCTTAACTAACATCACCAAAAGAAGTCACAACTATGGATTATCGCAACACATAAAAACCTATTTGAAATGAAGCAGACTTGGGCATAAGAAAGTAGGCTAGAGTAATGTGTTTCTCCTTCGACATTAAAGTCGAGTGTTTGATGTCTAAAATTTAGTTGGAACTTAACATAATTAACATGTATTGAAGTGGATCCCTTCAGATTATTGATTGTTGCAATTGAAATATTATAGCGGGAGTGACTACAATATTTGCACGTATTTAACACAATCATCATTTGATGGTAAGTATTATAACTAAATTCTAACTGTATCAGGTTTTTCACGTAATTAACATGTATGTGACATATGTGCGGGTAAATAGTGAAAATTGATACATAAAAAATAAAAAAATTAAAAAAAAAAAAACCATGGACATGCTTCAATTTTTAATTTAAAAAAAAAATGACTGAATCATGTTATAATCCTTTAATTGCAATAATAACTAAATTTTGTTATAATTGGAGAGATTTTTCGAACATTACTCTGTATACCAAGATGTTATAATATAATTGGTTGGAATTTAAAAAAAATTCAACCACTCATATTGGAAAGGGATCATATCTGGGTCCCTTCCACCAAATCCTCATGATCCACAAATCTGGGCTCTTGAAATTTGATTCAACGATTAAAAATAAGAGGTCCCATTAAAAGTTATAATAACTTTAGCTATTGGATAAAATTGCAAGAATCCTGATTGGTGGGTCATGAGTATTTGATAGAAGAGATCTAAAAATGATTCATTTCCACTTATATTATGATACTAGATGTATCGAGCCGTGTTACGACAAAATAAAAAGTTTTTTCAACAATTGAATTTGAAACTATAAGGATTGAAGTGAAACTTCGCCCAAACTACAAAGCTTAAAATCATAATACTTGGGAAGTGTCCTAGAAATAAATCATAATACTTGGGCTGAAAAGTTAAATTTTAAGGCGCGCGTAGAGCGCGACTGAGAAAAGAAAAAAAAAGCCTGTCGACACGCGCCGTAGCGGACGGTTTTGCATTTTTCCATGCAGCGTTTCCTTCCATACGACGTCGTGTCGTCTTCTTCCCCTTGCCAAGTTCCAATTCCGCTCCAGAAATAAAGAACCCTAAATCCCCAAAGTTCCCGAAACCCTAAAAACTTTTGCTCCAGCCAGATCCAACTTCAATTTCTACTTCTCATTCCGCTTTGGCATTCTTCCGAATAAGGTTCAGCTTGTAAGTCTGCTCGGTTCTTTAATTTATCTCTCTCCTTTATTTTTGCGTTTTTTGTTTATGCTTTTCCTCTCAGATGCAGTAAATACCTGAATCTGTTGTTTTGAATCCAGAAAAATATAATTTTAGGAGAATTTTTCTTATTATTTTTGTGTGTGGTTCCTCTGGAAATAAGACAGCAATTGGGATAATGGTAGTAGTTGCTACAGGTTGCACTGCCTTTTTGGGCTTGTTAGGATTGGATTGGATTGGATTGGATTACTCGAAAAATTCAAGGTGTATCGAAGGTGGCGGTAAATGATTTTTCTTCTTGAGAGGGTTAGACATTAAGGATATTCCTTCCAATCCTACCATTTTAGAGGATTGGAATGGATAAGTTTTGTTAATGAGTAATCCTTCTTCTTTCTTCAAGATGGACACGATGTTGTTATTTCTTCCGTCAACGGACATTGATTATAGTGAGTTATCTAGTTCAATCCAATCCTAGACGCTAAACGAGTCCTTTTTGACACCCAAATAGTAGTTGCTTTTTCAGTCTAATGGTTTTTATTTGAAAGTTTGAGGTTCGTTTAATTATTATATGTTTTGTTTGTTCAATTCAAAACACGAACTTGTAAGTTGGAACTGTGTGAACTGTAATTTATTATCTAGAGTAGATAAGTTGACATTATCAAAGAGAAATATATACTGTCGAGAGATTGCATGTTAGTGTTCCTTCCTAGGAGTTATTATTTATGATAGCACAAAAAAGAACTCCAAGGAAGGAAGCCCAGCTTGTGGAAGCGGGGGAGTAGATCTGTTGATCCTCTGTCTTCTGTCAATAAAACCCAATTTCTTCTTGACGCAAGCCTTTATTCCTTTTTCGACATATTGGGGGCTGCCCTTTTCTTTGCATATGATGATGTGATGTTTGCCTATTTGGTAGTTTATGTAATGAAAAGATTCTGATGTTTTGGCTTCAAGTGTGTTTACTTTTAGCTTTTGTTTTGTGATCACTGCAAAGTTTTTGCCATTTTATTTCAAATCCTTCATCAGCTTGGTATTTAAAAAATCCCAATTTCAGTACCATGCCGTAATTTGTCTTCTGTTTCTTACGTTCCCCAGTAGATTCTGACACATGTTCGGATCAGCCAACTTCGCACTAACCCTGATGATGTGTGAGATTTGGAATGCATAACAATGGCTCTGTGTTTTCTTGTTTGAGGTATCTCTTTACTCACACCTACTCCTACATTTCCATATAATTCTTTGATATTAGCTATTTTCACCTTAGGAAATTAGGGGGATAAAATGAATATCAGTCAGTGGTTGTATTTTGGTTTTCATTTTTTATGTTTCATGTAATTGGACAGGTCGAAACCAGTAGGGAAAAGTACACTCTTGAGGGTGGGGTTTTGTGAATTTTTGGATTGTAATGGATACCAACATGACTGAAAGGACGTCTCCGACACAAACCAAATGGAGAAAAGTGGCTTATGGAGGGATGCAACCTGGGTTTGATGACAATCACACTGATGAATCATTTCTTGAAGAGATGGTTACAAATGCCAATGTGCGAAAAAGGGACATGCTAAAAGTGATGCAGGATTCAGTTTCCATCTCCCAGTATCTGTGCATCGTAACTCTCACTGGTTTGGTTTGGATCTACACCCTCAGATCAACTCTGAACTGAAAATTCGCTTTTGCTTCTTGATGTCACCCTTCTCGGGTTGGGTTTTCTCATACTCCTTTTAACTCAAGAAATGTTTTCCCTCAATCTTCTTTTCCATTACATCCTCAATATTTCTTTTTTTACCACCGGCTTATATCTTCTAGCTCCTATTTATCAAACTCTTACAAGATCCATTAGCTCAGACTCTGTTTGGGCAGTAACCGTCTCACTCCTTGTGCTTCACCTTTTTCTCCATGACTACTTTGGGTCCACCATAAGAACTCTTGAGGCCCCAAACAATCCGACATTGACAAGTTGCATCTCTTTAAATGCTTCTGTTGTGGCCTCGGTTTTCATGGCTTCGCGCCTGCCTTCAAGTCTTCTTGTATTTGCGAACATGCTTTTCTCCCTGCAAGTTTTCCTTTTCGCTCCATTGGTAACTTACTGCATCAGGAAGTATTCCTTCCGTCTGCACCTCTGGTTTTCGTTTAGTCTGATGGTTGCAACCTTGGCTTTTGTTTATACGCTGCACTTGTTTCTTTTCGTGATGCTGTTAGGGTTGTTGGTTTTTGTAACTGTGGTCTGTCCGTATTGGCTGATACGGATGCAGGAGTACAAATTTGAGATTAACGGTCCGTGGGATGAGGCTAAGCTTTGTTTTGAGATTGTAGATTGAGATTTTGAGTGCCGTTACGACTGTTTGTTGTAATATATGTAATTTCAATGTAGAACATACAAATGCTGTGTAAACATTATCTTCTGTAGCTCTTACCGTTAATCGTGTTTAGTGATGTTATGCTTATCAACTTATGTCATTATAAATCGGTTTTTCTTCGGTGCATAGTAGTTATATGCTTCAATCGGTAGATGGGTCTCGAGTTCAAATATCCTTCCCAACTCAACCAATCCCCAATTCTCATTAAGGAAGAAAAAGGTCATAATTTTTCTTTTCTTCTATTTTTCTTTAGTACCTACATGCACTCAACCTTTCCTCTTGCGGTCCACCCATCGATGCAAGCCATTTTTCGAGGCAATCAAAAAGGCGCAGGGAAACAAGTGCGACGATGAGTGCGAGAAAGCGTTCTAGAACAATTATTTATCATCAATTTACGCTTTGGATCAATTTCAATGGTCAAAATATGTATTTACTTTTTTTTTTTTTTTTTTGACAAACGGTAAGATAATTTACATTAAACTAGATCAAACAGAAGACCGCAGAGTCGGTTAAAGTCACTTGATAAACATATGAATGTGAAATGGGTGGCCCAGTTGAAAAACCTTGCCCACCAAGCCCACCTAGCAGCCCAGGCCACAACCCATTCCTGTCCAATGTCTAGATCCAAAAAATAAAAATGTATAAATTAGAAAATTGTAAGGGCATTTAGTTCGAATAAATCGTCCGGTCCCGAACACGAGCACGCAGCCTCCTCAGTCGGCAGCACTAAGTCCTCCCTGTAGCTCGAGCCGCCGCTCCACCGCCATTCTGCAGCACTCCTCCACCCAGCGCCGCCCTCTGTAAGTCCTTGCTCGTCATTTCACCTTCTTCTTCTTCTTGTTTAACTCTTCTGCGTCTTGTCTTCTCTGTTACAAGGAATTCTGTGAACGTATTCATCTTTCCTGTTTGATTTTTTTTGCAAATTAACTTTAATTATGTGTCTAACTTCTTATTATTTCTGAATTAGTGACTAAATTGTTACAAATTTCTGAATTAACCATAATTCTGGCAGGTTACTAGGGCTTTGCATACTTTGTTCCCAATTTGTTCCAACAAATAGCAAAAAATGCAGAAGAATAAGGGAAGACAAAGAGGAGGGGGACCATTTAAGAGACGAACGGATAACAAGGAAGAAAACTCAGACACCCACTTCCAAAAAATGGACTTGAGGAACATTGCTAAAGAGATTGAGCTTTTGGGTATGTATATAATCTGTCACTATTGTTTTTCGCATTCATACAGTTCCTTTTGTTGTAATAACCTAAGATTTTCGGTGAAACAACATTTTTATAGAACCTATAAGCCCAATGTGAGTTCCTTCTACAAAGCGTATTGGTTTAAGGTGTTGTCGTACCGAATTTGTTAGGAAGATGATAGAATTGCTTGACATGCTCCATGGATAATGCCCGTGAAATGCTCATGTTTTCGTTTGATGCATCACATTGATGGGGTCTAGCTACTTAAGATTATTTCAGTGGTCAAGTGAATCTTTTGTATTGTTCACTCAAAGTTTTGTTGTATGGTGAGACAAAAGTATCATTTCGTGGTGTGTGGATTTTACTTATATGTATAAGTAATGGGATTGGACAACGTCATGTGTTTGATGCATTTATCTGTACCTTTTCAGTTATGTTTATGCTAATTTTAGTCTGCCCTTCCACTTCAAATTACTGCATTCAGGTACTTCTAATATGACATGGAAGGAGAGAAAGGAGTTGGAAAATAGGAGGGTGGTTTCTCTAGGCGGAAAGGTATAGACCTATCCCTATATTTAATTTCAAAAGTATTAATCTATGAACTGCTTTGTTTTGATTTATGTTTTTGTTGTAATGGGAAAAGGATTTAGTTTTAGGAAAATAAATGGTGAGAGGAGTTCGTTAGTGCCTATTATTTCCACACTCTACAAGCCTTGTTGTCATGTATCCGTAGCCTGTTTGTGCCACGTTGATTTGGAAGTCTAAGGTACCAAATACTTGCTTGGATAAGCTTGTGGAGAAGTTTGTACCTGTAACATTATGCAGAAGAAAGAGGCTAGTGTTGGCTTATCACCTGCTCATAGGAAAGATCACCTTTTGATTGCACTATGTGCAATGATCTGATTGATAGTATTGACGATATTTTTAGTCGCTGTGATCGCTTTGAGGCTTAGGTATAGGTTGTTCTGGAAAGCAAGGTCTGTTCAGGGCAAACAGAAAAGTGGAGGACAAATAAATTTTGTGGAACAGGGGAAAGTTTCTGGTTTTCTATAGGCTTCGAGTCCAATTAATTTAGGGACGTTCCATTGTTTTAGATTAGTGTGGATTGGAGGGCTGATGTAGCTTAAGTCGTGTGGATTGGAGGGCTGATGTAGCTTAAGTCAGCTGTTAGTTTTTGAGGTGTGTAGTCTGTTGTAATGACGGTTTGGTTCTGTTAATGTATAAACGTGGTGGTTTTGATTGCATTTTCGGTGGGCTGCTCGCTTGGTGCAACGGACATTTGTTTTATTTATTACTTGAGTTGAATATGGTTTTTATGTTTCCTGTAAATGGGAATGAAATTTGCTTAAGTTTGCAAATAGTGCTAGTAGTCAGCTGAAAGCACACAGCTTATATAACTAAAGAGCAATAGGACATTGGTCTCCTTCAGCTGAGCACCGACTAGTACTACTTTTTTCAATATGGCCATGTATGCATTCATTTACAAGCTCTCCAAAAGTATTCATGAGTGCTTGCTCCCTTGAAACAGCCTCAAAAGAACCGGCGACTACCTCTAAGTGTAGCAAAACTGGTCATGAAGAATCAAAAGAAAAGGGAGCAAAAACTGCAAGAACAGGTGATTTTCTTCTTCGACTGCCCTTTTTAATTTGCAAATGGTAGTTTGGTCAACTTGAACTAACTCGATACTCAATCTGTATAGAACATGGTCCTTGGACGTTTTGGTGGGAATTCAAGTGGCAGTTCTAAGAGATCCACAGAGAGGAAGAGGCCCGAGAACAGGGGTTTGAAAGGAAGCGAAGGACACTTTAAAAACGGTGTACTTGATGTGAAGCATTTGCTACGTCCTACTTCATCTGGAGACACATATGCTGGTCCGAGTATGTTCAGAGGGAAAACTAAGGGGAAGCGAAAGAAGCAACACAGGTAAGAAGATCGGCGGTATGGACTAGCATAATGACGGAAAATCATTTTAAACAAGAGCAGAAAGATTTTGCTTGTGTTGGTGGTGCTCCTATCGGCATTGGAACTCAAACAATACTAATGTGATCCCATGTATCTTGGCAACCACTAGCATTTAGCGACAACTCTTTTTCGGGTTTGTTATTTACTTCCTTTTAGTTCGAAATCTGTACCTCTCCTTACTGGACCGGATATAAACCACACCATGCAATTTTTATCTAACAGATGCAGTTTCCGTTTTCATGATTTCATCGAGCAATCAGATGCCCGATCATGGTTTCCTGGTATCGTTCGATCTTCATTGTCGTGCTCTAGAATTCATTCTGTAGAATACTTATGAGATGTGTATGTTTAAGTCAATTTACCTATGTAAACAAAATCTCGAGTGCTTCTTTGCCGTTCAACTTTTTAACATTTGACAGAAATTTGGAACAAATGCTAAAAGGTGAACGGTAAGCCCCAAATTTTATTTTCAGAGTTCAAATCCCTAAATTAGAGGGGGAGAAAATGTTTATTTAAAAGTGCTACAAAATCTCAATTTTCGCATATCGGACCGTGAGGTTTTAAAATTGTTTCCATTTATGCATTTCATCTATTTAATCATATGATTCTTAATTTTTTATCTACTATTATCTAAAAATAATCAAGTTATTAATGACTAGACGAAACCAAGAAATAACCCCTCACGTGCGAAATTATAGAAGATCCCCTTTAAGATCAAACAATTCTATCGAATTGAGTATGATTGTATGTGTGATAGCATCTACTATACCATGAATATAAATTGATATTATGACATGTGAGACCCACTTTCAGGCTGTTCAGAAGTCACACTTACACCAATCAGACCAAAATAAGTCATTGTTTTGGAATACAAACTATTAATTGAGATGTTGAAGCTCTATGATGTCTACTTTTGGTCCATGTGGTGTTAATGTGCATTCCACAACTCATAAAATTGGACCCAAACTCAATTTAACGAAGGACTACAAAGTCAACCTGATGGAAGACATAGATTGATAAGATCTCAAGATTTTATGATGCAACGTGAGAAGATTAACACCCGTAACCAGTTTTAAAAATCATTTCAATCTGAGACGGTGTAAAATGAAGTGGTCCAAAAATAAATCATGACATAAGTGCAAATATTTTCAGAGGCGACTCGATCTTGAAAACAATACAACACTAGGTGACACCCGAGACGCAAAATACAACAGAAAGTACAAGATTTAAAAGGATAATTGTCCACCGGGCTAAATTGTCTATCCAGTCAGGTCAAGCTATCCGATTCCAAACTGAAAGTATTAGATTAAGGATAATTGTCCACCCGACTAAATCCTCCACCACTTCCTCCAAGCTCCCATGATATCCACGTTTCAACTGAAGTTCTTCAAAACTTCAACCTTCAAAGAGTTCTAATAACCAAACATGTAATCATCATACATTGTTAAACATCTGCTACGACTAAATTAACGAAACAAGATTAACGTAAACTTACCGAAACAAGACAGAATCAACCATCAACGTCTTGGGGGTGGTCCGAAAAACTCTACACGAAAAGAATGGGAAATGTTTGAAGAAATGCATAAATTCAACTCGGGCCAAAATTACAAAGAATTTGAATTGTTACCTGACTCGAGTTATTCGTAGAATTGTGTGTCCCGGATAAGTTTTCATCATCATCTACCAAGACGGGAGAAGATGGTAGGGTTCGTAGCCAATCTTGCAAGCACATCAACGCCTGCGCAAACTTAGGAGTGTACGAGCTCCAATGCTTATTAAGAGCACGCCCTCCTGTGCCTGTGCTAAATGCAGACTCAGATGAAGCCATTGTAGGTAATGGAATGGCAAACACGTCCCTTGCAAGGCCCGACAAAATTCGATACCTTGTAGAGTGTGCTTTCCACCAATGCAGCATGTCGAACTTGTCATTTGCTGGATCCTCGCAAGGGTCCAACAAATACTTATCCACCTCGTTTCTTGGAAGTAAACCTTTCTTTTCTTTGAACTCCAGAAACTTATTTATCCATTCATCGTGACACCGATCATCATCGTTAGAAGCTTCGGGGCAACCAGGGGTGGAATCCGATGCACTATAAACCTCGTAAAGACGAAACAACAGCTCTTTGAACCCTTTCACCATCTCTTCAACCGTGGAATCGTCATATATCTCACTAAAACAAAATGACACATAATCCAGCTTAAACCGCGGATCAAGCACAACTGAAACAATCAACAGCTTGTTGCTGTCAAGAGAACCCCAATATTTGTCATATTTTCTCTTGATACTAGCCGCCATTTTTCCCAAAACTGAATCTTGATTTCGGCTCAATGTTGTCAACTTCGATTGAATTGAACACATGGTATTGAAATACACATTCGAAGTGACACACGAAGCGCTAAACTTCAAGGTCGCATCATAAAAGACCTTCAAAGTATAACAAAAACCCGAACATTTTCCCAATCATCGACAGTAGGTGGCCCTTTCAATTTTACCCTACTGATCCAATCCTCCAAGAAATAGCTAGCATAATCTTCATCATCTTCTTCTAGCCTCTCAGAGGCCCTTTGGAACTTTAAGGGGTCTCTCAACATCAAATAGGTTGTATTCCACCCAGTATGATCATCCGAAACCATTAGACCTTCACACTCAATTTCTTCCTGCTCAATAAATGCTGTAAATTTCGATAATCCTTCGGGAAAAATCTTTACATATCTCACAGCATTGCGAATACTATCGATTGATTCATGCATATCTCTCAAGCTCTCGTTCACAATCGAATTCACAATACGTGTATAGCACGGTATGTGTAAAAATTCACCATCTAAAAAATTCCCAGCCAAAATTTTCAACTTCGTTTTCATAAAGTTGATAGCCGCATCATTTGCACTCACATTATCAACAGAAACCGTCAACACTCTTTCTAAACCCCATTCAACTAAACACGCTGCGATGAGTTCTCCAACCGTCTCCTCATTCACATCACGTACAACGCGAAAGTTCAATATTTTCTTATGCAGCTCCCAGTTACTATCAATAAAATGGACCTTCAGAGCCATGTGGTTTATATAAAGCCATATTCGTGACAAACCAAAAAGTGAAATGATTGCTCTTTTTGAAAACATCGTACAACAATAATTACACTACTATTGCCCTTTTGAAAACATCACATAACAACAATCACACTACTGTTCTCAAGTCTTCTTCGTTTAAAGCATGTGGGCATTCATTCTCACAATTTTACGATAATTTTATTATTTTATTATTTTTATTAAATAGTAAACTTTAGAATTGGTCCCTAAGTTATCACCTAGTTTACAATTGATTCTTGAACAAAAATTCATTACTTTTGGTTTCTTGAATTTAACAACACGTGCACCGTTGATTGCCTACCGTTATTTATCGTAAAAATTATGTTAGTATGTTTTCAATATGTGTTGGGAGATCAAATCTAAATCAAGATGAAATTCCAAGAACCAAATCTAAACTATAGTGAAAGTTTACATATCAATTGTGGCTCCTATGTTCCACGCCATAATCAAATTGATGAAAAACATTTCAGATTGACCAATAATGCACGTTTTGTTAAGTTCAGAATTCTAATTAACACTAAATCCAAGCTAAAATAAAAGTTTAAGGATCAATTTTAAATTTTACACTTCGAAAATTGACATTTTACTACATATTTGTTACATTATTGGCCCTTTCAACTCATTGAAATACGAAGTTAAGGGCTACTTTTATATATGATACTAATTACTTCATTCTTACTTATATAAAGGACAAAATGCGTATGTGTTGTCCATATATTATTTGTGTATGTATTTGTTATCAATATGGCTATGTACGTAACAAATTGAGGGTCAACAGTGTAAAATTCATACTTTCATGTGAATATAATAATATATCATTGTCTTGAAATAAATTTAAAAAGAAAGAGAGAAACAACTGACAAGTCATCCTACAAAAAATAAAGGGAATTTTTTTTTAATTATAATTAAAAGGAATCATTTGGTGGGTTCATCACGATGTTATATATTTCTAGGAGTTGGAAAAATCCACAGAGGCATTTCAAACCTCCTGACCGCCACCATGTGATTCACTCGAGCCAAAAACTAAACCCAAAATGTGTTGTGTGGAATAAGGACGAGAAACCACCAGATTGGGCCACCCCGCGGTGGTTATTAAATAGGGAGAATTTGCCTAATGTAAGGTGAAGTAGAAGAAATAGAAGAAAAGATGATGAATTTGACCAAATTCATGAGTGCATATATCACAGTAATAACTAGTAACCTTCTCTTGAACACAATATAACAACATTGAGACACACCCAGAAACAAGATACAACAGAAAGTACAAAGGTTTAAGGATAATTGTTCCAAATTCCCTTGATCCATGATTCGATCTGAAGTATTCAGGTCAAGTTATCCAACTCCAAACTCACTCTCCACTGCCAATGCACACCAGAAATCTTTCACCACTTCCAAGCTCCCAAGATCCATGATTCGATCTGAAGTTGAAAACTTCAGAAACCATGGAAAGTGTGAGAAGAAATCCATAAACTCTACCCTGACCAAATGTAAAAGCAATAGGTTAATAAGAAAGAGCTACAACGAAGTTGAATTGTTACCTGACTGGATTTCTTTGTAAAATATCGCGTCCTCAATTAATACTTCATCATCATCTACCAAGACAGTAGAAGATGGTGGGCTCCGTAGCCAATTTTGTGAGCACATCAAGGCCTGCACAAAGTTAGGAGTACAAGCTCCAATGCTGATTTAGAACACACCGTCTTCTGCTAAATACAGCCTCAGATGAAGCCATTGTAGATACTGGGATAGCAAACACATCCCTTGCAATACGCGATAGTATTTGATACTTAGTAGAGTTTACTTTCCACCAATGCTGCATATCAAACTTGTCGTCTGCTGGATTCTCAAAAGTGTCCGACAAATACCTATCCACCTCATTTCTTAGGAGTAAACCTTTCTTTTCTTTGAACTCTAGAAATTTACTTATCCGTTCGTAATGACATTGATCATCATTAGAAGCTTCGGTGCAACTAGGGGTGGAATCCGATGCACTATAAACCTCGTAAAGACGAAACAAAAGCTCTTTGACACCTTTCTCCATCTCTTCAACCATGGAATCATCATATATCTCACCAAAACAAAATGCCACATAATCCAACTTAAAGCATGGATCAAGCACAACTGAAACAATCAACAGCTTCTTGTCATCAAGAGAACCCCAATATTTGTCACATGCTTTAAATTTCAATAATCCTTTGGGAGAAGACTTTACATATCTCACAGCATTGCGAATACTATCCATTGATTCATGCACATCTATCAAGCTCTCCTTCACAATCAAATTCACAACATGTGTATAGCATCGCATGTGTAAACATTCACCATCTAACAAATTCCCAGTAAAATTTTTCAGTTTTATTTTTATAGAGTACATAGCCGCATCATTCGCATTATCAATAGAAACTGTCAACACTCTTTCTATACCCCAATCAACTAAACACGACGCAATGATTTCTCCAACTGTCTCCTCATTATCATCAGGTATTGGCAAAAGTTCAACATTTTCCTACGAAGCTTCCAATCACTATCAATAAAATGGACCTTCAGAGCCATGTCGTCGATTTGTTGCATAGAAGTCCATGTTTTGGTGGTAAGGCAGACCCTCTGCGAATTTTCAATCAACAAGCTTTTCAGTTGCTTCTTCTGATCCAAATAAAGCTGGTATGCATCTCGAGTAAGTGCTACTGGAGATGGGACATCAAACTCAGGACGAAGTGATTTCATAAAAACTTGAGCCCCTTGTCTTTCTAAAAAGCTAAAAGGCAAATCGTCGATAATTATCATCTCAGTGCATGCTCTGATATATTCTGCTTCACTTAACCACCCTTCCAAAGAATTCTCACCAGAACAACTAGGAACTTGCCCTAAGAGTCCCTTATTTTAGCTTACAAAAGGGGCACATTGTAACTGCTAAGTATCCACAACATAGTTCCCCGTTGTTAGAATCCCTACCTATATAACGGACTTAGTGATGCTAGCCTTCCGGGGTTCTTCAACTATTCCTAATCTAAATAACAGAAAAAGAAGTTTACTCAGCTACAAATCTCAACGCACACACAAATATGTAGGCTTGTTAAATGATAATATGAACTACTCGCAACCGGCCTATATCTATACAACAACAACAAAACCTTATTATTCCACTAAGTTGGGTCCGCAACGGGCCTATATCTATATGACAGAAATTTCCCAAGGCATTAATCTTGGGATCAATATACATGTCAATGATGTCATCACTATTTTCTGGTAATTTTCAACTTATATGCCACAGATAGACTTGCAATTCTAAGAAATGGAAAGCTGCAAATACCCATTACCCAGTTTCCAGATTTATGGTTTATCACTCACACCCCTAACAAAAAAATACAAACTAAAAATTAAAAATAAAAATTCTCCATTTGGGCATGTACAAAAATCGTCAAACATGCTTGGTGACAAAAAAGAATTATGCTTTTCATTACACATAAATAAAGTTACAGTGAGTTGGGGCATTAAATCTTCCAAAGTTTCTAACTTTCAGATCTATACAAGTAGTGACGATAAAAATAATAATAATAATTATGGTAGCCGGTAGGCCCTGCAAGGTGCCGGAGAAAGTTTCGAGCTTTTGAGCTGAGAGAACCAAAGGGGCGGGGAGAGCGGGGTTTCAGTCTGCTAAAGGGCTTAGCTTTTATCCACGAACGGATGCTTTTATACATCTACACGGCCTAGTATCACGTGGTGTATCACTCAATATTTTGAAAAAAAATATATTCTAAAATTATGCTCAAGAAATGCCAGTGAGCAGTAGATTCAAGATTTGAACTTTGGATCTTAGTATTAAAGGTTCAAATATTTTTTTCATAAAAACAGAACGCTAAGGGCATAAAAAAAATTAAGTTTATTCACCGAAACATTTCTTTGAACAGTTGATGAGTTCGTTGTCATCAACCGAACTAAATTGCACACATGTCAAAAGATATTGATATATGTTGAAATAATATTATGAGTGTTATTGAGAAAATTTATCAAGTGATGCAACCTTTGATACATCAATTTTTGGTGGGCATAAAAATAACTCATATCAAACATTTTAGAGATTAAAAATATCAATTTAGTTTCAGGAGAGTAAAGTGTGAAAAAAGATAAATTCAGAGACAAACAATAAAGAACTAAAAAATTAATAACTAATAAAGTGAATATGGCCAAAGCAACATAAGTAATAAATAAAATTACGAAAATTAAACGAAAAATTATATTGTACAACTAAAAGTCAATCCAGTACTATTTACTTACGTCTTTGACCACTTGTCATCCAAAACTTTTTATTAGTTCCCTGCAAACATAAAGTCCAGTCCAATCGAAGTCGAATAAATAAGGTTACTTCAGTCCTTTGACTATTGATCATCGAATTTCCATGGCGACTCACCTCCTACTCCTACTCCGGTAATCCCTCTCTCTCTCTCTCTCTCTCTCACTCATCCGATCCGATCGATCGAATTTGTACGGGAATCTGACTGTAATTTGTGAATGGTTGATAGTTTCTGGAGGTGAAATGTCAGAGTTCAGGGATGACACGGCGGTTCGCGATGGGGACGGAAGCAGGATTCGCGGTCTCACTCATAAACAAGAAATTGGGTGCGGGTGACCCACTTGCTCTGCACATTGAAGCCGTCAAAGAAGGTGAGGAGCCCATCAGTTTCGGCCCCAGCTCCGCCCTCGTCGATTACGGCGGTGGCTGGCGGTTACAGACCGTTACCCAGCTGGATTCACCTGGTAACTCACTCCCTTCTCTTCAATCACTCAATTCCAAGTTCTTTACTTTTTGTGTTTTCGAGAAAATTGGAGCATTGGTTCCTGAACTATGACCGAATTGTAGCTTTCGTCAATGAAGTGCACTTGACCCTTTTAACTTTAGGATAATTGGAGCGTTGGTTCCTGAACTATGACCTAATTGTAGCTTTCGTCTTTCATATTCTGAATTGAAATCCACAAAAACCGGTGTAGGAATCTGATTCTAACTTGTCTTTGAATTGGAAGTCAATTAAAATCGGTATAGGTATCTGAACTTAACGAAATGTGTAGCATTAGTGGTTCATGCCAACTTTGTAAGAATTTTTGTAAATGAAGTGCACATGAGCCTCTTTCAAGAAGTAAATCGGGAACTGCACCGAGGGCCAACTTTGACAGAAATTCTCGCGAGTTGGCGTGAAGGACCAATGCTCCGCATTTTGTCAAATTTAAAAATTGGATGTTTAATTCAGCGCCAAAGCTACAATACAATACCAATGCTTCTATTTACACTTTATTTTAGTTCATTTTTTGGGTATTTGTTAAAAATGATTAAATTGTGGGTTGTAATGATTTTTTTTATCTTTGCTCGAGTACAGGGTTTGGAGGTGGAGAAGGGGTTGTGAGGCCAATGGCAATGCCAGTTCCCGATGTAACGGTATGATCTTATTCATCTCTTTCTGTATGTTAACTGTTAAGTGAATAAGAATTCTGTTTGGCGTTTATTGTATAGATGAGTTCAGACTGCACATTTGTTTACAGTGATTATGAAAGGAAAGATTCAACCTTTTTTTGTATATACAAGCGATATTATACTTTAAATTCAAACTCAGGTGCACAGGGAGCCAATAGGGCTATGCCCACGTCTGCAAAAAAAATCAAACTTTAATAATACGAATTCAGGTTGTTAATTAACAAGTCAGTGGCTTGATTGGATGACCTTGTGGAACGTTCTAGGTTATAAATAGATTTTTGGAAGAAAAATGGGTCTAAAACCAAGACTAGATATATACTTTAGATAGTATCCACGGTCTGGAAGCTCAGTTTCTTGGGCTCATTAGGAAGGAAAACATTAGAGTGTGCATTGAAGCAGCTTGGTGATAGTCTTGACTCTTGAGCTTAAGCCCAGTACGTTGTTGTGTAAAGAGATGGAAATAATAAAAGAAAGGATTAGTCTATACCTTAGATTTCTAGGCCATGTCTCGGATAGCAAGGGTTTTGATGGGAGGTGGAATTGTGGATTAAAGGTTGTTTAAGTTCAGTAAACTATTCAGTTATTTTAGATGGGAGGATGATGGTGAGGCAGGGTGATCCGTCGTGGTCGTTTCTTTTAAGTTGTAGTCTTGAAAATATGTTCATATGCACTTTTAACCAACCAGTATTCATACTTCATAGGGGTGAAGTTTTTGTCTGAAATGATTAAGTAATCTACATTTGTGCACATGTAAAAATTTAAAATACCTTATTTGTAATGTGAGGAATGAAAACTTGCACTTGTGATAGTTACGTTTTCTTTTTCATCTAAACTAAAGTTTTTGTTTCGCGAAAAGAAATGTACGATCTTAAATGATTTTTAAAAGGGTATATTTGATGACATACAATCAAATAAGCGATTAAGGGTAGCGTTCTGCCATTTCTAAGTTGAACGTTCTCTTTATCAATTGTTGACCTTTTGGCTTGTATTAATATATGTTTATGATTTTCTGTAGCGTTCTGCCAAGTTACATGTTCCAAAGAGGGTGTTGAAACCAGCAATCAGTTTTACGTACATTGGAAAAATAGTATTAGCTTTCGTTTTGATTTTTGTACTTGGTGCAATTTTCACGTTGGCTCTCGAGAACCTTCCTGGAATGATTTCTTTTATCAGTTCATATATGTAATTCTTTTTATTATCCTCTGAGCAATGTTAAAGATTATTAACTTATCTCAATCATTTTGTATCAAAGAAATGAGAAATGAAAAAGAATAAGAAAAAATACTTTCCGATATGTATTGTCTCCAACATAATGTATGATGTGGCGCAAATAATTTTCTCTACACTTACCGCATGGCAGAGCCGAAAGGTTAGCTGAATTACTGAACATAAGTGTTTGTTTTGGTAAGTAGCAAACCGAGAAGATATCCTGGGGTTTCAGACTCCATATACCGAACTTTTAGAACCACATTCTACCCAGAACCAACCCTAAACCTTGAACCAGACATGTGTTCGGCTGTTCTACTGCATGTGTAGGCTGAGTAACATAACATTCAGGTGGTTGCGGGCCAAACTTTCGCAGTTAACTTCATCAATCAGCTGCTGAATACTGAAACTTTATCGAAAATGTATTTTGCAGCTACAACATGATGCATCTACAACAAGCAGTGGTGTTGCAATAGATAGCCTTTTGGACACCACAAGTGAATTCATCACTGATGAGGTAAAAGTTCTGTTTTGTTGTAACTTATTGGTGGTGTATGGTTGATTAGAACAAATATACATACTTTTGGCAGGTATTCAAGAGTCGAGAAGAATTGGTCAATTGGATTCGTGTACAAGGACGGAGTTGTGGTGTGGGGGTGGTCATCAAGAGGTCAGATGCTGCTGGAAAAAATAGATTACGACGAGCTAGAATTAATCTTTGCTGTGAGCATAGTGGATACTATACTAAGAAGTCTAATCGTAGATTCAGATGGCCAACAAGCGATGAGCTTCAGTGCAGATATAGATCATCGGAAGAGAAAGCGCCCTAAGGCCACAGGTACGAAAAAGTGTGGTTGCCCGTTTTTATTGAAAGGTGTAAACGTTGGTCCCGGAGATGAGTGGAAACTTGAGGTTGTATGTGGGGTGCATAACCATCCTTTCAGAGGAGGGTGTCTTGATGGGCAGTCGTATGTAGGTACAGAAGAATATGTTGAATTTGAATGAGCTTAGCCAGATCAAATAAAACCCCTTTCGTTGCATCTTATTCACTGCTTAATTTGTCGTGGATGAGTTATATATCCGACTGAAGAAATATCTTAAAAATGGGAATTGCGGATGTGCTCTCTCCATGCACCTAAGTTCGAAATCCTCCTCTTTGCATGAGTTATATTCTTATCGAACCTATCGGACAACCTAGCCAAATGTATCAGAGTTCCAATGAGCTTGAACAATCCGAATATGAGCCAATATTTGGGTCCGACTTTTCATTAAATCCGACCTTAGGTGCATGGAGGGAGCACATCCGGTCTGAAAACGAAACAATGTATGGCATTGTGCAAGGAAAGAACATTTACAGACAGCAGATTAAACACTGAACATAGAGTACAATAACCATTTCCAGTATTATGGATGGACGGTTATGGCGGGCGGGTAACCGTAATTATTTACCAATAACCGTTTAAGCCTTTACCTGCTGGATAATTGTATAAATAGATATACTCATACCCATAACCGTTTATTAACGGTTAACTGTACCTAGTTAACCGTTTAGCAACATTGGTAGGGGTAGCATTGGCTTAATCTCCATGCATAAGAAAAACGATGGATGGATGTGTGCGGTAAACGTCGAGCCTTCTAAGCCACAGTGGTTGAAGCACCATGTCATGTGAAATATGTCTCTACGATTTCTGGTACTCTCTTTCGGTTGGGTGGAATTTGTATCGAAAACTTGCTCGAATCGAGAACAGAGAGAAGAGGTAATGTATTCGAGCCTCTGTCCTAAGGAAGGAGAGTGGAAACTTTCATTATTGCACATTATTTACATTGCACGAACACGTCCAGCATCAAGAAGACAATAAGCTATTATACAATGGACTGATTTCAGTCCTTGCTATAACAAGATTACCAACAATACATAATCGGAGTCAAAAGCACGCAGTAGAGGACACTTCACGATCGCCAGATGACATAGTACACGATATAATGGACCAAGTTCGTTCTTGCATTTCCTGTACAACTTCCATTTCCTGTACAAACTTACGCTACATAAGTTTCTGAGCTCCGAAAGATCTCATCAGCGTGAGCTACTGGCACGTAAACTGCATCCTCCAATGAGCTGTGTGATCGGCCATAAAATACGTAAACCACCACTCCTATTAGCAGCCATACAGCAACACGCGCCCAGGTGTCCGCTCTGAAAACAAAACAATATACCAACAATTTTAAAGGAAAGAATATTTACAGACGACGGATTAGCCACAGTGCATTCAGCAGAAATCAATTCTGATAATATTGAAAGTGCTTTCCCGGTGAACACACAATACGAATTATCTCAATTCTGATAATATTATGCGACCAGAGTACAAGAACCATTTCTGGTATGTAGGATTTCCCTTTGATACAAAAAGTACAAAAATAATTTTTTTTTTTTTTTTTAAATGTGAAAAGCCATGAGAAACAAAAAGGACAACGTAATTAACACTAAAATGGAACGGACTATTTAATTGGATAGTTACCCAAGATTTATCAGTAGGTAGACGTTGATGAGAATACAGATGATAGGTAGCAATGGGACAAATGGGCATAAGAAACCTGAAAGGAAACCAATAAATCATTGTTATTAAATAGTCAAATAGTACTTTCCTCAATGAACAATAACCTAACCATGTAATCCAACGCAACTAAACACGAGATGAAGAAATTGTTGAGTTTCTTTATTATCGGTCTTTATATTCTAATCACGGCAAATGAAAACACGTTTTAATTATTAGCTAGCTAAGCCTACAGTAACCAAATTAGAGAACCAGCCTCATGGGCTACTCTTTCGAGGAAAAGCTGACCACATCGACTACAGCTGATATCTATACGTATGTGTTTGTGTGTACTAGTAATATACACTTTACAAGTTCACTATTTACAGCTTGCGGACAAGGTTGCATTTTCAGTGATATTTGTAAAATAGTGAGCATACCTCCTGTGTGCCCAAAGGTGTGTCGTGCATCATCTTGATCAATACATGTGAGTACAATCAGACCTAACAAAAGAAGAATACCGCCACCTCCACAAAATGTATAGCGAAGAAAGCTGAAATTGAAACCAAGAATATTTTTGTTGAATTAATGAATAGAGAATTAAACTATATACCAAGAGAAAGTAAAACATAAAGTATATTGACATAAATAAAAAAATCATAACCAAAACCATAAATCTTGGCATATCAATTTTAGAATCTAGATTTTGTTTTTGCGGCTAAAAATGAATCAAATGCAGCCAGAAAAAAATATCATTCTCAGAATTAAGTCTAGGACTGAAATTCACCCACCTGGGAATGGCCAAATCTGAAGCTGAATATGTCAGGAGAAGCACGCCGACACATGTGAACATTATGGTCCAGCCAGCAATTTTACGCCTTTTAGCTTCACTTAGTGTGTCTGTAATAATTAACACAGCAAAAACATATTTCAGAATCAGCCACATAACAGAAAAGTAGAGCAGAAACTATGCAGAATATAAGGTTGTTTCTGACACAAATATAAAGACACATATATCCCATTGTCATACATACTTTATAGACATGCATAGATACAAGGAAATATTCTCTTGCCCGACTGAGAATGTAGACTATTTATAAGGTTGTTTCTCGATTATGGCAACATAACTACGATAATAGGACATTTAGGTGTATGTGTGTGTGCTCGTGTGGTTCTGTATGACCCTTCTACTGTTGCAGTATCTATATATAATGAAGTGAGAATACAAGACTATAAGGAACTTACAGTTAATAAGAGGCAGTTGCTTTTTTATCAGAGGAAGTTCAACCGTGATATTCACTTCCTCGAGTAGAGGTTTGGTAACACTAGTCTTAGGATCTTCAACATTGATCTCTTGAGAATTCCTTCCATGTCGTAACCACACTGAATCTATTGACTCCCGAAGAGATGAAGGCATAGGCACCTCATCTGGCGGAACATATCTGAGTATCAGTACAGATATTGCTACCATAGTGAATGCAACAAGTGTACCCACACTAACCTGCACAACATAGGTACTATCTAAGTCAGTCTCCACATTTACATTCACTATCACAGAAAAAGGTCGATGTCAACTTAAATAAGGGTTAACACATGGATTTCCATCTTAAGTTGAATTCCTTGAGTCATTATCATGAACCACAAAATAAAATCCTCAACGGTATCAGAATTTGTTAGAGGATATAAATATTATCAAGGATCAATTATTGTGAAAATAAAAGAAAAAACTTCAAGGCTAGTTCACATGCGGTGGGAATCCCCCTTATAAAGCAAATGTCTGGTAAACCACAATTATAGCATTACAGTAAGAATACTCGCATGTCCTTTAGCATAACAAAGAGTAAATAAGTTATACAACTTATCAACAACAAAGCCAGACCTTTCCATGAAGGTCAACTTACCATTCCTGCCAACTGTGAAACATCCATGAAGAAGGCCAAGACTGCACAACAAATCCCAGTTGCTATTGTACTCTTGACAGGAACCTGAGTTTTTTTACTAATATCTGCAAAAAATGGTGGCAGCAATCCATCTCTAGACATGGCCATCAGGATTCGTGGCTAAGAAACACAAGAAAATATCTTAATCAGTGTTACAGTACAGGTGTGGTGGGGGATTCACGGACAATAAACAAGCTGACACAGCCTGAGACAATACACGATGCATCTCGAAAAGTAGGAGATAAATGGAATATTAAAAAAGATCAAATAATACCTGAGGAAGAATAGAGCCCATCAATGTTGAGCAGAGAGCAGTAACAGCTCCAACAGTTATCACATACCTTCAAAACATAAGCAGGAAATTTAACTTAGTTGCCCAAAGACGAAAAGGCAATCCCCACAATATTTATTCACTTACGCTGCCCATTGCATCCCATGACTAGCAAATGCACTGGAAATTGGTGTATCAGGATCCATTGCATAATAAGGCACTAAACCAACAATGACCATCGAAACCAACATGTACAACGCACAGCAAATAGATAGTGCAGCACCAATACCAAGTGGCAAATCTCGTTGAGGATTCTTCACCTTTTGAAAAACATGAAGGCATAATTCAGATTCTACACAAGTTAAAACATTTCCACAAAACTTGTAAGATTGATATTTTGGATGACATAACAAGAACCTGTTTACCTCTTCAGCAGTGCTGGCAACTGAATCAAAACCAATGTACGCAAAGAAGACAGTTGCAGACCCAGCAAGCATACCATTCACCCCAAAGGGAAAGTACCTTTTACATGAATAAATTGGAAGGAAACTCAAAATTTATTTTTGAAAACTACATGAGTTGATATAGGAATAGGGATGAAAAATACCCTGTAGGAAGTTCATATCCAGTCCAGCCAGACTTGAAACCCAAATAAGTACCAGCTACTACAACAAATATCATTGCACATACATTCGCTATCGTCACAATGCCTTGTGCTACTGTACTCTGCATAAATGGAGTGTTCCATTAAAGAAAAAAAAAGAGAGAATATTAATGAAACAGAAGAAATAATTACGTTTGCCAAGTTTAAGGATTGATCTGATACACAAAAGAAAACAAACGAGATATATGCATACCTCCTTGATTCCCACACACAAGAGCCCTGTAACAATAAATACTAGAATTGCTGCACATGGGTCAACCACAAGACCTAGTGCAGGAATATGCTGCCGGGCTATAATAGCAGGCAGACTGTCCTCTCCTCCAAAAAGCAATGCCTTCAGAAAGAAAAACAAACCCATTTAAGGTTAGATGTCCCAACTTCTCTTAAGAGATTGTCAGAGTATGCAGGAAGATCTTTTTTTATTCGAGCAGACATTATAATCTTTCTTGCAGAATACATAAGTAGATATTTTTAAAAACTGTACCAAATTAGGTGATATGCCCCGAGCAACAGCTGAGCCACCAATTGTATATTCTAGAATCAAAGCCCAACCAACTAACCAAGCGACACTGCAAACAATGATAGTTTTAATATCACTAACTGACGTACAAGAAAATTTTCAATGTAATTAGTTTGGTACAACTGTGCAAGCATGTATTTTGAATAAGCATGATAACGTAACTCTCCCTTTTCTTTTCCAATTGCTATGCTCAACACTTTAATGACAAAGAAGGAATGAGAAATTACCCTTCTCCAATGCATATATATGTATAGTGATAGGCACTCCCTGCAGAAGGGCACCGACTTGCAAGTTCAGCATAACAAAATGCAGAAAGGGCTGCCGCAATTCCAGCTATTAGAAAGGAAATTGCTAGTGCTGGTCCAGAATGCTCTCTAGCAACTGTTCCAACAAGAATATAGACTCCTGCTCCAATCGTTGAGCCAACCCCTAATCAAAGTGCATGATAACCTACGGTTAATTATATGAGAAAGACAAAATAATTCATGATAAAAAAACAGAAGTAGCCTGTTTCATTATTTCAGTACCGAAATGTGCTGTATGTAGAAAATAAGAAACCATCAGGTAGAAACTAGTAAGAATATTAATCGACAATATTATTATGCAAAGGGTTAGTAGTAAGTAATTCTTCAATGACGGGTGCACAGCTACAAGGAGAATCTTACATACCATAAACCTGAAATTTAAAGTGAGGCACCGAACACACGAAGATAAAATCTCAACAGATTATATGCCTGATTAGAAATGCTTATGAATTGGCTAAATGTGTATTCTAACAACCAAAAGCGTTTTTTACTATAATTGATAAAAATAAAATTAAAAAATTAAAAGCTCTTCTAGGTCCTAAAAGTGCATTATGAAGCAGTACATGTTGGCCTCGCAAGTGCTTTTAAACGACTAAAAGCGCTTTTAAATAAAATGATTTTGGAACCAAACCTTAGTTAAAATGCAAATTAATTTTGGAAAACACTTGAACTGCTTCTAGCAAGAAGCACATAAAGCACTTCTAGGTCCTAAAACTGCTTTTCCATGAAGCACTTGTATTTTTAATAAAAATTTCTACAAGTTAATATGAAATAATACTTCTAGCAGAGGCACTTAAGACCATAAGTATTTCCTACAAAAGCAATCTCAAACATGCCCTATGTAGATAAAAAGCCATAAAGTTGAGAGGAAATTATGTAACTGCAAGATGAAAATTCAGACAAAATTACATGAATATAGCAGACAACCGAATATTCCATCAGCATCATCATCTCATCTAAAATTACAAAACAGATATCAAAATATATGACTGAAAAAATATAAGAGGGGGAAAGCAACAAGCTTTTACCAATTGCAACAAGATGGGGAACAGTCAACTCCTTGGCCAATTGATGACCCCCTGACTTCACATGAACAGAATCCACCTGTTTCCGCCTTATCAAACTATGCCGGCCGCCCCATGAACCGCCGTTTCTTCCACTTCCTCCGCCGCCCCCTTCCCCTTTTGAATCAACCAATAAACCCATCAAACAAACACCACAAAAAACCCAACTTCCTCCCAGAAAGCTCCAAACTTTGATCCTCCCACACTGATTTTTCAAATTTTCCCTGTCCAAACCAAAGATTACGAGCTGGGTTTTTCTGTTTCGATTGGTATTTCGATCCTAAAGGGTTAATTCTACAGTTTAATCTGAAAATTTGAGGAAAAAAATTGAAAATTTATGTACAGTAAAATTCAACCTGCCAGCACACTCCCAGATGCATAATATATGATACAGATTTCTGAAAGCCTTGCACCGAAAGGGAAGCTGGCAGATTAAGGAAAGAAAGGGAGGATTTCTTCCCTTTTTATTTCTCCTTGGGTGTGTTGGTCTGTTTGTTGATGATATCACAAAAGTTGCTGTTTTTTTCTAATTTTATATTTCTTTTTTTGGTTAGCATAGGGGATTGAATCGGTCCAAATAAACAGGAATTTGGGTATTCATTCATTCTTGGTCCTACAATCCTATTGGATATGAAAGAGGTGGATTAATGTGTGCAGGGCACACGTATTCTATTTGGAGAGCGATTTTATTTTTCTTTGAGGATTTATTAGGAAAAATTACACGTAAAGTATACTTTTAATATTTAATCTCTACTAATTTATAAAATATTTTTTGTCAATTAAAATTTTAAGAAATTATTAGTTTAACATTCTAATTAAAACAGAACATGAATAAAAAATATGAAACAGAAATGTAATTTCACACAACTAAATTTTACATTTTTTTTTAAGTCTTACCTACGTATGATCCTAACATATCTCTAATTATAAAAAATAAAAAATAAAAATTTATCACTCCCACTGTCCCACATCCTTTATCTCTCCCTTCCTCTCTCCTTCTATTTTAAAAACAAAAATAATAAAAAAATTCACACACTTTGTGTGTGCTCATATGTTAGTTTCAGGTCTTTTAAGGGAAGGGATCTTTATTCCCTATTGATCATTAGATTTGACTTTAATGAAATTCTATGACTGAAATTAAATCACATGACACAAAATTTCAACCACAGAATTTCATTAAAACCAAATCTAACGGTTAAAAAAATATCCTCATTTTTTTTTAAATAAGTATCTCTTCTCTTAAAGGCTTCTTGTTAGTTTTAAATTAAGATAACACTTTGTAATTATTTCAAAGAGGAACAACTTTTTTTACACATATTTGATGACATCATGAATATTATTTCAACTAACGAAATCACCCCTCCAGGCCGGCTGCACTTTACTTTCATGCTTACCACGTGGAATCACTCATATTCCAAAAAGTAAGCAGCCATTTACTATATCACATTTTTCATCTCCCTTATTGGTGTCAATCCTTCAATCATTGCTCTTCAAAATTCAAAATTTTCAAACGCAAACACCTCTTTAACCTGCCCACCCAAACCGAAAACTAATTGTGTTGGGTGAGTCGAAGTAACAAATTGTTCACTCGGTGATGGATTGGTCGAATGATGACTCGAGCATAATTTATCGGCTTACGGGTTGCTTTTAAACAGGCCAACCCACCCAATGCTCAGTCCTAGTAGAGATGAGGGAAGTGAACCATGCTTGGAGAAAAACAATTTTGATGAAGAATCGTATGTGTTTGATTTTTTATTTATTTTTATTTTGATGGAACATAGTTGGATTTCCAATACAAAAAGAGTTGGATTTCAAATAAAAAAAGAGTTGGATTTGTTAAGCGAGATTAAGCAGTAATGTTATTTTTACCATGTTTTTATACCACACCATTTTATGTAGCACTGATATGAATAGCTACATCATTTAAACTAATCATAATTTAATTTAAATTAAAAACATTTAATAAACCAATAATTAAAAAAAAACTGGAATTAAATAGTAATTGTAGCATACGAGGAGTCTTCTCCTTCCTTCTCCGTTCTTCTTCTCCCGTTTCTTCTTCCACACCAATTCTTTCACGCCATTTTTTTTCACCGTAGTTTTTTTTATGTTAGTGTAGACTACCACCCTCTCTTGTACTTTTGTACCCCACTTGTATTACAAACCATGTCATCATCAAGCTTCCAAGAACAACAAAAGCAAAGTATGATGAAACAGTCTTCTTTGTGAAAAATCGAGCCAAATAGAAACCAGCAACTGAAGGCAGCGGAATGAACTGCAACACAAAGGACAACCAATGATCATTGCTAGTTCAACATTCAAATTAGAGTTCAGAGGCACATCACAATGCAATAAACTCATGTATTCAACATTCCAATTACAAGCCTAATACACGTTCAGTTTGGATGATTTTGCCTACAAAATGGCGCAAAAGAACTGGCGTGGAAGAAGAAACGGAAGAAGAAGCAAGAAGGAAGGAGAAGACTCCATGCCACGATCATCATTTAATTCTAGTTTTTTTTTAATTACTAGTTTATTAAATGTTTTTATTTTAAATTAAATTCTGAATAATTTAAATGATGTGACTATCCACATCAGATGCCACATAAAGTAGTATATAAATGTGGTATAAAAACATGGTAAGAACATTTAATTCCAGCTTCTTCTTTTTTAATTATTAGCTTATTAAATGTTTTTAATTTAAATTAAATTCTGAATAATTTAAATGATGTGACTATCTACATCATATATCACATAAGGTGATATATAAATGTGGTATAAAAACATGGTAAGAATAACATTACTGGAGGTTAAGTGGAAGGCCAGTTGTCAAACTTGTTTACAAAAATATACAAAATTGGTTATACTTAAAAATTATACAAAACTGATTTAACATATATTTGAAACTAATTTTGCAAAAATAGTCGATAACAGGTTAGGTTAATGGCATGTATGTAGTTTTATTGAAAATATACAAACTAATTATACTAAAACTATACAAAAAAAATTCTACTAAAAAGTATACAAAACTGATTCTACATGAATTTGAAACTGATTCTGCAATAATAGTCAAAGATGAGTTGAGCTGATTCTACATAAAATGGTCGAAGACTGGTTGAACTGATTCTACAAAAAAAGGTCAAACGGGTTCAACTGATTCTGCAAAAAAAAAAAAGACCGAATAAGGGTTCAACTGATTCTGCAAAAAAAATGGGCAAACGAGTTAAACTGATTCTGTAAAAATAATCAAGGACGGGTTAAAGTGATTCTGCAAAAATGGTCGAGAATAGGTTTAAGGGATTCTACAAAAATGGTAGAGGACGGGGTTGCACTGATTCTACAAAAATGGTTGATGACAGTTTGAACTAATTCTGCAAAAATAATTGAAGACGAGTTGAAGTGATTCTGCAAAAATGATCGAGGAAGTGTTAAAGTAATTCTGCAAAAATGGTCAATGATGGGTTGAACTGATTCTGCAAGAATAGTCGAAAAATGGTTGAAGTGATTATGCAAAAATGGTCGAAGGCGGGTTGAATTAATTCTGCAAAAATGGTTGAAGACGGGTTAAACTGATTATGCAAAAACAGTCGAAGACTGGTTGAACTAATTTTGCAAAAATGGTCGATGACAGATTAAATCGATTCTGTAAAAATGGTCGAGGACGAGTTGAATTGATTCTAGTAATAAATTATACAAACTGATTCTACGTAGAGTTTCAAAATTGATTCTGCAAAAATAGTCAAGGATAGATTGAGCTTATGACACATGTTAATTTTGTTGGAGTTGTGAGGATTGATTTTTATTAATAGCCTTAAAGTCTTAGGGGTATGATTGATATTTTAAAACATTGTTTCCATGTTTTTGAGCTAAACTTTTGTTATTTTTATGTTTTTGTCTCTACTTAACATGTTTAAAAACTAGTTGAGTTATTTGAAATATAGTGAAAGTTTTTGTCTTTATATATAAAGCTCCCTAATTATTAACATATTTAAAAAATAACTATTGATATATTTTAAAATATAAAATAAATACATATAATTAGCACGGGTACATTTAGCAAAAATCGGTACAAATAAATTAAAAAATATGGGCACAAAAAAGAATTAATAAGCACTACATGGGGTAGGCATGTCGAACGTAACTAAGGTGTCACGCATGACAAAAAAAACACCACACAAATTTACAATGATAAACTCATCATAAATACAATACTATTCTCCAATCACCACGGAGACCCATATCTAACCAATGAAAATGAAAACAATTTTGCGAGTAGTAAAATCACTGTGACAACATTGCGAGGGCAGGATTACACCACCTCCAACAAATATCGAGCTTCCTTCTCATAGTCCCTTGTCACGCACACAAGCCAAAAAAAAACAAAAACAAAAACCAACCTTAACTATGAACAATAACGTTGCTTAAAGATCCAAGTTTGATCGGTAGGCATAGTTATCACAAAGGCTCTCCTCGAAAAAGCGAGAGCATCCACAATCACAAAAAACTCTTGCGAAAGAGTGACTACAAGTAGAAAAGAAACACGAAAAAAAATAAAAAGAAGAGACCAAGCGATATTAGCGTGACCCCAAGGCCAAGTGCTAGAGTCAGCAGATGAGGGTTTTAGGGATAGATCACATGCTTGAGAGTTAAAAGGAATGGAAGAGGATCCTCTTTGGATCCACTTTGTGGGGATCTTAGAGTTCCCCACATACTAGTCGTTTATCGTATATCGTGCAACCAATTTTCGTAATATATTATTTGTGTTTAATTTTAAATAAAAAAAAGTCAAATAATTTCTAATCGCACGATATACGATGAATTACTAAAATGTGGGATTCATATGATTCCCACAAAATGGATCTAGATAGGATCCAATGCCAAAAGGACTTACAAATAAGTGATAACTATTATAAAATCAGTTGTACTTATTCTTTTTGAACGGCTTCATGATGTTCTTCATGAATTTTTGTGGAAGATGATTTAGTTTTTGTGGACATAATTTAAAAGAGAAACGAATCTAAATATGCAAATTATCAAAACTTAATCATGGCATTACGATATGATCTATACTTTTCTCGAATGAGGGTTCTCTTTATAAGGATTATAGAATCTTTTAATTGTATTCGTTCATCGTATATAATGCTTCAGAAATTATTATAAATTTTTTATTTAAAATTGAATATAAACAATACTTGATTAAAACTAACTGCATAATGTACGATAAACAAATACGATAAAAAACTCTCAAAATTTTTACAAAGAGAATCTGGATAAGATCCTCGTTCCTTTTTTTCGACACAGATACAAAATTAACATGTCGATAGACGGGCCATCGAAACGTTGTCAAGCCCTTGATTTATCTTAAAAAAATAAGTTATGGGTACCCATAAGCAATCGATGCGTATGGGACTAAACTGTTGACAGTAATGTTTATTGACATTGAATGGTACACACAAGATTCAATTGAGATGGTGACAAAATTTCCACTCGCTCAACTTGTAAAATAAAGTAATGTATTGTATTAAATGTATAGTTCAAGTCAAGAAATGGGCAAATAGTAAATTGCAATCATCCCCCTTACGAAACTGACGTCGGCGCGTTTACTGGCAAAAATCTAACTCAAATAATTCATATTCTGATGGATGACTTAATATTAAATTAAAGAAAAACTTGTTGCTGTCGAGAAAAAGAGAAATAATAGTTCATCGTAATTTTACTTTAATTGGCATCGCTATCTATTATGATAAACTTAATAACTGACAGATTGGACATATGATAATTATCAAGTTGGAGTATTGGTGTGGTGGGTCGATAACCGTTACTTACCACTAATTGTTCATTTTTAAAAATAAAAAATAAAAAATTTCATACCTATTTTTACTTCCTACACATCTTTTTATTAATTTACATTTTTTATTTTTTTCTATTCATTCTATTCGAAAGTAAAAAATTAATATAAGTGTGTAGGAAATAAAAAATGATGCGTTTGATGGCACCAACCTTTCTTTTACTTGGTTCCTTGAACGCGGGTTTTTAGAGTCAAATAATAATTCGCAATCATGTCCCATACGAAGCTGACGTGGGCGCGTTTATTGGCAAAAAGCCAACTCAAATAATTCATCTTGTGATGGATGACTTAATATTAAATTAAAAGAATTACTTAGTATTACGGTTTAATAATACGTATTCTTTTTCATTTGTAAGTGAAAAATTTTATATTCGATTCTCGCTAATGGTAAATTTGAACCACATTATTGCTAGTCCATTATAAAACTTAGCCTACTCTCTCATATAAATACTATTGTTTCTTAAAAAAAAAAATTAAATTAAAGAAAAACTTGTTACAACTTAGCTTCTTTTTTTTCTTTGGGTGACGTTAACTACACACCTATTTTTACTTTCTATCCATTTTTATTAATTTACATATTTTGATTTTATTCGATTTGACGACTAAAAATTAATATAGATGTGTAGGAGATACACAACTTTTTATTAATTTACATCTTTTGATTTTCTTTTATTCATTCAATCTAACAACAAAAAATTAATATAAGTGTGGACGAGATAAAAAATGGTATGTTGATAACACCAACTTTTTATTTTACTTGTTCCTTGAACACCGGTTTTCAGAGTCAAATAATGTTTTCTTAGACAAAAAAAAAAAAAAAATGTATGAACATTGGTTAAGATAACCGGAAGAAACTGACGTCAACTTTCAAATTTTGTCCAAATTGAAGGCAGCAGTACTCGAGAAGAAGACGTATCCCTTCCACACCGCACGATAGGATATCAACACCTTATAACTAATCTATTTAATTCCGTCAACTCTGTCAAAACTAGAAGTTCTTCAACGTGGATATCCAATCAAATTCAATCTTAGGCACCAAACGCGACGAAACGGAACATATGCTCACCATGGTCCTATGGTTAAAGTAAAGAAAACAGAGCTTGGTTTTCTCTATCCTTCTCTTTCAAGGCTTACTTTGTATTGCAAAGAAACTGAAAGTAATTTGGGTTACTTACAATGAGATGAACATTCTGTTCAAAAGTTCCGACATAAAATTTACATGAGAAAAGTAAACACATGATAACAGAAACACATTTGTGACCGGCACCGGGGCGAGCGTGGTTCTCGCCCGGCAGACTAGGCCGCGTGGTCTGACGAGGAACGATAAATCTCATTAGCATAAGCTGAGGATACATAAACTGCATTGTAAAGTGAACTATGGCTTCGGCCGTAAAACAAGTATACCAATGCTCCTATGGCAAACCATACAGAGACGCGGATCCATGTGGCAGCTCTACGAGTATGAAACATGTTATCAGTTGTGAATATAGCATATTTCGAAAGTCATGGATCAATGTATTCAGATTCTGGTTTTGGATTTCGATATGAATTTGCTTATTTGCGTGTGTGTTGCGAGGGGAAGGGAGGACTCACCCGAGACCAATTAGTAAGTAGGTATTTATGAGAATGCAAGCAGCAGGCAAAAATGGAACAAATGGACAACTGAAACCTGCAGAGAGAAACAAACGGTTGTGGAGTCGTAAAAATGATTTGCTTCAACTTTCGAGGATGAAGTCCACTCCAAACACAAGCAGGAAACAAAGAGATGGAAATTCGAGAGAATCGAGGTTTCTAGATGAACCCATCAACATTGAGTAATGCCATCAATCTCAGCAATATTTATAGGATAGATATTAACCGTACCTCCAGTGTGTCCAAAGCTGTGCCTTGTATCATCTTGATCAATACAGGTCAGCACAATTAAGCAGCACAGCAGTAGAACGCCAGACACTCCGCACACTGTGAAGCGAAGAATGCTGGCACAGTAAACAAGTTGGCAACATTAAACTAAAATCTGATGGAATTGTTAGATATATATGTCTGAATCTCTGATCTCATCTCTTTCGACATATGATTTACAAAGACAAAACTGCATATGTTTCTAATGGAATATACCTAAATCTTAGACTACCTAGATAGATCTTAATAGGACGTTGTTCAAATTTTAATAGCTCCAGTATCATTTTATACAACCACAAGCCCAAAAATCTAAAAGCTGTTAGGGAACGGGCCAACAATGTCTATCAAGCAAACAAAAGCTTTGTCTTAAAAATTTAACAGCCTATCACGAGTTGAAATTCTAGTCAATGTACAAAAGGCCAGCCATTAATCAAACATCAACCTGCGTAAAATGTAATTTAAAACATGACAAACCTGGAAACGCCTTTAGCTGAAGCTGCAAATGCAAAGGTAAAAGTCCCTATACAGAGAAAGGCTATGGCCCAGGCCGCAATCTTCCGCCTTTTTTGTTCATTTCGATTGTCTGTATGATTATTTGTAGTCAAAAAGAGGAACATCATATAACAATTGTCTAGGGTAGAACCTTAGTCAATCCAAATTGTAAACATCTTCATTTAACATGGGATGTGGCCCTAGTGGCTAGTGGAACTATGACCATCCTAACTTCAAACAAAATTGACACGGTTTGGATGTTTTCTAAACTAGTTTTCTGTAATTTTAATTTCTTCAACCAGATTGTCATAGTTAGGTTTCGTTTACAATCAAGGTAAAATCAAAGAATCCGTCAATCAGTTAGACTGAAATATCACGCACCTCAGTTGCATGTGGGACATAAGGCAGGGACCTTTGGAAACCAAAACTAACTATAGTGAGCTCATTGAAAAAGTATTTCCTCTAACTGATTGACGGATTCTTGTAATTATCCTTGATTGTAAAGTTGTAAACAAAACTCAACTATAAGGACCAAATTGAAAAGAAGAAAAAAACACTAGAGAGATCTAATTGAAAAAAAAATACCCTAACCAGAGGGATTGGTCATTTCCCCTATTTTTAATCCTCCATGTTCAGTGAGATTCTGCTTATTCCAAAACACAAGCGTCATGAGTTCGGTACATTCAGTGCATAATCTGTTTTCCCATACTACAAATCACGTGAGCTACTATTACCTTGTGATAAGACTTTCTGAATCAGAGGATAGCCAAGTGATGCCTCCCCTATTTCACGTAAATATTGACTATCATCCTTAGAGGAGCCAGCAGGAAGTGGAAGGTTTTCTCTGTCACTTTCCTGAATAGTACGACCAGTTTGCAATGATGCTGACGTAATGGACTCTTTAAGTGCTGATGAAAGTGGCACTTCATCTGGTGGCACATATCGTAGTATCAAAACTGAAAGTGCAGCAGTTGTAAATGCAAATAGTGTACCAACGCTAACCTGTACCCACATAATATACACTTATGAGGATGAAAACGTGAAAACGACAAAGATTCATCTCCCTAGAGAATAATAAATTATAAATATGTGCTCAGCTTTTATCTCCAGTCAAAAAACTTTGGTTAACTTACCATCCCTGCCAATTGGGAAACATCCATAAAGAACGTCAGAACTGCAGGCAAAAATACCAGTTGTAACAGTGCTCTTCACAGGAACTTGGGTTTTTTTATTAATGTCTGAAAAGAATGATGGTAACAATCCATCTCTAGCCATTGCCATCAGGATCCGTGGCTGTAAAATTGAAATAAAACAAACCGAGAGATCTCGGATTACCAGGTGGAATAAACCTCTGATTCGTGATAATGCAGAGAACAAAGTGCCTCCAAATAAATGGAAATTCAGGTGAGGCAAGCTCCTAAATTTAAACCTGGCAACCTAAATACTTTTTAGATATAAGGAAGGGTGCCTTGTAGTCCTGTCTCAGTATGGGAATGCAAGCAAAAAGACTTTCAAACAGCAAATTATTTTGGCATTGACACAAAATCTTCAGGAAGATCTATATAAAACTGTCAGGAAAGTTCGATGGAACCAACCAATATATAACTGAAAAAGCAGTAGTAAATGTAAAAACTTCCTAAAAGTGCTGTCTGCATTAGTAAAACTCCACTATAAAGAGATTTATAACTATGCTAAATTAAAAAATAAGGTACTACTGACACACCTGAGCAAGAAGCGAACCCAACAAACTTGCAGAAAGAGCAGTAACTGCTCCCGTTGTTATAATATACCTGCAGTCCATACATATGAATCTTAAAACAAATACTTTTAAATGGAAGGCACTCAAAGTCCTAGTGAACGGAGTACCAGAAACAAGAAGAAAATATGCTTACACTGCCCATTCCACCCCATAGCTTGCAAATACTGAGGAAATGGGAGTATCTGGATCTAAGTCATAGTATGGTACTAAGCCGGTTATTACAAAAGATACAAACATGTACAAGATGCAACATATAAACAATGCTATTCCAATACCGAGGGGCAAATCTCGTTGAGGATTCCTCACCTGCCATAAAAAATATTCTCTTAAATTCTTGAAGAACAACACGACAATAACATTATATAAAAAATTTGACTTGACATCTGATACAGCAGAACGGCTTTGAACAAGAGATGTGCAAACCATTCATTATGAAATTTTGCTTGAATCCTTAACGGGTGAGTGCCCGCAACCAATAACTTTTATTGAAAACTGAAACTTACCAGCATACATAAGTGTTCATTAAGTGACTCATCTGGTCAATTTTGAGATTCTTTGCTAAATTTCCATGCTTGTACTATAGTAAAGTTTTATATTACCGATCATTTAATCCTCTGCCACATGGTGGTTTCTAAGTAGTAGCTGCCTTTTGTAGACACTTCCAGTTTGCCCAAAAGAAACCTTTGACAATCTAGTGATGCTTTTATTTACAACTAATCGTCCAAAAAATAAAAATAAACATTTCCAGCACAACCTAACTGCATATGAATATTTCCAGCAGGCTCCATATTCATCACATAACACAAATAAACTGCTACAAAATTTTTTTTACCTCCTCAACTGTGCTAGTAACTGAATCAAAACCAATGTAAGAAAAGAAGACCACAGCAGAACCAGCAAACATCCCGTTTATTCCAAAGGGAAAGTACCTAAAAAGTTAAAGTGCAATATGAGAAAGTAGTTTCATGAGATTAATCTATAAGAAAGTGAAGACAAAGCATTACCCGCTAGAAAGTTCATATCCAACCCATCCATTTTTTAAACCCAAATAGCCACCTGCTATCATGATGAATAGCATGACAGAAACATTTACTGACGTAACAATCATTTGTACCAATGAACTCTGAGAAATCAGGTCGTTCGCTTTAGTAAGAAATGCAAGGAAAATAAAATTTGAATGGATGAAAAAGATTACAATGATACTTTTGGGAAAAAGATTACCTCCTTTATCCCTGTGCACAAGAGAAAAGCGACAATAAGAACTAACACTGCTGCACATGGATCAACCACAATACCAAGCCCAGGGATGGTATGACGGGCCAAGAATGAAGGTAACTTATCCAAGCCTCCAAAAAACAAGGCCTGATTTCAAAGTAAAAAACAGAAGGACCATATGGTATCCATTAACATTGGGGACCTCCCACATTGTTTGCTAGAAAAACTACTCAAACTGAACGGACAAATTACTTCGAAACATGTGATAATTTGTAATAAACACCATGAACTAAAACAGACTACAGACTTCTCTGCTGCGTGAGTATACCATTATCCTCCTTTGTTCTCTAGTAAATTATTTTTAAATTTGTACTGACACTCTCTCACTCATATATGGAAAGATATCATCAGATTATTTTATGTCAATTTACACATGTAACTCATACGAAAGTTAACTTCTGTTCCAATTGTTCTAAAATCAATTCATTTTATGTGAAAAAGCTTCAGAACTGAAAGGCATTTGGGGAAGTCTGCTCGACCTTCAAGGCTGAGGATGATCTCGTTTTCAACAAAAGAACAACTGATAATACACAGAAGAAGGAAATTTTGAGCAGCAGATGCCAGTATAATAACTCAGTATTTTAGGCATTTCAAGGTTACGTGCCATATAATGGCACAAAGAAGCCTTGTTTCACAAGTATGCAAAGCAAAAAAGCAAGACTGGTCAAATGATACTACAGCTGGTCCTCACAGGTACATGTTATTATTATTTTATCTAATGCATTCTAAAACAATACATATATAACAGTTAAAGTGCCAACATGTCTGTGCAAACCAAAACGCAAAAATAGAGAAGGCTGTGATTGGTCGTTGCAACAACCTTTGCATTTTCACTTGTCCACACTGTGAAGGCTCCCTCTTATCCAGCGTGTTTTTGTGTGTGTGTGTTTACATATTTCTCAGCAATATATTTCAATAAGCACAATTGCATATGACATAGTCAAGAGAAGACAAGATATATACACTGTACCAGATTTGGGGTTATGCCACGAGCAACAGCAGCACCACCAATGGTATATTCTAGAATCAGAGCCCAACCTACCAACCAAGCAACACTAAAGAAACCACATGACGCGAGTCACTAACTGAAGGTATCATAAACATAGATAAAAAGAAAGATTTTCATGGTTTGGTATCTATTCAAGGATCAATCACAATAACATATTCCCCCACCCATGTCTTAAGAAGCACTTAGCAATATGCCTGAGCAGCTTAACCATGTTCTCAAACTTAGCACTGTTTTTGTCCTATAATGAAATTGCCTTTTATTTGAGTGAGAAAATTTACAACCAGTATGCCTTGAAACTAGTCTATTAACAAAGAATTTTGTTACATCAAACAGGGCCGGCACATCATATAAATTAATGTGCACTAAGGATGATACTCTGTTGGTAGATAGCACGGGTAAAGACTATCAATAGTACAGTACATTCAAATGATTAAAAAGATTTTACAGTACCCTTCTCCAACGCATATGTATGAATAGTGATAGGCACTCCCAGCAGATGGACAACGACATGCAAGCTCTGCATAACAAAATGCTGAGAGTGCAGCAGCTATCCCAGCAATTAAGAATGAAATGGTAAGTGCAGGTCCTGCACCCTCTCTAGCAACTGTGCCGACAAGAACATAAACTCCAGCACCTATTGTAGCTCCAACTCCTGATTGATAGGAAGTTTAGAAAGAATCATCTCTATGCTTATAAGGAAATGAGACGTACAATGAACCTAGCATGAGCTCGAATTGAATGTTGCACACGTATTTTGGTTCATCAATGCTAAGCAGTGTGCACTCATCACATGGTTAATTTAACACAATGAGGAAAATCCTAAGAGCAAATTCTTCCAAGCAATTGCAATAAAACCAAATGAACCAAACTCATTTTATATTTAAAAAACAAGAACAGTAAAAAGAAAGAAAGGGAAACTATTATGCTAACAACCCCATTAAACAGTGACTTGAGGAACAAATTACTTTCAACTTACAGACAACAACATAAGAAAACATTATTGAATTAGCTACATTCATACACTACATACCACAAACTTGAATGAACATATCACAAGCTAATAAGAAAAGAAAAGTGCATATGTGGGTTAGGCCCGTTGGTCAGAGTAGTGTGTCCGCCCCTTACGTTTAAGTTCGAACCTGATCCCCGTAGTTTAGAATATCGCATTATCGAAAGTGAAAATAAGAAAACAAAGCAAAACCCAGTTCCAGAAAGCAAGGGAGAGAAGCAAGTTAATGGAATTATTACCAATGGCAATAAGGTCAGTGACAGATAATATCCTAGCCAATTGATGATGCCCCTCCCTCCTCCCCACATGAACTGAATCAACTTCCTTCCTCTGAATCAAACTTCTAAACCCCAAAAGCACTTGCTCCCACCAACACTTTGCATATCAGCACTTCGCAAACCCAACCAAAAACACTCAATTCAAAAGCACTTTTCGCCTGTTCTACTATATCACTGAAATAAAAAGGAATAAATTGTGGGTTTTTCTCAGAACAGTTTGGAGATAAGGGAGTTTATGAAGGAGAGGGGGAGCAGGATGACACTGCCACTGGGTTGTTGGGTGAAAGATGGGTGCTTTTATGGGGATGGTGGCCGAAGGTGATAGATTTCTGGGGATGGAGGTTGATAGTGATGGATATATTCTACCAAGTAAGTAAAGTAACAAATATAGAAATTACAGCAGCAGCAGCAGCACAAAGTTGTACACTTAAGGTAAGAACTGGACAACGAGGGGAAGAGGTGGAGAATTGCTTGCATTTTTGCAGTGTACCCAACATTCCAATCTTCACGAACCTTCGACCAATAATTTCTAAGGAAAATATACTTACTCCACCAATTTGCTTGCCACAAAAACAAATTTAATCTAATACAAAATTTACGATATGCAAACACTTTTAAAATGATTGAAAAATGTTTTTGGTGTGAGTATTTTTAGGTTCATTTAAATATTTTATCGAGAAAATATATTTCTTGCAGGAAGTATTTAAAGGTTTTTTTTCAGGATTTACTCATAATTGGTTTACAAAAAACATTCATTCAAAACGTTTTCAATCGGTTTAAAAGAATACTCACATTGTCAAATATGAGCCTAAACTCAGCCATGGATCGCATTTACTTTTTCCATCAAAGTTTAATAATTGTTGAATTTATTGGTTTATAGGTTGTTCTATAATTCACCGTTAGGCAAAAGACCTAAAAATGTATTTTATATTTGTTTTATTCAAAGAACCAAAGTAGCGTTTTGCTCATGTTTCAGTGGATTTTCAAATTGTACAAGATCCTCCTGCGTCACAAGTCTTGAACGATAAGAAAAATGTTACACTGACATTAAGAGTGGTGAGCAAAATACACTCGGAATCAATCGGAGCCACACCAAAGGCATGATAACTTATGTACATTTTGTTCTGAAAATCTCCGCCTTAGGCGTTAAGCCTCTTATTAATCTCTAGCGTTTAGAAATTAAATAAGTGCGTCTAGATCGCTTAGACGCCCGTCTAAATCTCGACTCTCGCTCAAACAGATGCATTAGCCGCATCACAGATCGCACTAAATGCACTGCAAAAAGCACAATTTTCTTGGTCACTTTCCCTAGCGTTAACGTTTGCAGCTTTACAAACACAATAATTACTCTCTAGTTCATCAAACAAATAAACGTTACAGAAAAATAACAACAGCCATGCTTTTTCTTATTCTGTCATACATTCTTCTTTTATCACATAGTTTTGCTAGTCCTTTTTCCTTCCATCTACTCGCATTCAAACCAATACACACATCCTCCACGTCAATCATCTTGCCTGGGACTCCTACTCCTACTCCTACCTCTCGCATCGCCACCGTCGGAAAGCGGGGCCCAAATGCTTTGACTTCTCTCGCCTCCGTTTTCCCAGGTTCGTTGCCTTACGCTCCTGTCATTCGTATCCCCTCCGTCAGAAAACTGGGCCCACACACTCCGAGTCTTTGCCCCTCCGCTAAGTTCCTCGTCGCATCCAGCGACTGTCTTCAGCAGCTCTGACTGCAGCAGCGGGCAGTTTTCCTTGAGATACTCAAAACCATCCGATTCCATGACGGCTGCATCAAACATGTCAATCAGAAAGTGTAGAAATGATAAGTGAGCACAGAGAATTAGGAGACTGGCATGTAAAGTGCAATAGAAACGACAGGCACCATTCTCGATTCCCAGGTTTTTGGTAACTGCAGGATCCCCAAATTTTGATCGTAAGAACTCACTTGTAATCTAAGCTTAAGATTTTGATATTTGTATAACTAAATAAATTGACAACGAAATACTAAAGTGAATGCACAATCGTACTGCAGATTCATCACAAACACAGAGAGGAGGGGAAGGGTGGGGAGAACAGAGTGGTTGATGGCTCTACTTCATAAAGCAAACAGCAAAAGCATATCATCCTTGTTTTGGGAAAATAATGCATACTGTTTGTAATTTCACTCCCACAATATGTACTTTCAAAAGTAAAAGCATAAGCAATCAAGGCAGCAAAAGCATATCATTATTGGTTACATGCAATTTGACTCCCACAATCTGTATGTTAAACTCACTGTTATACGGCAGGTCCCACTTGCATGTTGTTTGATTGCTCATGCAAAACCTCAATTAGTTTTGGCGAGCAACATAAACCTAACCAGGAACTACAAGTTATCCCAGATATGAAACACTTAAAGCTGCTAGAGAAATCAGAAAGCTCGAAATTGAGTCAGAATCAGATAGGTTCCCTACTCCTACCATCCTCAATCTGTCCTTTTGCTACTGGGTAAAAGGGTCTGCGTGAAGTTGGAAGATAAGTACCCCTTATGTTTGTTATGCACTATTTGATTGGGTCAATCAGCTGCTTTCGTGTATTTGCATAGGGGCAGATGGAGAATCGTGATGGCAATGGAAACAAATCTTTTTTATTTTCCAGGAAAATAATAATATTATCGCAAAGAGAGAAAACTACAGAGGACCAGTATATACACAAAAGGCACTTAAAAAGCAGCTGCTTTCCAATTTGAAAAGTTTGTAGAGAAGAAGTATCCCTAAACTTGAAAGAAGTATACCAGTTTGTAGAGAATGAATTGGTTCTTCAATTCATTCATATTACTACGAAACTCAAAATCCCAACTCAATAGAAACTGAGAAGGAATAACATACGCCCTAGCTATGGAGAAATTGAGATGCTGTGATAGACTGTATAGTCTAGGAAAAACAAGGCATAAGGTATTTTCCAGCACCTACCTCTGTTCCCAAAACCTGACCCTTTCATCATTACCCACCAAAATTGGAAGCAAGAAGAAAAACGAGTTAATCCCTTGATAAATGTCTTTCCATGGCCTCCGACTTGATCCCTTAATGACTAGACTGGAATCCCAGCAGCTGCACTCCCTAATTGTTTCTGATAACAGTATACAGTATACCAAAAGGACACACACATAACTTATCCTGATTCAAACCCCTTACCTACCCCTTACATAAAGTAAGAACCATGAAAACAGAAAATTAAACAGGGAGGACATACCAACTAGGTTTTCAGCAGCAAACTTTAGGCATACAGACTTTAGATCCATAGCACGATAACGGTCGGCCAAGGCCAGAATAATGGCAACAGAATTAACAGACATAATCTTGCAGAGAACAGATTCACACATCAGTCTGAGTCGAGGTAAGCCATATTTGTCTGATGCAGCTAGCAACTTCGCAGCTAATCCATCAGATAGAGATGACATGCACAGTGAACTTGCATCTGACAACTCTTCATCTTCAATAAGGTTATCCGTGTATATGAAGTGTAGCAATGCCTGCTCAGACAGCACAAAAGACATTAGATAGGAAAGCAGGATGAACTTTGTTCATAGGAAGCAAACCACCTAGGATAAACTGGTATATTATATTATTTCCAAATGCCAAATGACATACTACAACAAATACAACTCAATCTTACAAAAGCATAATTTTAAAGGAAAAGAAATAGTTGAGAAGCGTTACCTTAAAGACCTTGGGATCCATATCTGTAACAACTATATCATGATTCTCTTCTTCCGTTCCATCGAAAAATTCTTTTTCAAATAAAGGAGATCTAGCTGCCAATACTAGCTTGTGAGCATGAAACCTTTCACCACACACATTAAATGTAACATCTGAGCCTTCCTCATTCTCCAAAAGCATACCAAAATGATCCCCAATATCAGAATCGGGGACTTGTATTGAGTGCAATCTTGAACTATCTATTGCAGAAACCACAACACCAACAGTGCAATTGATTTTCAAGCAATCATCCTTGAGGAAACTTGATGATTCGAGCAGCGTCCTTCTGAAAAATCGTTTGTAGCCCCTAAAACCCAATTGCAAATAAGTTTACTTTAAAATGTATAAACGATACGGAGTTCAAATATCATTACATAAAATCTACATATAAAATCTGTTAGTAGTCAAATACCATCCATTTCTAAGACAAAAACACAATTGATTACAAATAGCAATCCTGCCACGCCTACCAGTACCAAAGTAGCTATTCAAAATCCTATTCTCAATCTAACAAACCGCCAGTCTCATCAAAGAACTGCAAGAATTCATTCATTCACAACATGCACAAACTCATTTCCAATTAAGTAAAGCATGGAATTAGCGAAAAAACTGCGAAAAAAATATTCATTAACAACATAAGTAAACTAATTTCCAATTGTATACAGCATAGAATTAACGAAAAATTGCGAAACACATTCATTCACAACATACGCAAACTCATTTCCAATTAAGTAAAGCATCGAATTAGCGAAAATTTCAAAGAATTGAAATGAACCCAGAACAAGAAACCAGCAAAGTGAAATTACCCACCACATGCTGCCCCTGTACTTGAGGGTGTAAGGCCCACTTTCGAGGGATCGATCGAAATGGCTATGGACCTTGTGCTTGCCATTAGGACCCTGATCAACGAGAGTCAATTCGAAGAGAGCTCGAACGTCGGTGCCCTCGGAGGCGAGGGCAATGAAGACGGAGACGTAGGCGGAGTTATCCTCAGGGTTTTTACCATCAGGGTAAAAATAGATGGCCCATTGAAACCCTCCGACGGTGAAATTCTCACTGGCAATGTGCTTTCCGACCCCAATTCCTTTGGCCAAGGAATACCCTTTGATGATGAAGTTGTGGGACCCGTTAACGGTTTCCGTCACGAAGCGCGAGCTCGACGGCGACGCCAGAGACCGGCCGTTCTTCTGCCTGCCGGATATCATCTGTTTCCGAATTGGGGATTGCAAGCTCGAAATCTGCAATTTCACAATTCAGCAGTAACCAAAGTAGGTCAAAAGCTTTTGACTGGAGAATTTGATTGATTTTTTTCCTAAGATTTCTTGCAATTTCTGAGATTTTTTGTTCTTTTGGGTGTGTGGTTTTGGCGGTATTGATGGATTTCACCTGAGAAATTGGGATTGTGTTTTGGCTTGAGAAAGAAGCCGATTTGGTATGTTTCTCAAAGTTTCCTTTTTCCATTTTAATTTCTTTTTATTTTTTAATACGCGGGTAAAAACAATTTCGTTCCACTACGAGATGAATTCTTCTGCATCTAAAATGATCTCTCGTAACTTTATTTGGAAAAAGATCTTCGTTGGATCTATTTTTTAGTGAATTTGAAGATTTTGTAATCGTATTTGTTCATCGTACATCGTGTGATCAGAAATAATTTAAAATTTAAAATTATATAAATAAGGTAGAAAACATTACTAATAATTGAATAATTCATTCATAGAGATAATAGACACAATTCACATGGATATAGTAAATCTTGCTTGGGTTGCTTTACTAGATTGACATCTTACCATTCTTGATCGTAATAAAGGTCGATGCTACCACATTGAACCTGTTGTTGGAGAAGAAAATCAATTTATTGTTTATGTAGCTTAATCCTTGGACTTTTTGAAGATTATTTGGTTACATCACTTGAGGTCGTGAGAAAAAATTTTCCCAATTAAATTTGGGGTGTGCTATCCACACACCCCATTTTACTTCTTACACACCCCTTGATAACTTATGTCCGTTGATCTTCTTCAATTCATCCAATCCGACGGCCAAAAATTAAAAAATGTGTGAGAAGTAAAATGAGGCGTGTGAATATCACATGCCTTAAATTTAATAGTCAATGTAACTTAGTCCACCTTATGTTATCATTAATTTATCAATCTAGCCACTTAATAATACGTCCGAATTATATTTTTCCTCAATTACATGTGAAAAATCTTAATTTCGAATCTTAAAGTGGAAATTCGCAACCAATTTATTAGGCATGGTTTTCGTGTTCATTTTCAGTTTCTTTAAGTATTTTATCTGCATCAGAAAACTTCTTGTAGCAATATCATGCACCTTAATTGGGTCTCACTCCTCTTTTCGTAATCCCAATAACTTGTACGGTGCATTTGTTCTCATCACTCTTAAGCAATGGTAATGTTCATCATTTTATTTATTTACGTTGTATAAGTTTAATTTTGAGATATTTATCCACAACACAAATTTTAAAATTTAAGTTTATATAACGGAGATACATAAGGTGCAGCACCATCACCGAGGCCGGTTAGAAAAATATTTCCAATTTTGAGATCACAAGCGTGCATGGGGAGTCCTTTCCCTCTCCACATGAAAGAAAAATCTTACAATGATGCTCATTACCCTATTTATCTAAGTTTTGAGATTAAATTTCGAGATATGCGTAATGAATAGACACAAATATCAAAATTTAAACTCATCTAACGTCATTAATAGGGTGACGAGTATTACCACTATTTGAAGGTGGTGAGCAATAATGCACCCCTGAAAATTAATGCATGCACTTTATTTTGATGATACAAGAAAGGTTTACATCGACTAATGAGATATTTTAACTCCATTAACTAAATTAATCTCGGAATTTCGACTAAAAGGGTGAATGCTCTAAAATAATTCATTAATCTTTCTTTTCTTTTATGCAAGTGACATCACGGAGGGGAAATCAAACTCAAGACCTCGACTAAATAGGTGAACACTCTTCACTAACTGAGCTACAAGCCCTTACACGTCGAACAATTATTCATTTCAAGTAATTCCACGTGCAAGGAACTTGTGCTAGTCTATTTACTGCGCTTCTCCATTCAACTAAACTCCTGCCAAACAAGAAAGACCCCAAAGCTTCAAGCGCAGACGGAAGGCCGCGAGCATGATCCAACACAAGCTCGCACAGCTCTACATACTGCTCCTCCGGCGGATGGCCTTGCTTAAACGCTTTCCAACAAAAAAGGCGAAGCGCTTCTTCGTGATTCAACGCCTGTGCCCTATAAATCCTGTCAACACGGTATCTGATCAGCAAGTTTTCATCCCTGGTTGTTACAATGATTCTACTTCCTGCGCCAAACCAATCGCGGCTCCCAGCCAAGGCTTCTAACTGTTCTAACCGATCCACGCCATCAAGAACGAGAAGAACCTTTTTATAGCGCAGTCTGTTCCGGATTGCATTGACTCCTCTATGTACATTCCATATCTTAATATTCTTATCCACGAGGATTTCCGAAATAAGTTGTTCCTGTAAAGGAACTAGGCCTTGTTTTTCATAAACTTCTTTTATGTTAGCAAGGAAGCTGCTGCCGTTGAACTGACCAGATACCCTGTCGTAAACAACTTGAGCAATTGTCGTCTTGCCTATACCTTTCTCCCCGTAAATTCCTATAATGCGAACATCGTTCACCCCCATATCCAAGCAGAGATTCAATTCCTCCACTCGGGAATCGATTCCAAATAAATCCTCCGGCACGCTTGAAAGCTTTTGGCTCAATTGATTTGATATCTCTTTGACAATCTCTTGGATAACTTTTGCCTCGTGCCTACAAAACAGACAGCAAGAACTTTGTGTGTGAGGACTGAGGAGTCAACAATAAGCCATAAACACACAGATACAGATACGTAGTATAGTTTAGTTTCTTCACTGAGACTGAAAATTTGATTGAAAGAAGCGAGCCACGATTTCAAGCATCATGTAAAAATGCACTCTGATTCCGTATAGAGCAGCACATTACTCACTTGAGAGCAACATAGCTACGTAATTTCCTTGAAATTACGTGATGCAAGAAGCAGGATCCAAATTCAAAATGAAATCTAGCATTCACATTTCGTGTCCGCTTAGTAAATCAAACAGTCTTGGTTATACAGATATACAGTGAAAATATACACAGCTCAAGTAACTTAAAAGCTCCAAATGCTGTTTTCAAAAACTCAAGTCTGATTTTTTTCTCAAATATCACATAGAAAACATGACTCGATCCTCGAAAAGGACGGACTTATATGCACAATTCGAAAGAAATCTCTGTTCCGGTTATCTAAAATTTGATAACTGAATACAATTTCCTCTTTTTTCAACCTACTTATGTAAAGGGTAAACAATGCCAAACTTTATCCTCTAGTAGGTGTGCTGCGTCTGCTCAGAATTTCCATTCGGCAACACTGTCTAAGTAGTTACCTTATTTATGTGCTAAACCATACGAGGAGTCAATCATAAGTATGCATCGAATACAATCCAAATATCGTTATCTATGTGAGTTGAATATGAAACCTCGCTCTTAATGAGTACCATTAAGTACTACCGTACTAGACCCAGGTGTTAGTGACGACTAATCAGTCTTTTTTTTCTTCTAAAAAGGGACCAGCTAGTGGCCGAAAAGACGTACAGAGGCATTTCAGCCTTCCTTGATCACTAACGTATGATTCACTAGCGCCAAAAATCGAATCGTGCCAACGCCAGGCGTTTCAACTTAACTAACAAATATAGTAGACCAATTAAATTTACTAATTTTAATCTTTTTATGCCAATTAGTGTGGGATTAGGCGAGCGGAACTACGTCTAAGTAATTAAATTGGTTGATGACAACTTACTTGTTATACAAATCCCACCCAGAGAGGCTGGCTGCATCTCTCAATGCACCTCTCCAACTCTCCACCTTGTCCATGAAATCCTCCTCATGCTTCCTGAACGCCTTCTCAAAATACTCCCCCCTCTGCTTCCTCACATCCGACGGATCCACATCGTAGAACACCGGAAAAACGATCTGGCCCGTCGATTTCATGCACCGGAGGATCTCCACGAGCTCGTCCAAGCACCGCGCGAGGCGGCGTAGTTTTTCGAGAAGACCACGATCGAAAACCTTGATTCTCCGATCGACTTGAAGACCTCGGAGGAAACGGGCTTTCCTCTCTCGAGTGCCTCATCGTACCGGAAGGCGATGATCCCCTTCTGGTCCAGGGCGGCGCAGAGGTGGTCGGTGAAGTTACGGCCGGTGTCTTCGCCGCGGAAGTTGACGAACACGTCGTAGATCCACCCTTCGTTTTCGTTCTCCATTTCTTGAAATTCAGTAGCTCTCTGAGATTTTTGAGATTCGAATTCGATGGAGGTTTGGCTGTGCTTGTTGACTTATATTGACTTTGTTCTGCCGCGTTGGGAATTTGGAAACTCCATGGAATTCTCGTGGAAGATGGAGGGAAGGAGGAGAGGCATCGCCAGACAAAAGTGGAAACTCAGCTTCTTTCGTAAGCAAACGTGCGGGAAGCGCGCGTGCGGTTATATCATCCTCGGATGCGGTCCGGTTTGAGATGGTTTGACATTAAAAACATTTACCGGTTTGATTTGGTTCGATTTTGACCAATATCAATAAAAAAACATTCAACGTTTCATGAATTTTAACTTTCCAACATTCTAATTTGATCAAAAGAATAAGTTTTTCCGAACACAAAAATTCATGCTAGTGTGCTAGCAAATAATTTTGTTAGTTACAATGTCGTGTAAACATAAAATATAAACAAATCTCCAATTGATAATAGTCATAAAACTTATAATGTGGTGACGCTAATAATATGTTAACATGTGTAAAATAAATAAACTAATAACTAAAATATATATAATCAGTTCGGTTTAGTTTTAGTGGGTTTCAAAGGTAAGAAAACCGAATAAAAATAAATAAATCTGTTCGGTTTGATTTTTAAATTGTTTAACTTTTGTCTGGTCAAAATCAAACCAAACTGATCAAATGGTTCAAATTGGTCGGTTTGGTCAATTTAGTCGTTTCAGTCAGTTTGATGCTCATCCCTACCTTCATCTCATTTTAGTTTAGATGAGTATCCCTGTAACGAAAAACGGGAACTGTTCAGTACTACGGTGTAATTGTATTCTTTTCTCGCTTTCAAGAGTTTAAACCAAATCATAGAATATGGACATTAGACACCCAAATATTTATAAATTAGTCCGCAGAAACCCTTGACTCTAGCTGCAGATCATGATCAACCATTCCATCATCTCATTGTATTTGCATCTCCCATTTCTCATCAGCGGTTTCATGGCGGCATTAAAAGAATTTGAAGCGGCACGTGGCGGAGACGGCAGCACAGAACTAGAACACGAAGAACGGGGAAGTGAACTTCTGTTACCCAGAAGTTACTTGGATCTGTATTACTGCTTGCTGGGAAGCCCTAGTACGGACGACTGAAGAACAGGAATACCGCATACTTTATGACAGAACAGACACACATTAACTTAGCAATAACTTGACAGACAAGGAACCCGGGAAAAGCAAAGTTGCCAAAGAATCAAAAGTAGCAATCCAACCAGAAAGGCTCTGAAGAATTTGACTGCATTTCCAATCATCGGATTGACTTTCCTGCTTTCCCGGCGTTCGACTTCATCATAACACTCGTAGATATCACGACTTTGTCCAGTTATTATGGCACCTCTTAGTCCTACTGATGATTCATCAAAATCAGCACGGAATATCTCCTCCATGTCTTGCTCGTATACCAGACGGAGCCCACACATTTTCACCTCCAAGCCAGGGACACTGGACTTGAACGAAGCCTGAATGTGTCTACATTTCCACCACTCAAATGCACTCTCTGGAAACCCGTTGCGCGTTAGGTAGCACAGCCAAATGTGATCTGACTCGATCCATATGTCTTTGGTGAAGGGAAAAACAATGCCAGGGCTCATTGTACCTTTGTCAGTATCCAACTCACACCGAATCTTTGGATCATCTGTTGAATTCAAATCTACACAGCGGATGGTTGCATTCTCGCAGACTCCGAAAACAGCAGATACGGCAACTCCCTTGAACTTACTACTGCACCAATGTGGACGTACCTCGATACTTAATGAAGTGCCCACACTCTGATGCATGAACCATGTTGGTATTTCACTTCCAGGAATAGCACTACTGAATCCAGCAAATGGTTCCTGTACAACAATAGGTACAACTTTTATCACATGTTTACTTTGCAGCAATATGTATGCGAGGTATGAGTATCATTCTCATCCGGACATATCATTCGTTTACTAACTCATAAGAATGAAAAAGAAGGTTCCTTGTTAAAATTACGTATGCCAATCAGGTACTGATGAACTGCCCACCCTGCCTTGTTCATCCCATACCTTAAGAATCATGTGAAGTGTCTGTGTGTGTGTGTGTGTGTGAGAGAGAGAGAGAGAGAGAGAGAGAGAGAGAGACAGACAGAGAAACCTGAGAATCAGCTTTCATTGATGATTGAAGATACTTTCTGAGCATGAGAAAGGTCAGGTTAATGCCTTCATTCCCTGCCAATCTATAGCAGTTAATAAAACTGAACCCCGCCCATGCTGAACTGCCTGCAGACAATGGATTTGAAAACGTTTCCAGTGACAAACAATCTTGTGCCATTAGTTCTCTTACACTCGATGGAATGTCTGGCAATAATTGAAGCCTCTTGCAACCATTTAAGTTCAGTTCTGTAAGCTTTGTAAGTTGACTGATGCTTGCAGGTAAACTATCGAAGTTGTTTCTATTCAGATTTAGCTTCACCAATGAGCTTAAGCCGCCAAGATCCGAGGGAAGCATTCCTTCTGATAGATTGCAGTCACTTAGATCAAGTTCCGTTAATGAATGTAAGCTTGACAAACACGGAACCAGAAACCCCATAGAATCTTGACGTCTTCTCATGACCAATGTGGACCAAAAGGATGAAATCCACGGAGTAGATGGCAGTCCATTACATCCGCGGAAAGATAATAACTTAAGGTTCTTCAAGAGTTCAACGGAGGGTGGTGCTTCTCTTATAGCTGTTCCACCAATATCAAGATCCTCTAATGATTCTAAATGCCCCAAGTTATCAGGCAGTTTTTCAAGTTTTGAGCAACCAGATAATGCAAGAACTTTAAGAGACTCCAACGCACAAATGGAGCTCGGAAGATTCACAAGGCCTTTACAGTCTCTCATACTTAAATATACAAGGCCGGGTAGATGGTCGATTGTTGAGGGAAGTTCTCGTATAGGCTGTACCATCTAACGACAGTTTGAACAAGTGTTCCATATTTCCAACAATCTTAGGGAACTTTTTGAGTTTTGTGCAACCAGAAAGAACAAAAATTCTAAGGGACTTCAGTTCTATGGAGCTTGGAAGACTTCGAAGACTTTTACAATCTTTCAGATTCAACAAAACAAGTCTTTTAAGCCCTGTGATGGACGGGTGAATATCAGATAAACTTGTACAACCTTCGAGGATCAGCCTCTCAAGGTTTGGGACTTCACTAAAATCCGGGGTCTTGATGAGACTTTGAGAGTAGCTTAGCTTAATGATTTTCAACTTCTCCAGAGGCTTCTATACATCCAGAAGAAAGGGAAAAAAAAAACAAAGAGAAAAGGAAGAGAAATTAAATTAGCATTTACTGATTTGCAAACTTTTTGATGAAATCACATGTATAACAATCCACAGTACCTTTATAACTTTCCAGAGTTCTTCAATGCGGCTATTACACAAGCTAAGTTCGAAAAGTTTTTCTGGTCGGAAATTTGATGGGAGAGATCTTGAAGGATATCCGTGCCATTTGAGAACTCTTAACTCATTCGAGAGATATGTAAGCTCTTCGGAAAGGTGCACATTACCTAATTTGAGCATCCGCAGTTTGTTCATTTTAGAGAAGGCCTCAGTGCTCGTGTGAACCTCCTCGTCTGCACGTGAAGTTAGGACTAAGCCTTCAATGACTTCGGTACCCTAATTAACAAGAGAAAACATCAAGACAAGTGCATGATATAGCAGACTAAGTAGAGTAGAACAGATTATAGTTTTGCTTAGTCGTATGTTAGTATCTGAATTCAAACTGCACCAAATCTCTTACCTTATTATTCACTAGTACATCATAGACATCCTCGAAAAGCCACAACCTGCTGCGTTTTCCCGGCTCGCTACGAGATTCTTGGCGAACAATTTCCCAACCCATCTCTTGTAGTAAATCATGCATCCATAACATATTATACGAAACACTTATGAGAGACTTATCACTTAATACTCGTATTCCAATATCTGAATGAAAGCCAAAGCTGTCAAGTATCTTTGTTACTCGAGCTTTGTTCTTCCACTTGAAGAAACAAGCGATATCTAGGAACATGTTTCTCTCCATCTCCTCTAGTCCTTCGAAGCTTATTCTAAGTATATCGAAAACTGTTATGTTGGGAACTTCTTTTAGTTTATCCAATGCAGTTTTCCACTCAGATACATTCCTGCGAAGCAGAAAGGACCCCAAAACTTCAAGCGCCAATGGAAGACCATTAGCATAATTTAAAACAAGGTAGGAGAGGTCTAGATATTCGTTTTCCGGATGGTCTTTTTTAAATGCTTTCCAACTAAAGAGCTCAAGAGATTCATCTTGATTCAATTCCTTAGCCTTGTATATTTGATCCACTCCATGGCGAAGAAGCAAATGCTCGTCTCTAGTTGTTATGATGATTCTACTCCCCAAACCAAACCAATCATGTTTTCCTGCTAACTTTTCTAACTGTTCTGATTGATCCACGTCATCAAGAATAAGAAGAACCCTTCTATGCCGCAGTCTGTGTCTTATTACACTGGAACCTTTGAAGACATCCCATACATTTACATTTGTTTCCATCAGGATTTCGGAAATCATTTGTCTCTGTAAAGAAACTAGTCCACGCTTTTCGGAAACCTCTCTGACATTAGAAAGAAAGCTGCTACCATCAAATTGGCCCCAGATTCTGTCATACAGAACGCGAGCAATAGTTGTCTTACCTATTCCTCCCATCCCGCAGATCCCTATAATGCGAACATCATCTAACTCTGTCCCTAAGTACGTATTTATTTCCTCCAGACGAGATTCTATTCCAACTAGTTCCTTGGAAACTTGTGAGAATGTGTCACTCAGTTTACTAAATATTTCTTGAGAAATTTCACGGATAACTTCTGACTCGTGCCTGCAGGACAGACATTCTATGTTTTAAGCAAGCAGTAAGCACAAATCAATGAGTGAAAATATTCCGAAGGGCAAAACCAAAAGTTTGATTACCTATCTTGCACATGCCATCCAGAGAGATTGGCTATCTCCGTCGTTGCAGCCCTCCATCTCTGCACCTTCTCTACATTTCCCTTGAAAGATTCTTCGTGAGTAGCAAACGCTTTCCCAAAACTCCCTGTTTGTTTGCGCACCACAGAAGGATCCACATCATAAAAAACAGGAAAAACTGTTTGTCCCAGTTCCTTCATGCATTTGCAAATCTTACTAAGCTCGTCCAAACACCACGCTGAAGAAGCATAGTTTCGCGAGAAAACAACTACCGCAAACCTTGATTCTTCGATTGCTTTGAGGAGTTCCGGGGCAATGGATTTTCCTCTCCCAAGTTTGAGGTCGTCTCTGAATGTCATGATTCCTTGAGGTCCAAAGCAGCAGTACAGATGGTCAGTGAAGTTCTTGCGAGTGTCTTCGCCTCTGAAACTAAGGAAGACAGTCATATGTGCATTGCGTTGGATGCGTTTGTATGCTACTGGAAGCCATTCGGAACTTACGAGCTTATCGGATTCAAGCTAACGGAGACAAATCAGATAACATTGACGGAAAGTTTCTTGTCAATCACAACTCTTGGATCAGTGTAATATGCAGGTGAATTTCAACTTTGGGAATCCCTGTGAAAGTGGAAAATAATAGTGATGAGAAATGCCCAGGCAAACCATTAAAGAGTTTATACAATATTTTGTAAAAGAAGCAACCCTAAATCAACAAGGCTTCTCGCTTTCTGCAGGCCGGAAAACATCTACCGTACGCAGCCTTACCCATGCTTCGCAAAGAAGCTGTTTCCACGACTCGAGCCTGTGACCTTTTGGTCACAAATGAGCAACTTTCCGTTGCGCCAATCCTCGCGTAAAGTGGGAAATTAATCTTTTAATTTTTTGTTAAATCATGTCACTAATACACAACTTAACTATGGATATAATAATTCAGATGGTTCAAGTTGTCAAAAACTTAATTGAATGTGTGTTCTCAGGTTTTTTGTTTTGTTTTGTTCTTTTTCCTTTTTAATTTGGCAATCTCTTCATCATGATTCATATACACACAAATAATGCAACAAATTCACATACCAGTTACGTCGAACAGCAGCAAAGCAAAGCAAGGGCCTCTCCTCTGCTGCTTCTGCTTCTGCTTCTAGAGAGAGAGAGAGAGAGAGAGAAAGTAGAGAGAGAAACCAGTGAAATCCCAGCACTTTCTAGTTCTTTGTATTTGCTTCACTTCATGGTAAAGTTGTACAGAACCAACGCCAAAAATAATAAAAAATAAAAAACGGTCGAAAAGTATTAGGATAGGATGGAAATCCTGGAGTATGAATGATTTGGCCTAATCGTAGAAGGCCACGTCGTTTAAGAAATAGAATTATGGGGTTTATCATTACTATTACATATTTGCCCCCTAAACTTTTGGGTTTTTACCAGTTTGGGCCCTTACCCTTTTTTTCATCCCATATTGATCTAAACTTTTGAAAATGCACTTAATTGGGATAGAAAGTGAATTTCGTTACATAAGTTCAAAAAATGACATATAAGATTTTTTGTAATTTGGGTAACTTGTCTACTGTGATCAAAATGTCCATCTGCGATATTATTGAGAAACAAATTTGTAGACATCGAAATTTCAGTAAAACAAATGTTCACCAATGCATTAAAGTTTTGACGTGTCAAGGCATACATGGCATACGCCACGTGTTGTACAAATTGTACACATGGTGTTGACTCAACAAAATAGGGAAGAAATACCCTTGAAGGATTAAACAAGTTTTTCTTCTCATTTGGGCAATGACAAGGCAAGTACATTTCAATCCATTGAGGATCAAAACAAGTTTTTCTTCTCATGTTGGCAATGACAGGCAAGCACACTTCAATCCATGACGATCAAAGCAAGTTTTTCTCATTGGGCAATGACAAAGCATACACATTTCAAGTTTAAAAATGGTGTTAAGTGGAAATTAGACCATAAGTTACACCACTTCAAGTTTAAAATGGTATTAAGTGGGAATTTAGGCCATAAGTTACACCACTTCAATTTCAATATTGCATTAAGTGGGAAAATTAGGCAATGGTGCTTGGAAAGGAAAAAAATATTTTGTGGTGGTGATTCATTCTCAAAGCCTATAAATAGGCTTCTCCATCAAGGTATCAAGCATCAAGGAATTCACAAATACATTTCTCTACTCCCAAAATGGAAGAGAATACTCCACACACATCCAAAATTCTTGAAGCTTTGAAACTCTAAAGCTCTCAAGCATCCAACCCCCAAATTCCCAAGAATCCCGAAGAATGGAGAAAGCACTCTTCATTCTTCGTCAAATCCTTCTTCAAGATCAAGCCCCAACGGCCCTTGAAGAACTTCCACACAACCATTATTCAAGATCAAGCCCCAACGGCCCTTGAAGAAAGTGTTCATTGTTCATACACTCATTCTTCAAGATCAAGCCCAAAAGCCCTTGAAGATCCATTCATCAACTGTTCATCCTAAGATCAAGCCTCAACGGCCCTTTGGATCAACAAATCCACACATCCAACCGTTCTTCAAGATCAAGCCCAAAAGCTCCCTTGAAGAACTTCCAACAACTCAAGATCAAGCCTCTCCCGCTTCTGAAGAAAGTGTTCATCATTCATCATCCGTTCATCCTAAGCTCAAGCCCCAACGGCCCTTTGGATCAACAACATCAACAAATCCACACATCCAACCGTTCTTTAAGATCAAGCCCAAAAGCCCTTAAAGAACACACAACTATTCTTCAAGATCAAGCCCAAAAGCCCTTGAAGAAAACCAACTGTTCTTCAAGATCAAGCCCAAAAGCCCTTGAAGATCCGCTCATCCATCAACATTCAAGATCAAGCCCCGAAGGCCCTTGAAGAAACTTCCATCAACCTTCAAGATCAAAGCCACAAAGGCCCTTGAAGAAACTTACAACTGTTCATCCAAGATCAAGCCTCGACGGCCCTTGGATCAACAAACCTACACCCTACGAAGATAGAATCAGAGGACCAAATTTGAGAGAGATCGTAACCCCAAAATCATAAATTATCATAAATTCAAACAGACGGACCAAAAACTCACATCACCATTATACATTCACGACTCGCACTTTTGCGGAAACAACAATGAGGGGATTGAGAGAAAGATAGGTTTTCTTCATGAGTAATTCATTTTCTATTTTAACTTGTACAAAATTTGAAAGTTTTCATTCATCAAATACATTGCATCTAGTCAGTGATCTAATCCAATCCAATCTTAGACACCAAACGAAGCCTACGATTTCAAGTTGAGAACACCCTACAATGATGATCCTTAGTTTCCGTTTCTGTTTGTGGGGATGCGTAGTAGAGTTTGTTTGGAAGTGCTTTTAAAATTGTTGAAAGTTATTCTCATAAAAATGTTTTTGGAACAAATCCTTAGTAAAAATGCAAGTAAATAAAAAAATACATTTAAAGTGCTTCTTTTTATGTGCTTCTTACAGGAAGTACACTTATAATGCTTTTAGAACTAAAAGACATTTTCGCTAAAGTGCTTTCATTCATTTAAAAACACTTCAAAACAAGCCAGTAATCGTTTCCATGGTCTTTGGGATATTTGAGCTTGTTATTGTTATTGTTATTGTTGCTATGCTTTGCCAAACAAAATTTTGCTCAAAACAGTTGAACTACAAAACCTTCGAATGAGAGAAATTGCAAAAGAAACATCAAAATTGAGCAATCAAATAACATATTTGATCTGTCTAGCTGCCTATTCAGAACACTGGCATATACATTGACAACACATTCAGAAACTACCATTCTTATTGTCATAGAATCCTGGCTCAGATTCACAAGAATCACGAAGCAGAACCAGTTTCTTCCTCTCTCAAATGGCATCCTTCGCCGCCAAACCACATTTCCCCCCACCGAAGTGAAATATACCCACAAAATTGCAAAAAAGAAGATGAAAACTCACAGTTGCATTCCATCAACTTGTCTTCCACGACCATTACAAGATCAAAAGATATGGGTCGAACAACATGTAAACATGTTAGCTGAGAAGGGATATAATGCCGGAAGCCATTTTTCTTAATAAGGAGCAACCAGAATCCAACGACCGCAATTATTTAGAGTCTTTGTCTTTAGACTTCTTTTGTTCAGAAACCCTTGCTCCCGTGATCTTACAAACAGGCTCATCCTTCGACTGGAGAAGCTTGAGATCTGGATGAACTTTGAGATCTCCCATTACTATCTTTTGATTAACATCCAACTCGCTCAGATCCACATCAATATATGGAGGAATCACATCAGCAGGACAAAGGAACTTTACAGTCCTCTTGATCGTATTTAGACAACCATCTGCCAAATTGTCAAATGTCACGGTTTAACTTAACTTGATAAGATCATCAAAGCAATATGAATAACAATGCAAACTGATTGAAAGTAACCAAAACAGCAAACTTGATTCTAAGTACAACAAAAACCATAAAGTACGACCCTTCACATACTAAATTTACAGTACATAATATATATCTTAGAATACGAAAAGGAAGCCATTATCAAATTTTCGTCTCCCTCTATAATTGAACCTCTAATTTACCTCACCCGCAAACTAATTTGCAACTAACCTTCATGTCCATGATTTTGAAAATGATTATACATAACACAAAAAGCAATCTACCAAAATCAATACGAAGAACCACCTTCAAAAATTTAGACGCACTCGACTCTTGGAAAAGGAAACTTTTTTCTTTTGACAAAATCCTTGTATAATCCCTGACAACTTCCGGGACTTTTCAACCTAATTTTAGTTACGGATTTGACCCAATAACATGCTCCACAACAAAAGCTTCGTATGCTCGAACAACGATATTAGGAATTACAGCTTTGAGACCAAAACTTCCAATCATTTCATAATCTCTTGCAAGAAACAATGACTTCCCACATAAATTCTCAAAGCATTTAAGATTTCAGAATGTTCCATATCCACAAAGGCTTGTAATAATCCAGAACTACAATCTAAAATCTGATAATATCTGAATGCTATGTTGTGTTCAAAACAGGCACCTACATTCTTCTTTTCTGTATACGTTTAAACATAAAACATCGAGGAACACAACAACGGAATTATGAGAAAGGAACAGTGGGATATAATCCGAATGAGACCAAGTATCATAGTTTGCTAACTACAACAGTTTGTTATATGCACAACAGAATGGTGGCAATGTTGAATCAAGGCATGGCATACACAACAAGAGGATAGAAACAGACAGTGCATGCGGAAATTCGCAACAACGGAATGAAACAAATGAAATCCCATACAACAGATAGAAAAAAGGTGGTTTCTTTTACTTTTCTTTAATCCAGGAGAGACATCATCTCCTCGAAATACAAGAGGAATCTCGACTTTCAACAAAGCATGAGAAGGAGCCCGTATGAAGGTCACATTCAGCGGTGCGTCCGTCGCAGAGTGCAGATGAATCTAACAAAAAAACACAACATTTGATAAACCCTAACAGCAAATTAAATTAAATTCAATTGGATTAAATTTGTTTAAGTTATTAGAGACTGCAGAGTGTAAGACTACATACCGAGCGAGGCAAAACGCGGACCCGTTCAACGACGTCGTTTTCAGAGTCGAAGTCGGAGCGAACCTCGAGGTCGAAGAGCCTGGAGAGGAAGAAAGAGCGGCCGAGATGACCAACGAGCTTGCGAATCTGGTTGGTCCGCACAGAAACGAGGCGCTTGTTGCCGCCGTGCTGGCCGTCCTCCTGCTCGAAAATGATGCTGGGGACGCGGCCGGCCTTGCGCTCTTTGGCGGCGATGCTCTTGCCGGAGGTGGTGCGTGGGACTGCGAAGATGGTCTCGGCGTACTTCGGGTCGGGTATCGGGAAGGATGTGGTGGATTCGAGGTCGCGGTCGAGTTCGGGGTCCGGGTAGAGGAGGGCGGCGGCGGATGATTGGGTGTAGCGGCGGAGTTGGAATTGGAGTGCTTGGGTGAGGACGGCGACGCGCTGCCTCTGGAGGAACATTTTGGAGTGGTGGCCCACTGAGGACTGAGGAGAGTGGAGAGGAAATGAAATGTTTGGGGTTTAGGAGGGTTTTTCCGTTGAGCCCACAAGCGAGTGGGGATTTATTTTCTGCGGCTGGAGACGAAAAAATAAATAAAAATCAGGAAATTGAAAAAGAAGCAAAACTTTGAGTTATTTTGTCACATCCCAGTTCGGGACAGATCATTTTCTGGGTCCGCTTCATTATCGTAGCAAGATATTGTTTGCTTTGGGCTTACCATTCCCTCATGGTTTTATTTTTGGGAACTCAAAAGCAACTTCCCAGTGGGTCACCCATCATGGGATTGTTCTCGCGCACTACTCGCTTAACTTCAGAGTTCCAATGAAAGCCGAAGCCAGTGAGCTCCCAAAAGGCCGCTTAACTTCGGAGTTCCAATGGAAGCTAAAGCCAGTGAGCTCTCAAAAGGCCTCGTGCTAAGTAGGGATGAAAATATACATATAAGGATCACTCCCCTGGACGATGTGGGATGTCACAATCCACCCCCCTTAGGGGCCCAACATCCTCGTCGGCACACACGTGGCCAGGGTTAAGCTCTGATACCAATTGTCACATCCCGGCCCGGGACGGATCACTTCCCGAACCGGCTCTACCATCGTAGCACGATATTGTCCGCTTTGGGCTTACCATCCTTCATGGTTTTGTTTTTTGGAACTCACGAGCAACTTCTCAATGGGTCACCCATCATGGGATTACTTTCGCGCGCTACTCGCTTAACTTCGGAGTTCCAATGGAAGTCGAAGCCAGTGAGCTCTCAAAATGCCTCGTGCTAGGTAGGGATGAGAATATACATATAAGGATCACTCCCTGAACGATGTGAGATGTCACATATTTTGTGCTTATCATCATAGTTGTTCATATAAAAAATCATTCTTTAAAGATCATCAAAAAATGAACAAAGGCTAAAACTATTTAGTTAATTTATTATAGCAAATACACAAATATAACGGTTTGTAATAATTTTATTAATTTCATTTATTTGTTTCTATATAGTTTGATGACTGAACGATCTATTTTTACAAAGACGGTCTTTATAGAGTAATTTATAATATGAACAAAAGAATGATTCCAATGAAGATAAAAGCACGCTCCGTGGAGAAAAAAATATAGACAGCATCATGAATCCTTTGTATGAGAAGGTAGGGGAAGAAGCTTATTTTTTGCTATTGCTGTGCTTTAAAAAAAAATTGTTTTGCTGTGCTGTAAGAATAAACTCATTTTTGCTGCTTTACGTTTTCAGTTTTTTTCACCCAAAATTATGAAATTAAACTATTTTTAAATATTTACCAAATACCTTTTTGAGCTCAACTTTTTTTATACCTATTTTTTATAAAAGCATCTCAATACTAAACCAGTACTTTACGTGAGTCATTACCCCTTAAGAAAATCTACTCGTTCTGTGCTCCCCACGACATTCTCATGTGTGAAATCATCCCACTCCTTCTTTGTGAACTTCCTTCGGTTCTGCACCTTGTGGAAGGTTGAGTATTACTCCTGTTGATTAGGTGCCCTGGAAGATGGGGACATGACACCTGCAACAAACAAAAACAAATAGCATAATTTAAAAAGTAAACCAATGAAAAAAGCTTGAAAGTTTTAAATTTTAACGATAAGAATAAAATAAAAGATAAAATAAATAGTACTAGGATTGACTTTTTAGTATAAAAATATGATTTTTCGTTAAAATAATCAGTATAGAAAATTTTCCGTTAAAGTTTTTAATTTAAAGAGTACAATGGTACGCTGACCGTACACGCCTACACTCTTGCATGATTTATAAAGCTGAAATGGGAATGGATATTCTGCATTTTGCATGTTGACTCAGTTTTTTTATAAATAGGCAGAACAAATAGCCAACACAAACTCTATATTTAGATGAAAAAATTTAAGATTATTAAGAAATTTTAAAACGACGGAATTTTATTTTCTAGAATTTGTGAATTTTCTTGTTTGGTTAACCTAAAAGAACGATGTAATTGAATACGAAATTTGTTATTTTTAAACTCTCAATCACATAAATTGAGAAATGACACCTATTTAAATAAAATTTAAACTTATGAATTGGAGATCTCAAATTCTAAGTATTTTTCCGAATAGAAATTATAAATTTTTATGCTTATGAATCCAAAAGGAATTGGTGCATGTCAATTTTATAAATTTTAACTTTTATCTAAATTCCAAGTATATTTTCCGCATCCTAATATAGTGTTAAAGTATATAACAAAGCAACTACGGAGTAGCTGGAACAAGAAGTCAGTCAAAATATGTATAAACGCAACAATATATGGTCTCCTTCGGCTGTTCCAATTCTTTTCTTGTGGGCTAGAATAAATTTTTAATTATGACGGGAATGCAAATGGTACATTATATGTTTTAATAGGAGTGATGGAAAATTTTTTTTTTTTTAAGTTATTAACTTTTTAGCATACATATTCCACCATTTGTATAATGATATGTAATGGATCTTCTCGTGTACCGATCACATTAAAAAAATATCTCCTGGGCTAGAGTCGATGGACCTGCTAAGAAATTCTAGACGACTTTGTCTACCCTTGACCTGTTTTCCCTTCCGCAGCCAAGGACTCCCGCTCCCACCATTCGACTGATGACTGCATGGAATAATAGTAATATGTTTTGGAGGAAGATTCTCTCCTTCGCTCGTCTCATATTTGAACGGTCACGGTTAAGCCGCGTTAATATTTTATATTGATTTTTTTATAAAGACAATAAGACAAAAAACAATGTGTAAGAGCAGAGGAAAGAAGGGGATGAGAATAAGAGGGAAGAGAATCCTACTCTATATGTTTTAATGTGACAAAACCCTTTATTAATGACCAGGGTCGCATCCATTCATCTAACTAAAACTTTCTTGCACTGCTGTTGCGAAATTTAAACTACCCGAAATCAGTCCAACATAGTTCCAAATTTTATACTCTCAAGCATACAAATTTTTCGTTAGTATGGAAAGCAAGCACTTAATATCGCCTCTCGGAAAATGATTTAATTCGTATCAACTAACTAAATTCCAATTACAACGTTATTTTAATTTAACAAAGATTGATGAATGAAGATTAGTTTGAAAATTGAAACTAATGTAAAAACAAATAACGAAAACAAGAAAGTATGATCAATAGAACTGGAAGTGCCAACAAAGAAAGCAATTTATAATTCAATTGAGTAAAACACTAAAACATCCGACTCACCATAACCAATCATACTTATTTCATGCAACGAATTATTAACAAGCACCCAATCTCACTGATAGTCAAATTTCCCTAATTCATGTAATATCTATGGCATCTAGATTATTACGTATATTCCACCATGCAACCTTCCATGGCATCTGAACTAGTTTAACATAACGCAACTTATTACGATCAGTGGAAATTTATATAAAGACTACACAAATCCTTGAGTATGGCATCTACTACTAGGTAATTGGTGGTATCTATTTGCAAGAAGTTATCACTCAAGTTGAAAACATGGCATCTGCACAACTTGCATCAAATTTACTAAGTGTCAAGATGTTAGCCAATCACCAAGACTAAAACCAAGCATATATGCACAACAAATGATACTCAATGAAAATTGAAAACTTGAAAATAATACAATTCAGAATTTAAGCATTCATAGTCATGGCTACATCGTAGCTCTAGCTAAAGAAAATTAGTTCCGAAACATAGTTGAAATTGTCACTGAATTCATAATAAGAAAACTGAAAATTAAGTTTAGAAATCTCTCTGAAACTCCTTTGCTCTGCCGCGCCCTTCTCCCGTCTGCTCTCTGCTTTCTCCCTGCGCTCTTCTCTGCTTTCTTTACTCTCCTCTCTCCTTTTTTTTTTTTTTTTTTTTCCGTCTGTCCCTGTCCTTATTTTCCTGCTATCTTTTTCCCTCTCTCCCATGGGCTGCGGCACCCTTCCTCATTTTCTGCTCCTTTTTCTCCTACTTTATTGCTTCATTTCTGAACCTTGTCTTCCAGCTTTTCTGCTGCAATTTGCAGCAATAAAAAAGGCATCAGCAATTGCTGCCAATTAACCTCTAAAAGCCACTGGTGCTTTCACATGAGCCAAATAAAAAAACCAACTTCATAGGCTATTGGGTGGCCCACTATAATTTGACCACCAATCAACATGATCTCTCATTTTTCTGATTTTGTAGCAGCTTCCAATTTGTCTAGAAATTACACAAAAATCTTAGGAATGTTGCCTTCTTATTACTCTAGTCATAAAAGCACAAATCTCTGAAATTCCTTTCATTTTCGTCCAACTTATCACAAGAAAATGTAACTTTCCGAGTAAATAAATAGTAAAATATGCAATCATCAACTCCCACTCCCAGCATTCGACTGATGACTGCATGGAATAATAGTAATATGTTTTAATGTGACAAAACCCTTTATTAACGGCCAGGGACGCATCCATTCATCTAACTGAACTTTCTTGGACTGCTAATGTTTACCTTCCAAATACAAAACCCAGCCAGAAATCTAAACTTATTTCGAGAAAAATATAGCTCCATACAATAAGTTAAAAATTATTTCAGCTAAAAACGCTTTCACTTCTGTAATACCAAGAAGTAGGCAGGTAAAGAATGTATGACTTACGATTTGAGATGCCATTTCAGAGAAGTAATCAACTTGCTGATAATCCAGTAAGAAACCAAAGCGCCCATTGCTAAAGGAGTATCGAGAGTGCTCTGAGAAAATGAAAAGAATCAATAACCAAATATTTTGGCAATTACACCAAATTATAAAACTAACTTTAACATAAGATTACTGAATAACTAATTCAGTTGTAAGTGCCTGTGGGTCCATACGACAAATTTAAATAAAAAAAGGTTTGAAGTAACATTGTCCTAATGGTGCCAGGCAATAAATGGTGTTTCTATGATCTAAAAATTGATCCTCAAAGGGACAAGTAATAGACAAGAAACACAATCTAGGTGTATTGCACTTGGCTATGTATATGTCTACTGAGTATTAAGTGTCCAGTAATCTACTAGCTAAATCTTAGGACACAAAGACATGGCCCTATTATCCAACAATTTCAATGATTCTCCTTTGACACATATCGGCTATAAAAAGTCCCTCAAATATTTTTAGCAAGGTACATAATATACCATTACAAATTTCTACCCCACATGGTTTAATTAAGCAGGCAAACATTTGGACTCGAATATCAAGAATACAGCCAAAAGGAATGTGAGAGAACACCTGCAAGATGGAGGTTGTTCCAATGATACGCATAGCCCACTTGACAAATTGTGCTATACCAACATTTACTGTCCCATCTTTTGAGACAACAAACTTCTTCACAATCCAGTACCCTAATGCAGCTCCCGGGAGGATAATTCCCACTAGGCAAAATATAGAGACCTGGCAGAAAAACACGAGAAGCCAAGACAATAAAGTGATCCAAAGAGAAGTTTCCAAAAAAAAAAAAAAGTGATCCAAAGAGAAAGTATCAGAAGCAGATAATTTGTCTAGATGTTTATGAGAATTTTGCGAATATAAGATTTAGGGAACCAACACTTACTGGGTTATGAATCTCCTCACTTAGTCCAAAAGGGCCAAAACTCAAAAGAATTGAATTTACCATCGGTGAAAACTGATGAACAAGGAAAGATCGTGCTCCAAGCTGTCAAAGGCATATAAATTGAAAGAATTACTTGTACGGTCAATTACATGAGGTTGATAAGTTACCATGAAGCAACAGTAAACTTCAAGACACCAAGTGTTACCACTGATCCACATATGGTAAGATAGAGGACATTTTTCCCCTCAGTTAGCAACAGCTTCATTCCCTGAAAGATTAAAGACAAACAATGATGCAAAACATTACCTATAAATTTGCAAGCTAAAACTGCAGGTGAAGGATAATGATCACAAAACCCTGTAATTACAATTTGTTTTAGAGGAGATCTGAAATTCATACTACCCAATGAAAAACCAAGAGCATGCAAGTCAAATGAAAATACATCAGAGTCACAAAAAAAATTACCTGGAAGAGAATGATTATAATGACCAGAAAAACTCCTATAACCGTTGAACTGCTATAATAAAAAGGTACCCAATTGCTGACAATTGGTGCCAACAACAGTAAAGTAAATCCCAGTGCCAGACACAAAAGGCGCCATCTCTGAAAATCTGTACAGACAAAATAGATAACTATCAGAGCCTGCAAATTGTAGCATAAGCAATTATAATCAGCCACACTTTTATTTTTATCAGACCTTCTTCAACAGTTATGGTGACAGGGCCAGGTATTTTGCCAATGAACTTGACATCGACATATCTTTAACCATAAGGCGATATGACAGAGCTCCATAACCCTTTCTGAATATTTTTCCAATCATCCTCTTCGCACTGACATAATCCAAGCGTATTATTCCTGTAAAAAATTCATGAGTGAGACAAAACAATCCACAGAAAAAAGGTGTGCGTGTGTGTGAGAGTGCGACTAGAGAAAATGAGTAAGGCAAAGAGAAACAGAGAGAATGAGGGAGAGGTAGCATATGGTGCACTCATAACTCAATCAATAAAACACAATTATCCTAAAAAAATACAGAATGATTGTAACAGTAAAGATGAGACATTTCACTCACCTATGAAAACAGACTTGAATTTTGCTAAGCAACCTCTCCAGGATTCCTAGAGATGCAGACAAGGTGATCTTAAGTGAACTTGCATAACTCCCAAGTTTTAACCTGGATATACCAGAAACTCGTGCCCGTTCACAAAATAAAACATCTTTAGAACCAGGCACAGCTGAGTGCTCAGAAAGAGGTGCCAGGATGACTTCTAATACTGGGTTTTCAATATCAACACCTGTGATTTCAATATTGGTAAAGGTTAGTTTCAAAAATATGCAAACAAACCACCAAAGTACACAAGAGATATTCGAACTCGTCAAAGTTAAAATCCCTAAAATTATAATGGACATACTGTCTAGCTATAGCAGATTAAAAACTCAAAATCAAAGCGACATCGAGCGGTAAGGTGCAACATATGTTATCAGACCAAACCCAAAATGGTATCACGCTAAACTACAATACTGAAACTAACATTCGACTTTAAAGACCAAAAAGTCGACATTTTTCGAAACCCTAACCGACTAACAACTTGACATTTCCCTCAAGCAATACAGCAACCGAAATAAACCCTCAAGAGGCATAACGAAACCCTAACCCTCTATCTGCCTTGCAAGTAAAGAAACAACAAAAGTGAGACTAAAACGTAATAATTTTCACAGCAAATAAATGCAGAGCAAGTCAAAGTACAAGTTTTTCTCTCTTAAAATGGAAATAAGTAAACAACCCACATACTCAAAACATAAAAAAAAAAAATTCACTGATTTTCCTAAAATTTTCTCGGGAAACAAACAGGCGGCGACGAGCAACACTGAACAAAAATTGACAATATAGAGATAGATACCTTTGAGTTCGGTGGCAGGTGAGAGGGTCGGAAGAGAGAGACAGAAAGCAAAGAGAAGAAGGAGAATGGCAGAGGAGAGAGAAGAGCCCATTGCATCGCACACTCGCTACTCTCTCTCTCTGCGTTCCGAGATAGCTTTGGCTCTAAAAAAGTGTCCATTTTTTCTGTTTCTGAATTCTGATTCCAAATTTTGAAGAAAGATTTCGTATCGAGGGAGGAAAAGCATCATGTTTTGGGCCTTGAAGAAATGGGCTTGGATTTTGGCTGCCCCAAAGGCACGGTGACCAGTGGGCTTTTCTTACACTTCGTCTCATAGGCACCGATAGAAAATACGCTAGTTTCACTTAAGAAATTGCATATAGGAGTAAACTTCACAAAATTGAAACTCAATATGACTTCACAAAATTGAAACTCAATATCGAACAAGACTCATATTCTAAGGAAAAATGTGAGTAAATGTAATCTGTCAAAACTTAACATCTTCATGATGCAATTATGACGCACACAAGGGTATGACCATCTTAGAATGGGTGCTCATCAAAATCTCGTTAGGCAAAAAAATCCCAGTTGGACAAAATGATCTTGATCGTAAGAAAAATAGTACATTAATATCAAATGAGTATACTTCAGGATAGTTTTCCTAAGTTTGACAAAATAATAAAATACGGCCGAGGTTCAAACTTCAGACGATCTACCTGATGACCCAAGTATGGAGGACAGGGACAACTCAAAAACAGAGTTGTTTGGTCCTACGGTTTTGGAACATGGGTGGCTTGGCTTTAGCGGCTCGCAACCGTGGCTCAACGACGTAGCTTAAACAACTTCAAGTTGTGGCTTCGCGCAAATCAAGATGCAGAAACCCTAATTCTGTTATTTTTCTTTTTCTTGCACAATTATCACTTACCACAATATATATATATATATATATATAAGAATTGGGAACATAATTTAAGCAGAATATTATAATTCGAAGCGTGTAAAATTAGATTTATGCATCATGATGAAAGTTTCATGCAATCAAAACTGAAAAATATATCGAAATTGGAATCGTGTTTTAGAGGTTACTTGAAGTGCGTGAGAAGCATTGTAAAATGGTTTGGAGCAGAAAATAGACTTGAGAAATATACAAAATGAAAAAATTTAAAAAGAAAAAGAAAAAAGAAAAAAAAAAGGGATATTAGCAAAAGTCATCGGATATTCACATATTCAGTCACAGCAAAAAACACTGGCTGAAAGAGTGCAGCCCCTCCTCCCTCCTTGCCTCCTCCGCTTCCAAATTCCAAATGTTGTTGTAATTGTAATTTCACAGTCTCATATAATTCAAGCTCTGTGAATTCAGCTGAATGGGGACGCTCACCAGCTGCACTTTCAGCACCCTCGATTTCAACTTCATCCTCAAAACCCGCGAAATTCCGAGACTGCCATTTCCCAAGAAACCCAGCAGCAAGAAGAATTCATGCTTCTTGTGCAGCAGAGCGAGTGTAAATACTCAGAGAGTTTGTTGGGTTCCGCGTAGGAATTTTGGTAGACTTAAATGTTATAGTTCTAGCGATAATGGTGACGGTGACGGAGAGAGTAGCAGCGGCAGCGGTAGTAGTAGTAATGAGTCAACAGACCCCACGACGGCGGCGACGACAACGGAAGTAGATGAAGATAATAGACGCTCGAACAAATATGATTCCGAGCGTCCGTCGGTTTCTTCCAAAGTACATTGCTTAACTTTGTTATATGTGTTCATACTTATATCCATTTGGGTTTTTGCATTAGCTGTTGAATTTGCATTAGTGTGTTCTTCTTTGTGTTATCTTACAGCGTTTTATTTATCAAGTTTGAATTTTTAATGAAGAAATTGGTATAGGAATTTAAATTCGGTATTGGGTTCTGCAAATAGGAGTAAAAGGTTCTATATTTGTAGAATTTTCTGGTTTGGTCAGTGGGTTTTTTTTTTCCGGAATCTGCAGTTGATGACGGTATGACATGTATAGTAGTCGTAGCGAAAAATGGTAGCTATCCAATTGTGGGTTTTAGTTGCAGCACTCAAGAGTGCGTTTGAGTTCATTTTCTGTGTTAGTGTTAGTGTCTTTGTTGAATTGTTTTAAGAATTGGTGTTGGAGAAATTTCCATCTTGTTTTCTACATTATACGTGGAGGTGGAGTCTCATCTGGACTTCCAACGGTTGAGATAGACAGAATCTTGTTAGCTTCAGCCATTGAATGTCTTCAACGGTTGGGAGCTCAGTTTCAGAGGAAAACAATTGTGACTGACTGCAGTGCATGAATTGGTAAATGACGCAATGAAAATGAATGGTCCATGAACTACACGCAGACATGCTGACACAATATATATACATATATGTATATTTACCTTGAATGGCTCATGTAAGAAGATAGGTTACAGATAACCGTTATGGCTAATTTCCTACGTACTCTCTGTTCCTAGTACTTGTGAGGGAACTGATTATCACTGCCAGTATGCATATGTAGTTATGTAACTATAGTTATTCTTCGTGCGAGAAAGAGGACATCAGAGTTTTCTACTCACATACATCTAATATAGTAATGTAACACTGTCTCTAATAGCGTTATGCGTCAATATGTCCTTCAGCCGCCAACTATATCACCACTTGGGCCCGCGTACAATACTTTCCAAGTTGACTCTTTTAAACTGATGGAACTCCTTGGACCTGAGAAGGTTGATCCTGCTGATGTAAAGCTGATTAAGGAAGCACTTTTTGGTTATTCTACCTTTTGGGTGACCAAAGAGGAGCCTTTTGGAGACCTTGGTGAGGGCATTCTCTTCCTTGGGAATTTGAGGGGAAAGAGAGAAGAGGTATTTGCCAAATTCCAGAGTCTACTGGCTGAGGTCACGGGTAACAAGTACAACCTTTTTATGGTGGAGGAACCCAATGCAGAAGACCTAGATCCACGTGGTGGGCCACGTGTTAGCTTTGGTTTGCTGCGGAAAGAGGTCTCAGAACCAGGGCCAACGATGCTTTGGCAATATGTAATTGCTTTCTTATTATTCCTTCTAACAATTGGATCATCTGTGGAATTAGGAATTGCATCTCAGGTACGCCAACTTGCATTTTTTTAATGTGTTTTGTGATGCTATAAATGGTCCATTAGCAATTGATTTCTTTCTCATTTTTAGAGTCTCTACTTATATTCATGCATTATTTTAAACAGATAAATAGACTTCCACCAGAGGTGGTGAAATACTTCACAGATCCAAATGCCGTTGACCCACCAGATATGGAGTTGCTATTCCCATATGTAGATTCGGCTTTGCCTGTAGCATATGGTGTTTTGGGTGTTTTACTGTTTCATGTAAGTGAGATGTCTTGCTGTTTGTTGGGTTTGGTTCAAATTTAAAATGTATATTTCTTTCTATATATTGGCTATCACACTGTGCTCTTTCTTGTCAACCAAGTAGAATCTTTAAGCCTATGCCTATGAAAGAGAGAGCTGATTTATTGTGACGTTTCTTTACATTGTTATGTATAATACTAGATTTGATTGTGAATAAAATGAGCATGCTTATTGTTCAAGTTCACTTACCCTGACGATGTACGTTGAAGAATAAGTAGATACTCGATTCTGTCAGTTTCAAGAGAGGGCATGCTAGTGAATAAAATGAACGATAAGTAAATACTCAATTGTGTCAGTTTTAAGTGAAAAAATCTGATGACTTGCATATGCTTTGTGTGAAATATGAAAATTATGTCGTTTTCTTTTCAAAAATTTCTGTCAATTTAGACCTTCTCCAAATGATTTTTTGAGTTTTGATGAATTAGTCAATACTTTGTAAATTGTGATTTGCTATTTGAATTTTACTTTTGTTCTTATTTGAATATGATTATGATGGAGTTAATTGTATGCAGGAAGTTGGGCATTCTGTGGCTGCTTTCCCAAAGAAAGTAAAACTTAGCATTCCTTTCCTTATTCCTAATATTACTCTCGGCAGCTTCGGTGCAATCACTCAGGTACCTCTAATAATCCAAGTATAGCAATCCGAAACATGTCCGTTTAAGAGACTTGTCTCTGTTGTTTAGTATACAATCTGAGTAGGAGCAGGTCTTTCCCGAAGAATAATGTAAATTTGATCTTTGTAATGTACTTCTTCCCCCTGCCACTCCCCATCCCAGACACGAGTTACACATTTTATTTAAGACAGTTGGCTTATTCTGTTCCGACTTCTGAGTCATGAGTTTCTGACTTTTCCATTTCTCCCGTATTGTAAGTTTGAATAGTTTAGGACTTTTATGGTTGTAGCTATAGGTATGTTGTATTTGATGCAGTAGTTTGACCTAGATTTGTGACTACCTTTGCTCGAACTAGGTCATCTGTGCGCCTAGACCCCCTTATCTCCCTTGTTTGTACTTAAAGGTGATTCAGATAATTTCTTCTCATCGTTCACTGGTTTTGTAGTTTAAATCCATTCTTCCTGATCGGAGCACAAAAGTTGACATATCACTAGCTGGCCCTTTTGCTGGTGCTGCACTGTCATTGTCAATGTTTGCTGTAGGTCTGCTGCTCTCGTCTAATCCCAACGCTACAGGAGAGTTGGTGCAGGTTCCTAGCATGCTGTTTCAAGGTTCTTTGCTTCTTGGACTCATCAGTAGAGCCACTCTTGGTTATGCGTATGTCCTTCCCTTGCCTCTGTACCACTATTTAACTGATTCTTCTACGTATGTGAGCTACGAGACATCTATGCAATCCTTTTTCAATTAATGTAGCAGAAGTTTCAGTTCATTCCACTTCATATATTCTTAGTTGACATGATACCATCCTGAACATGCAGATCAATGCATGCTGCGACAGTTCCAATTCATCCTCTTATGATTGCTGGCTGGTAATGTACTATTTCTTGACAACCTTAATAATTTCATTGCAATGCGTAACATGCTCGTGACTCAAGTTTAACATTGCAGGTGTGGGTTGACAACAACAGCTTTTAATATGCTTCCAGTGGGCTGTCTTGATGGTGGAAGAGCTGTGCAGGTTAATTTACAAATCCGTGCACTGAATTTCTCTTTCCGTTTTCTTTATTATGATGATTTCATGAAATCTTTATTTAATTTGTTTTAGTTGTTTTTTTTTACTCTTTGAAGTAGCCTAAGGTAGACAGTCTGCAGTGATGATCCCCGTATTCTAATGCGGCTTATGGTGTATCTCTCTTATTGCAGGGCGCTTTTGGAAAAAATGCTGTAAATGCTTTTGGCTTGACGACATACGCGATGCTTGGCTTGGGAGTGGTATGTCTTAACTTTTACGGCCTAAACATAACATGCTAATGTTTGCTTCAAACTTTAAATTCTTGGATTGAGCAGAGTTTGCTAACTTTTACAACTTAAAACAAAACATGCTTATGTTTGGTAAAAGCATTAATAGCAGTTTTTCCAACTTCCGAGGCTTGTTAAGTTTTAGTCTTGTTTTTCTCCCTTTCAGCTTGGCGGACCTCTCTCACTTCCATGGGGACTCTACGTGCTCATATGCCAGGTTTGCAAATAAGAATTTATGTACTGCAGTTTCATGCTTCAACAATCCTCTATCTGCTACCGAGAAAGAAAAAACGCTCCATCTCATTGACATTGTTTTGTTTATATGTTCAGAGGACTACGGAGAAACCGTGCTTGAATGATGTAACCGAGGTTGGAACGTGGAGGAAAACAGTTGTTACAGTGGCCGTTTTCCTTGTTGTACTCACACTTCTCCCGGTATGGGATGAGCTTGCCGAGGAGCTAGGTATAGGTCTTGTAACCACATTTTGATGTATCATACGCGAGAGCCTGTTTTTTGTTCGAGTAATTTCGATAGTAATCCATTAGCTATAAGTTTGTGAATTCAATACGCATTCAATCTAATAAAATTCCATTTTTCGTACTCCATTTTCATGTATCTTGAAATAATGAAGATTGTGGGAGCATGCACTCCCGCCCGATTGGGCAGGCATGTCGTATTGCAAGCCCAATCAGACAAGCGTGTCATATTACAAGCCCGTAGAGGTAAGCACCTTTGCCAGGCTCGCATAAGACACGGGGCAAATACGATGCAAGAACCATTAGCATCAAGTCTAGGCCTAGTCACAATGTGCACTAACCACCCTAATTAACACATTTTTTGAATTAAACGGCTACTTGACTTGATGATCGGAATAATGGTTCACACAACCAGCAATGAGCATGCACTACATGTAACTCTACCAGGAATGCTAATAATTGTCCTAAAACAATATATCCAAAGGTTTTCACGTTCAAACTTTTGAGGGTTGCCTCTTACTACAATTTAGTGATATTTCTCTTCACTTGTAAGTGAAAGATCTTAGTGTTGCGGACTTGTCGATAGTGAATTAAAAATCAATTTATTCCCGTCACTATTGTGCTTCAAAATTGAATCAAATTGTTCTGTTATCTTAAGGCGACAATTATTATTCACAACACGAAACCGATTAGAATCAACCTCTTTAAATATATGCGATTAACCATAATTCGTGTCGTGTTCAAAATTGTCATTCTCATATTCAAAATGTCCCAAATTTGCTATATCCCTAATAAAATTTCTCAAGAGTGGCGTTAAGCCCACCCTATTGTCTTATTATTAAAATATAAATGTCAATGACAAATATCTCCTCTTATAAGATGACATTTAAGAACTTAAACAATAGCTACTACCATTTTGCCACATCATCATTAGTTGAAATAGCGGAAAAAAAAAAGAAAAGAAATAAAATTTAAAAACCCACCCTACTATACAAGCCTAACTAGTCCACACCCGCACGCCTCCCTAACGGTGGCGTCGATCCAGAAAGAAGGTGACAATGGACCTTCCATGTCTGCCTTGATGGATTCTTGTTTATTGTTTGACTTACTGTTGAATATGTCCCATGGTTGGTTTTTTTTCTCTTGAGATAAATATATTTGACATGTATATATATTTATATATACATATTACAGAAAATAAAAATTAAAGAATTTAAAGATATTTAAAAGGTTATAATTGGAATAATGGTGGGTGGAAAAAGAGTGATGTTATTATTTACCTTTTTATAGTGGGTGTGAATATAATGTAGATGAGAAAATAAGACAATGAGGTGGACTTAAGGCTGGTTTGGTATTGCTGTACTTTGAAAAAAAAAAACTGTTTCTGCTATGCTATGAGAATAAGCAGTTGTGGTAAACTTTTTTGTAAAAATGATTTTGAAAAAAAAAAGTATTATAATATTTAATAAACTTTTAGGTAAAACAAATGTGAAAAAAAAAATCGATTTTTCAAAACTGAGTTTTGCAACTTTGTGTTTTTGACTTTTTTTCAACGTAAAAAGTATTTTTTTATAACCACTTTTTTGAGCATCATCTCGTAATCTCGTACCTCGGTACAACTCTTTCTCAAATGTGTTTTTGCTGCAGCTCACTGAAAGCGGGATGCAGCAAAATCAGCCCCCAACCCCGCCATCCAAACGCAACCACTCCCCTTCCCTCCTCTTCCAGTGCTCAGACCTAATCCTCCCATGGCTGACCCCACAAGAACTCGCCACCGTCTCTCTCACCTGCACCGCCCTCCGCGCAATCTCCACCTCCATCACTCTCCGCCGCGCCTCCGACGCCTCCCGATCCCTGGAACCCCATCCGATCCCGTTCCATAACTCCGTCGATCGACACCCGTACGCCTTCGTCACCTACACCCCATCTCAAATCCCTCCTTCCTCTTCCCGATTTCCACTCCGCCAATCCTGGGGTTCCGGTTGCTCCACGCGGGGACCGAACTCGGTGGGTGAAATTAGCGTCGAAACGTTGCGTTTGGTGGATGAGTCGGGAGAGGGCGCGGCTGGGTGTGATTGCGAGACGTGTGGGGAGGAGGAAGGTGGGTGTCCGTGTTCGGAGTTTGGTGGGTTTGACGGCGTCGTTTCGGAGTGTGGATTGGGTTGTGGGTGTGGGTTGGATTGTGGGAATCGGGTGAGTCAGAGAGGGATTGAGGTGAGGTTGAAGATTGTGAAGGATAGGAGAAAAGGGTGGAGCTTGTATGCTGATCAGTTCATTCCAAAGGGTCGGTTTGTCTGTGAATATGCAGGTATTTTTATAACCCACATTTTAGATTTCTTTTTTCGTTTGATACTAGCGATATTCTACTTTAAACTAATTTAAACTGCGTGGAGCGGGATTTGAATATCTCAATGGCAATTTGTGTTATGTTTAGTATGTGTGCTTATGGTATATGATTGGTGTTTCCGTTGATTTTGAATTGATTGTGGCTAGTAGAAGAAGAAATAATGTTAATGTCTTGAATTATGTGACATGAAGCTCACGATTAGGAAGACTGTGCTTGAATTGGGTTGGGAAGTTTTGAATTTGGCGCGCTTAGTATTTTCTTGGATATGTAGTTATGCATTATCCTAACATCAAATGAATAAAAATCAGAGACGTTATGAATGAATCCTCCAATCTGCATGAGAAGTAAGAGTAATCGTTCTGATGTTCTTTTCTTGGGTGGAAATGTGAATGAGGTAGAGAAGATTGAAGATACAGAAAGATGTTCTTTATAGAGGGACAACTATAGTTTCATTGCTGAAATGGCATTGTTTTGGGTAGGTTGGATTGAAATATATGGTTTACGGTATCAAAACTTCTTTAGAGGTAGATGAGAGAACAGATGATGATATGTCTGATATTTGGAGCTTGCGTTAGAGTGGGGACCAGGACACTTTAGATTTGAAATCATGTAGTTGGATCATCATACATTTAGGTAAAGCTTTAAGGAAGAGTGAACATGATGGGAGTGAAATTAAAGTTTATAAAAACAAGATTGAGGAGTGACGTAGGGTACTTTTGGGGATGTGGGGATAAGAAAAAGTGAAGTGCAAGAGTGAATTAAGGAGGCCTTCCTTTTTATTTCTTGCCTGCTCCTTCAGCTGAGGTGTTGGGGACCATGGACTGCTACAACGTTTGAAACTTTGACCATATTGCGGTAATTGTTGTTCATGAATGGCTTTCAGCTGCTGCTGCTCAATCTTCTCCCCTAATATTATAGTTCTTGCCAAAACTCCTATATTAGAATATCTACTTGCATCATAATGATACTTGTTTAGGGCATTCTCAGTTTCCCATGCTTGGTTGATTAGCATTTTTCTGCAAATAATTTCTTGAATTTTTATGTGTGTGTATCCTGCAGGAAGGACTAGATATGTTCCAACACTTTAGATATTGATATTTTTTATTTTCTGGTGAGAAAGGTGAACTCTTGACAACAAAAGAAGCAAGGTTGCGGCAACAAGTATATGATGAGTTTGCATCAGGTGGTAATTTTTCTCCTGCTCTTTTGGTTGTGAGGGAGCATCTTCCATCCAGAAAGGCGTGTTTAAGATACAATATCGATGCAACAAGAGTTGGAAATGTAGCAAGGTTCATCAACCATTCGTGTGACGGTGGTAACTTATCCACAACACTGGTCAGAAGTTCAGGTGCCTTGCTCCCACGCCTTTGCTTTTTTGCTTCAAAAGACATACGAGAAGACGAGGAGCTTACTTTTAGCTATGGTGAAGTTACGCTAAGGTCTAAGGGTTTAAAGTGCTTTTGCGGAAGCTCTTGTTGTCTTGGAATGTTGCCGGCAGAGCAGACTTAGTCGCAATTTTTGGCTCTATAGTAAGTAATCTGGCAAAGCAACAAATTTTGGTTCAAAACGGAGGAATGTCACGAATTGTTCAGTTGTGCTACTGTAATATATAATGGATGTATTGGAATTCATTGATTTTCTCAATTGGCCTTTAACTATTGTGCATCTGGAGTTGGTTTGTTATGTTAGAATACATTAGAATAGGAATGTGAATATTGTAATTGATTGTATTTAGGATTTCTTTCCTTAATATGTTTTCTAGATTAATTGTGATTAGGGTTGTATAGCTATGTACACTTTCTCCTAGTGAGAGCAATAATATTGAAGCGTTCACGAATTCTAATTTGGTATCAGAGCTTAGTTTGTAGTTCCAATAGTGATAAGAATTTTTGGCCCGCCTTTCGTGCCACTGATGCTCCTGAAGGCCAAGAACCCTAATCGACCTCCTCTGATCATTGTGGACAACCTGGCCTTTCCAATCAAATCTCGTTGCTATGAGATTGTGGGTTATCCAGGATGGTGGGATCATAGCAAGGATCCCAGAAAATGAAGTTCAAGTCGTCAACCAAACTGAAGCCGCTGGTGCTGTTGAGGAACCTCCGAATAATGTCGATTAAGCCTCTGTTTTGGAAGCCATAACATGTAATGTTGGTAAGACATCTCCGAATTTTGCACTTGTTTCAAATAATACATGGATAATTGATTATGGTGCTACATGTTATATGACTTTCGATTCTATACAGGCCCACAAGTTGACCTTCTAATCCTTCGTCAAATTGATGACTTGGCAGCCATGAAACTTGTTTATGGGTTGATGCGGAAGCAATATTTGCACCACATGAACCTAAACTAGTTATCATGAAGCTTGGACTTCTCCCAAAATGGAAAATAGTTGGACAATTTCAATTTGGTCAGAATGGTCGCAAACCAGAAATGGGTTCAACATTTACTATGTCATCAATCTAATGGAGATTCAGATGGTCAAATATGTACAAGCATAAATTCATATGACTTCAAAATCTCATAGTGCAATGTGAAAAAATAAAATACCGTGATCATTTAAAATAAGTGGGAGAGTGTGAAATGTAGCTATCCCAAAATTTTACCTATGCACACGTATTAGCGATTGGTGAAAAAAGAGTAGTTTAATGATAACAAACGATATATATAAATGATAGCAAGCAAAATTTGAAGAGTATTGTATGGATAGATATAGAAAGTTGTGTAGATGGAGAAATAAGGAGAAGCAGCAGAAAATTCTAAATCAATATCGATCATTGGCGAACAAGAGTGGAACTCGACTCTCTGAAGACGGGGCCGCCTCAATGTCGAAATTTGAGGTGAAGCTGTTCATGTTGATGAGGTTAGTGGTGGCTGAGGAGTTGTTGGAGTAAGCAGGCTGCAACATTAGTGCCATGTTCTGCTGCTGCTGCTCGTGCTGTTGCTGCTGCGAGGTGATTTGGAGAGCGCTTGCAAATGCAAACCTGCTGTTTATCAGCTGAGTTTGCACCATTGCTAGCTCGGCTTGCAAAGATGCAACCTGCACGATATTCATGCCAGAATAGTTAACTATATCACATCAGTTAGTCATACGTACGTTTCAATGAATATATATGTATATTTTTTGACTATTTTACTGGTAATTTGCATCTTAACTGAAGCCTTTCGGATATGACATCATCTTCATGAACGTTAAAGTATATTTGTTTTGCATCGATACTTGATCATTGTATGATAAATCTCGGGTGCAAGAGTAAATGCAATTTATCGACTATATATACAATATTTTAATGTCAATAAAAATATGTACAAAAGGAGGTAAACTTGAAATGTTGATCATCTTTGCCCTACGAACCTACGAAATTCGTCGGATTTCGTCAGGCAAAATTTCATAGGCCAAGGCTAAAATTTCTGTTAGTGCGTGTAGAGATAATGGATGAATGAACATTGTTAGTATATGATTTAATGAAACCTGTTGTTGCAAAGCAAGTATGGTGGAGACGCAACCATAAACGGGGTCGGAGAGCCTAGCTTGAGCCTCGTAGGAAATGGTAACGACAGCGTCATGCCGGCGGTTCAAGGGAATGTGCAACAAAAGCTTCGAGACATTACTCGCCCCAAACACCTTGTGCACCGCCGCAAAGCGTGCAGCTCCTTGGTCTGAACTGAAAAGGGGTGCGAATATGCACCCGCTTATGCACTTCCTCCTCAAAAACTTGCACGCCCCACATGGAGCTGCACCACCACCACCACCAGAACCTACTGCATTACTATTTATTGTTGTCGTTCCCATTGCCGCCTCCATGGAAGCACGCTTGCCTCCCCCTCCACTGGATGTGCCCTTCCTTCGGCTTTCAGACGTGCCATGGTCTCGTTGTACTGGCTGATCAGCCATCAAGCAATGGGAATTATATTGGAAGGACTTGCTAGTTAACAAGATGGGCTATATAGGAAGGTATAAATTAAGGATAATTTAATTAATTAGAGAGGGAGCAAAAGAGAAGGGTAGCGAGTTTGGTGCTTATAAGGAAACTGCCGGAGCTAGCACTGCACGTTTGTCTCGTGAAATAGTTGGCAAGCTGAATGTGCTAAGCCTTTCTTTTAATTTCTTTCTTAGAGAGAGAGAGAGAGAGAGAGAGAGAGAGAGACGTTATGGTTGGTGATGAATATTGAGCGAGTGAGTGAAATGTGAGTATGGTAGCTGCATGGTGTGTGTGAGGCGCACGTGCAAAGGCCAAGGGAGTAATTTTATGGTATACTCAGAATATGGTCTTGTGACATTGTTATATATTTAACTCAATGTATAACACGTGAATTTGCTTTATTTTGTTTTTTTATATTAATATAGTTTGAGTGGAACATATATATCTATTTTGTCACTTTTATTATAACACGTAAAATGATATACTATATGCGGATGATGCTTTATTGTAGTGACAGAAAATAATCATGTCTATGCATCTTGGTGTGGGCTCGAGATCCACTATTTTTTCTTTTCCTTAACAACTAATTATTTAACTAATTAAAGTTGTCGATCTATTTAAAAAAAATAAAAAAAAGATATACTATATGTAGTATGTGTTTATGCACTGATAAAAATTTCTTGTTAAAGAGGGGTCGGGGTTTTATAATTAATTAACGTTTTAATTAAATTAATTTTATGAGAAGTAGTTTTATTAATTTATACTATTATTGGTGTTAGTTTTAAGTATAGTACTATATAAAAAAGCAAATGATACTTGAATGGAACTTGTAGAAGGTTGTCTTGGATCGATCATGGCAGGCAGCTGGCATAAGATTTGTATTGCCCGTGGCGTGTGGAATGGGGAAAACCTCAAAGTGCATGGGTGCACATGTCAAGCATAATCTTTTACCTTAGTTAACAGAGAACAGAATATTTATGTTTTAATAAAGAAAACATGCACGCATTTTACCGTGGTGGCAGATTTTCTGTTTCCAAACGACTAATTATCTAACTCAGTAACACCATTGTTTTTCATAAAATAAGAAAAAACGTTGGGATATGTTGAAAATATATACATAAAATATGTAACATTGCCCTCTTTAAGTATTTGGTGATCAAAGACGAAAAGTTAAAATATGACCACTTTTGACACTTTTTTTTTAAATGAAAAAAATTACAATTTTATTTCTCATATATGCATTTTTTTTGCTTAATAGAATTTATATTTACACTAAAATAGATTTAATATAAAGAGAAAATAAGTACAAACTTAGAAGGGAGAATGAGAGAAGGATACATGGGAAAAGGTTGTGAACGTTTGCTCATTATAGTAGGATGAATGCTCTTAACAACTAACTGTGCTCCAGGTTATTGCTCCATATTGTCATATTCTAGTCCGGGGCGGATCACTTTCCGGGCCCATTTCACCACCGTAGCATGATATTGTTTACTTTGGGCCCCGACCACGCCCTCAAGGTTTTGTTTCTGGGAACTCAGACGAGAACTTGCCAATGGGTCACCCATCCTGGGAATGACCTTGCGCTCTACTCACTTAACTTCGGAGTTCCCATAGAACCCGAAGCCAGTGAGCTCCCAAAAGGCCTCGTGTTAGGTAAAGATGAGAATATACCTATAAAGATCACTTCCCTGGGCGATGTGGGATGTTACAATATGGTATAATTAAATAATAAGAATAATATTAGGTACACCAAATAATGTGGTACTAATTAAATTTGTACTTTATTTAAGTTGGAATTGGATTAATAGTTATAATAAAAATTTATAGGGTATAGAATATGTGATATTATCTGGTGCATAAATTTAGTGCACGAATTTGACGTATGTATAGCACTACCGAAATAATAATAGTTTTAACTTTTTTATAGAGCAAGTAGCTTGTAACTCAGTTGGTTAAAAACATTCACTCTTGCACTTGAGATTTAGTTCGAATCTCAACTCATTAAAAATTTTCCTTTGTCAAAAAGAAAACTATCTGTTTTACGGTTGAAGCTTCAAAGAAAATGTTGCATGAATCTTGTCGGATCCCTCGGTCAGCTACGATTGGAAAAGAATCGAAGCTGGCTGGGTGAAAGATTGGTTGTATGTCAAAACGTCGGGTACAAATATAATAAGATGTATGTACATATAGACAGTCAAAAGTGATTATTTACACTCCTTAATTTACAGTAGTGACTTGAAAACCAAGAAATTTCTGAACTGCTGCAGAACATAGATCACTGGTCGGCAAGGCAGTTTCGCCATCAATTGATCCCTTTTTTAAGGTTTTCAGTAACCTACGATGCTGGATATGAGCAATGTAACATCTTTCATGGCGGAAGTCATCATCTCTGTGTAGCTAGCCGTGGTATGAATTCTCAAGCATTAAAAAAACTACGGTAACTCACAACTTAAAGGCAAGGCGTGGAGGTTTTGGAGATGAAACCGGAGAGCCCTCACTGCTCTGGGATTCTCCTCCTTGCCATGCATCCTGAACTTGTTCAGCATACTGCAAGTTCCACAGAACATCCTCAATAGAAGGCCTATCTGCTGGATCCTCGCGCAGACACCGAACACAAACTTCCATCATTGTCTTCACCGACAGATCCAAGCACGTCTGCTTAATCCGTGAATCAACTACGCTTCTTCGAGCTGCATCATCAGCTGTAAGGGCCACTTGTAGCTGCATCATCAACGAATGTATATAAATTAACCACTTATTTTCCATATTAGTATATTACCCTGGCAAAGAGAAAAAGAAGAATTATTTTCAGAAATAACTGTAAGTTTGAGTGTAACGTGTAAGAAATTTTGTTTGTAATCTATCATCTTGGTTTTAGTAAATTTTCCACTCTTGATCCTCGAACGAAGGCCAATAAAACAATTGTTTGTGTTTTCTCTTGTTGTGAAGTTAGCCAACACTTCTTCCATGAAAGGTCGAAAATCAGAAGGTCTCCAAGAGCCGTGCAGGTGGCTTGGGAGATATTGACAGATCTTGTTTCCTCAAAAATTAAAATGAAGCTTTCGAAGAAAATATAAGAAAAGCAAGTTTCTTTTACCTGATCTTCTAAATCCTCGATTTGAGCCTCAGACTTAACCGGTCTCCCCTTGATCAGTTCCAGCAATATTACTCCAAAGTCACGAACATCAGTCCTACCGTCATGTTTCTTCCTGTCAACCAACATAGCACAATGGTTACAAGCAATACTGTGAAGGTAGCGAGCAGTGAAAAGGTGTCGACAAGAACAAAGGTGTGCTAAGATTAACATCATAAGTAATAGAATTAAGAAGTTGCTATGAATGGTGCACTTAAGTGTTTTAGTATACATGCAACTTAAAGTGATTGAAATTTTCACTGCGGACCTTGCACTGGTACTAGAAGTTATGGATCCACTCGAAGAGACTCCATGACCACCCTGCAAGGAGAAGCGTAGCTAAAAACCGGTGCATAATGATTTGCTTCGAGAATTGAATTGACAACCCCAGTAAGTTAATTACAACATAATCTTTACCTGTTCCATATTTTCTTCTAACAGAGGAAGGTTGTAACTGCTAATTTTCGCACCAAAATTATGATCCAGTAAAATGTCTGTTATTTTAAGATTACTTGAATATACACCAGGCATGATCCCTGTGTGCAAAAACTGAATGCCCTTCGCTATGCCAATTGCAGCTGCTATGCGTTGTGTCCACGCGAGCAATCGTCTGGGATGTCCCTCTTCCGGAAAAGAAAAAACAGAACGAAAAATTCCAGATAAATGTGTGAAATCAAAAGAAAAAAAGCATGGTCATGGTGGGAAATTCAATAAACTATTTCACGATGAATTACCAGATATCCAGCTCCGGAGTGTGCCATATGGTACATATTCGAAAACAAGAAATATTCTGCTGACGCTCGAATCATCCAAGTAACACTCAAAGCAGTGTCCAAGTGCGCTGACCAAATGGCGATGCCGTAGTTTCATAATTAGCTCTATGTGGTGCATGAAACTTTGAGTGCTGTGACTTCCTTTCATTTTCAAGCATCTGATGGCAACAAAAGAACCATCCTTCAACTGGCCTCTGTACATCTGAGATCACAAAAGGGACGAAAACACCAGGTAACGACCATTTATTTAAGCTCGCAAGAAATTCTATGATGCAATGCATAGTTAATCACACAAAACTGCATTCAAAAGCATCCACAAAAGCTCATCAATAAATACCACATGAAAGTAAGAGGTTTATGTTATGTACCTGTCCATGTGAGCCTTCACCCATGAAAGTAGACGTATCAAAGTTATGTGTAGCGTCCACAAGTTCCTCGAGTGAAAAGGTTCGATAACTTGGAAGGCCAAGCGCTCCCATCTTCATTGTTTGAGATATATATCCTTTTGGTATAAGCAGAAGATCATATTATCAGACATTTTGAGTACACTGGACAAATTGGCCAATCAGCATCCAGTATTTATGTTTTTCCTTTCTCATCGTTTATTTTTGCATGTATGTGTGTGTGTGTGAGCATGTGTGAGAGCGAGAGACCGAGAGAGATATGAGAACTTACTTGCATCTGATAGTAACTTTGAGGTATATCCACTTGATCCATTCTCTGTTATTGATCTTGGTGGAGATTTCTTCAATGTCTTGTTGGTATTAATTCTTCTATATACAAGGAAAATTAGACCGACAAGTAGAACACCTCCGAAAATCCCTCCAATTATACCTACGGCAAGGGCTGCTTTGGAGGCTTTCTTTCGGTTGCTTTGGTCAGGTACGATTCCAACAGCTAACGCCTCATTGCGGCAAAATGGAACCGGATGTTGATTTTGATTACTAGTAGCTAAACAATTACTTGCATACAGGACATCCCTGTCCTTAGAATCCGACTCAAGACATTTAGGTAAGCTTCCGGTCAAAAGATTCGAGGACAAATCCACATCTTTAAGTTCAGCATTGCAAGGCAAATTTTCAAAAAGCATTCCTGTAAACTTGTTTCCCGAAAAATTAAGATAAGTAATCGAAGGTAGAGATAGCAGCGATGGAGGAAATGGCCCCATGAACACGTTGGAAGAAACGTCTAGACATTGTAGCTGATAATAGGAGCTCAATTCAGCAGGGATGGAGGACCTAAATTTGTTCTTTCTCAGTACAAGGGTGACCAACTTTTTCCCAAGTTTCGGAAACTGAGGTCCAAAAGCATTATCTCCCACTTCAAGAACTTGAAGGTTTGTCAAACGACTAAAATCAGGCAGTTCCCCATGGAAATGGTTTTGAGAAAGCCCGAGAACTCTAAGATTTTCAAATCACTCAATGAACTCGGCAAGGACGAATTGAACGAGTTCTTCTTCAAACTCAAAACAGACAAAACTGGAAGTGAACTCAGCCCTTCTGGAAGCGGTCCAGAAAACATGTTGTCATCGAGTACAAGCGTCTGGAGGCTTGTTAGAGAGGAAAGCTCTGGAGGGATGGTGCCATACAAGAAATTTGAAGTCACATTAAGTATTTCGAGTGATGATAAACGTGCGATTTTACCCGGCAAGGTTCCCCATAGACCAACAGAAACCAATGTGAGGACTTTCAACCTCGGAAGCTTAGCCAGAGTTGTTACAAAGGAATCGATCGAAAAGTTTTGAGGCAACAAAGGAGCAGGTTTTTCGCCGATTATATGCAGCTGGGTTATGCTTCCTTCGTAGCATGAGACCGTAAAAGCAGTATTCACTTCAAGGTTGCAAAAATCTGTGTTGTTATTCAAGCTTTTCAGAACAGGGAAAATTTATGAGTCGCGTAATTCTCAAAAGGGTCTGAGCTTCGGAGGATTGAAGTTGTTCGGAATGACGAACTGAAGATAGAATGATAGCAAGAACCAAAGGCAGAAAAGAGAGAGAGAGTTTTGCCATAGCAGTTCCAGTTAATACATTCAGCTTCCCAAAACCATATACGGAAGCCCTATAAGCCAAGAAGGCTCCCCGCTTTGCAGGGTCGGAACACAAGTTTATTCAGGAATCAAGAAGGTTACCTTAGCTCAGTGGATTGAAGATTGAACAAATAGCTCAATGTGACTTGAGATCCAAACAAATCCACGAAAATAATGATGGTTACAAATCCACAAGCTTTTGCTTTGCCAAATCCCTGTGAAAGCAAATTAACAAGAGAGATATGTCAAACATCTTAGAGAGACGGGTCATTGATCTACTGGCTACTACTAACCACACCGATTGAGGATTTCATTGGTTATAATTAACTAATCAAATAATTGTGACTTCAACTTCAAATGAAGTAAATATTCACCAAAAACTGCTCCAAAAAACACAGGAATCCCCTCAAACAAAAGAATTTCCAAACTTTTAAACTACATAAACATTAAGTATCTGATCAAACTACAACAAATTTAAACAAAACCAACAAATAAATAATAAATAAATTAACGAAAACACTGACCTGCCTATTGCTTCAGCAAATCCCAAAGTTTTGTGAACCACCCATTGAAAATTTTAGTGACTGACACAGAAAAGAGATGGATATTTCTTTTCTTCCTCTTCTCCACAAGTCAGTTTGTAGTTTGCTTTCTGGTTTGTAGTTTGCATACCACAACAAGACAATCTAGTGACAAGTGACAACTTGAAACTGACATTTTATATTTATATTTATTTCAGTTATTTTTCTGTGTTTTTATTTTTGCTATTCTGGAATATTTCTCTAGTGCTTTTTGGAAAAGCTAAACTCAAAAAGGGAAGCCATACTAGGACTGTAACTGAAAGCAAAAGCAAAAAACAGAAGAGAAGGGTCGGGAAGCTCTATTTCACTGTGACTGTCTGTGAGTGGAAGAAATTGTCGAAGAATATAATATAAGAACCTCGTCGAAAAGTAAACAAAATTAAATATAACTTATATTGTGTAGTTTTACCCAGCTTTGAGCTTGGTACCGTGAAGCATGGTTTTTTTTTTTTTTTTTTTTTGAGTTGAACGATATTATCGTTAAGTTAGAATTAGTTTGCAAGTCACAGAATTTTATGTAAGGATGTCATTCTTTTCTATTATTATGGTAGAGAGCTATATGCACTGTTAAGCATGTTAGAGGACAGTATTGAAGTGACAAGTAGTAGACTGTAAACCCGTCTCTGACATAACTCAACTTGCTAATAATATTCTCTGAATTCCAGATTGATTTCGAAAAATTAAAATTTATTTAAATTGGAAATAGTAAAAAAAAAAAAAAAAAAAAAAAAAAAAAAGAGGTAGCCATGCTTTTGCTTTCTGAGTGTGGTGGTGTGGTGGTGTGGTACTGGTAAGCTTTGGCTTTTCATCCACTCGTCTTTGTATGGTGTAGCCGTGGCCCACTCTCTCCACATAATCTGTTGCTTTTCGCGGCTTTATCAGTCGTTCTTCTATCTCTTCTGCTAACCGTCAACTCTCTTGAGTGTCCTTCATTTGTATTTTGCCCCAAACAAAAATTGTTACACACGTTTTATAATTAGTGGTGAGAAATTCTACAACAGTAGTCACAAAACCTACTACTTTTTGTGGAGTTTTTCGTGCAACATAAGTTTCTTAAAATTTATATCGAACATTGCAGAAATATTTTGATCTACGGAATTTTATTCTGGGTACATTGCGTTTAAAAAAAAAAAAAAAATTGTGTAACGACAATATAAAATATGAGCTTCTCACAAGGTTTGATTGATTTTGTGAATATCTACAAAAACATTATTCTAAAAATACATGAGCTACTTACAATGTTTAATTTTGATTTTGTGAATCTCTACAAAAATACTCACAAAATGTAACCTTGTTAAAATTCTTTCAGAATACTACTTAAGAAAGTTATGGCTTTGAAAATCCATTATGAATCCCTCTAATACACGTAGTTATCTCTCTTTTTTTTATTACAAACACTAGCGTTATTGGATTAAATTATTAAATATTAAGGAAAAAAGAGATCGGTAGGAATCGAACCTGCCCCAAGTACATTATTGCTTTCCACCACTTAAGGTAAAGTACTATCTTATTTTATTATATATGCACTTGCTCCTTTTCAGATTTTATCTAGAAAAATTTGTTTATTTTTTTTAAGATTTTACAAACCCTTCATTTTATGTTAAATTTGATTATCTTGTCACGATTTTCTTCCATTTGTTGCAACGTCTCTCTCATAGTTTATTAGAACAACATGAAATGCACCAAGATTTCCGTAAAATAATTTAGAAATTATTGTCCCTAGCTCAAGAAAGTGTGCGACATCATATCAGGAGGCCAATGGAGGTCAATAAGGAAAAGCATTTTCCAATATTGTGTTTGTTGGGACACAACTGGAGCCTTTAGGGTTTGAAAGACCCACTTTCTTAAAGTGGAAGAATCAATCAACATGGAATTGAGAGCCTTTTAACTTCACATAAAAGTTGAGAGTTTCCTTGTAAACCTATCACAGTCACACATATTCTTATCCATTTTTTCTATATACAAATGATATTCAATGAGGAAGAGTCGAACTCAAGACCTATGTATAAGGATTAATGTTTTTATCTAACTTAAGTATCTTACCATCTTTATCTTGTGTGTAAATGGCCAAAATGATCAATTTTTTTTTTTTAATTTCAATTGTTGAATTGATCATTTTTCACTAGTTGAGCACAATATCGTTAATTTTTTTTTTATCAGTTATAACAACTTTATCTTTTGTGAAAATTGGCCGAAATGATTATTTTTCAAATTTCAATTGTTGAATTGATCAGTTTTCAATAGTTGATCACATATTGTCAAATCTTTAATCGTTATATCATCAATGTTTAATTAATATCGTATATTTGAATCTGATAATTGGTTTATTTTTTGCCATAGCATGAGGTATCCCATACCCTGAATAGTAGACTTAAATCCTAGTGAGGCATGGAAAGGCTAAAGGAATTTCAGCTCACTCTTGACTACAATCAAATAACACACGTCCTCTTAAAGCTTTTAGCTAGGAAACCACTCGTATTTTTGCTAGCTTCGTACCTCAAACCAAGACCAGAAAGCATACCTGATTGGGAATTCTACCGTAATTTCACTGGACCACTTGTTGTGGTTATTCAATAATTTATTAATTTCTCATGAATTTCAGAAGTTCAAACCCATAATCATTGAGAATTCATTATACACTCCAAGATTTTTGATTTTCAATGGACATCGTTATTTCATAGGACAAATGAAGATGGATTTGGCGGGTGATTAGATATGATATGCTTTATTAAAGGTATAGCCCCCCTGGAACAGGAGATCCACCTAGGTCATGTTCCCTTTTCACTTGATTTAGGACTCCTCTAGTGCTATTTCAGTCGAGAAATTTTTATTTTCGGCCGGCCGTACGAGCACACCCATCCGACCAACACACATAAAACTCCACCAATCCCACCTCCTGCATTCTTAGGTCCAACCTACCCCTAATTTGTGTCTTGAAGTCGTATGGGCCTGGTTGGTGGGCTGGTTGGAATAGGTTGTGAACAATTAGAATGAAATTGAATCTAATCCCTTATTTGTTATGTCAAAATATGAGATGGACAGGATCATGCATGATGGATTATGAATCCACAATAGAGTAGTTATCCAACCTATTCTTATGCATGGATTACAAATCATGTCTTACATGTCTCTGTCAATCCAATCTTATCCCTATGGCCCAATCTCATACAGTCCACCAAACAGACCCTATATGTCCCACCTCCTGCATTCTCATATCCAAACCACCCCTATTTTGTGTCTTGAAACCTTGAAGCCATATATGTCTGCCCATATGCGAGATTCTCTCTCTCAACATTCTGCAATTCATTAGCTAGCTAAAAACTCAACTCGGATCTCATTTAAGTCCTTGAAACACAAATTTTGTCACTTTATTCCTTGAACTAAAACTCAACTTGTGTCTCACTTTGCCTTTACCGTCAAAATTCATTAACAAATCTATCAAAATTGTTATGTGGCACAAATAAAACCCATTGTTGTTGAGATGGGTGTCATAAGATTGAAAATTTAATAAACAAAAACAAATTTAAGTCGATGTTTTCTTATCCAAATAAGGAAATAACTCTTAACAAATGTTTAGGAGTTTTGCCAAGTAATAGTTTTAACAAATTTATTCAGCAGACTTTAACAGTATAAAGGCAAAGTGAAACATGACACAAGTTGAGTTTCAAAAAGTTATATGATAAAATTTGAATACCAAGAAGTTAGTCAGATTCATAAACCATGAGCGCAAAGGTTAACCAAATCCATCCAACTTTTTTTCTCAAAACATGTAAAGTATGGTACATATGAAAGAACAAAATGACTAAAAGGAAGCTCTACAACCATCTTATCTTAATTCAAACACTGTACCAAAGAAAAAAACAGGAGAGATTTCCGTTTAGTGCAGAGCGTGGAGAAGAATATATACTCGACGGGCATACATCGGGAGTGCTACGAACTCGTCTCACTAAGTACTGGTTTGGTACTGAGGTGTTTTTATAAAAAATAGGTATAAAAAAAAGTTGAGTTCAAAAAGGTGTTCAGTAAACACTTAAAAACAGCTTATTTTCACAGTTTTGGGTGAAAAAAAACTGAAAACGTGAAGCTGCAAAAATGAGTTTATTCTCACAGCACAGCAGAAACAGTTTTTTTTTTCAAAGCACATCAATACCAAACCAACCCTAACTTGCGGACCCAAGTACTCAATTATATCCATTTCTGCGTTCTTAGGCATTTCAATCTTTTCCAACCATCCATAACAATCGCGTTTCTCTTCAGTTACTGCTGCTCCTCCATCTTCACCGAAACGTTGGCAAGCGAATAAGATATAGCTTATAAACTCAAACATGCATCAAATTCCAGTAATAAAAGTTTTTAAGTATATCAAGCTCTGCACTTGCTTCACAAGTTTAACATATGGCTGCGAACTACGTTTCAAAGAATGTGAGAATTTGGGATATCTATTGATGCATTTTTTCTGCGTTAAACGAATTGAGAAATTAGGAGTTCAAATTTCTTCAGTGGTTAGATAGAATGACTGAGGACCATGCCTAAGCAGCAAATGGTCAGGACCGTCAGGTTAAATATTCAGCATATACTTGTACATTTTAGGACTCGTACATAACTACTACACATAGAGTTTCCTTGTAAACCTATCACAGTCACACATATTCTTATCCATTTTTTGTTTATACAAATAATATTCAACGAGGGAGAGTCGAACTCAATACCTATGTATAAGGATTAATGTTTTTAACTAACTTAAGTTTCTTACCATCTTTATCTTGTGTGTAAATTGGCCAAAATGATCTTCTTCTTTTTTTTTTTTAATTTCAATTGTTGAATTGATCATTTTTCACTAGTTGATCACAATATCGTCTATTTTTTTTTATCGTTATAACAACTTTATCTTTTGTGAAATTGGCTGAAATGATTATTTCAAATTTCAATTGTTAAATTGATCAGTTTTCAATAGGTTGATCACAATATCGTCAAATTTTTAATAGTTATATCATCAATGTTTAATTAATATCTTATATTTGAATCTGATAATTGGTTTATTTTTTGTCGAAGCATGTTGTATCCCATTCCCTAAATAGTAGACTTAAATCCTAGTGAGGCTTGGAAAGGCTAAAGGCATTTTAGCTCACTCCTGACCATAGTCAAAAACACGTCCTCCTAAAGCTTTCAGCTAGGAAACCACTCGTATTTTTGCTAGCTTTGTACCTCAAACCAAGACCAGAGAGCACACCTGACTAGAAATTCTACCGGAATTTTACTAGACCTCTTATTGTGGTTATCCAATAATTTATTAATTTCTCATGAATTTCAGAAGTTCAAACCCATAATCATTGAGAATTCATTATACACTCCAAGATTTTTAATTTTCAATGGACATTGTTCTTTCATAGGACAAATGAAGATAGAATTGGTGGGTGATTAGATATGATATGATTTATTAAAGGTATAGGCCCCCTGGAACAGGAGATCCACCTAGGTCACGTTCACTTTTCACTTGATCTAGGACTCCACTCTAGTGCTATTTCAGTCGAGAAGTTTTTATATTCGGCCGGCCCGACGAACACACCCATCCGACCAACACACATAAAACTCCACCTATCTCACCTCCTGCATTCTCAGGTCCAACACACCCCTAATTTGTGTCTTGAAGCCGTATGGGTCTAGTTGGTGGGCTAGTTGGGATAGGTTGTGAACAATCAAAATGAACTTTAGGCGAATTCCTTATTTGTTGTGGAAAAATATGAGATGAACATGACTAAGCATGATGAATTATGAATCTACACAATAAAATAGTTATCCAACCTATTATTATGCATGGATTACAAATTATGTTTTACATATCTCTGTCAATCCAATCTTATCTCTAAAACCTAATCTCATATAGTCCACCAAACGGATCCCTATATGTCTCACCTCCTGCATTCTCAGATCCAACCCACCCCTAATTTGTGTCTTGAAGCCTTGAAGCCATATATGTTTGCCCAGACACGAGATTCTCTGTCTCAACATTCTACAATTCATTAGCCATGAAAATTCAACTCGGATCTCATTTAACTCTCTGAAACACAAATTTTGTCACTTTATTCTATTAACTGAAACTCAACTCGCGTCTCACTTTGCCTCTATCGTCAAAAGTCGTTAAAAGTCCATCAAAATTGTTATGTGGCTCAAATAAAACCCATTGTTGCTGAGATGGGTGTCATATGATTGAAAAATTAATAAATAAATAAAAATTAAGTTGAAGTTTTCTTATCTAAATAAGAAAATAACTCTTAACAATTTTTTTAGGAGTTTTGCCATGTAATAGTTTTAACAAATTTATTCATGTAAATTTATTCAACGAACTTTAACAGTATAAAGGCAAAGTGAAATATGACACGAGTTAAGTTTTAAAAAGTTATATGACAAAATTTGAATTCCAAGAAGTTAGCCAATTCATAAACCATGAGCGCAAAGGTTAACCAAATCCATCCAACTTTTTTTCTAAAAACATGTGAAGTATATGGTACATGTGAAAGAACAAAATAACTAAAAGGAAGCTCTACAAGCATCTTATCTTAATTCAAACACTGTACCAAAGAAAAAAGAGAGATTTCCGTTTAGAGCACAGCGTGGAGAAGAATATATACTCAAAGGGCATACATCGGGAGTGCTACGAACTCGTCTCACTAACTTGTGGACCCAAGTACTCAATTATATCCATTTCTGCATTCTCAGGCATTTCAATCTCTTCCAACCATCCATAACAATTGCGTTTCTCTTCAGTTACTACTGCTCCTCCATCTGCATCGAAACATTGGCAAGCGAATAAGATATAGCTTATAAACTCAAACATACATCAAATTCCAATAATCAAAGTTTTAAGTATATCAAGCTCTGCACTTGCTTCACATGCTTAACATATGGCTGCGAACTACGTTTCAAAGAATGTGAGAATTTGGGATATCTATTGATGCATTTTTTCTGCGTTAAACGAATTGAGAAATTAGGAGTTCAAATTTCTTCAGTGGTTAGATAGAATGACTGAGGACCCTGCCTAAGCAACAAATGGTCAGGACCGTCAGGTTAAATATTCAGCATGTACTTGTACATTTTAGGACTCGTACATAACTACTACACATAGAGTTTCCTTGTAAACCTATCACAGTCACACATGTTCTTATCCATTTTTTGTTTATACAAATAATATTCAAAGAGGGAGAGTCGAACTCAATACCTATGTATAAGGATTAATGTTTTTAACTAGCTTAAGTTTCTTACCATCTTTATCTTGTGTGTAAATTGGCCAAAATGATCTTCTTTTTTTTTTTTTTAATTTCAGTTGTTGAATTGATCATTTTTCACTAGTTGATCACAATATCGTCCATTTTTTTTACCGTTATAACAACTTTATCTTTTGTGAAATTGGCCGAAATGATTATTTCAAATTTCAATTGTTAAATTGATCAGTTTTCAATAGTTGATCACAATATCGTCAAATCTTTAATCGTTATATCATCAATGTTTAATTAATATCTTATATTTGAATCTGATAATTGGTTTATTTTTTGCCATAGCATGAGGTATCCCAAACCCTGAATAGTAGACTTAAATCCTAGTGAGGCCTGGAAAGGCTAAAGGCATTTCAGCTCACTCCTGACCATAGTCAAATGAAACACGTCCTTCTAAAGCTTTCAGCTAGAAACCACTCATATTTTTGCTAGCTTCGTACCTCAAACCAAGATCAGAGAGCATACCTGACTGGAAATTCTATCGTAATTTCACTAGACCTCTTGTTATGATTATCCAATAATTTATTAATTTCTCATGAATTTCAGAAGTTCAAACCCATAATCATTGAGAATTCATTATACACTCCACAAGATTTTTAATTTTCAATGGACATTGTTCTTTCATAGGACAGATGAAGATAGATTTGGCAGGTGATTAGATATGATATGCTTTATTAAAGGTATCGGCCCCCTGGAACAGGAGATCCACCTAGGTCATGTTCCCTTTTCACTTGATCTAGGACTCCACTCTAGTGCTATTTCAGTCCACAAGTTTTTATATTCGGTCGGCCGGACGAACACACCCATCCGACCAACACACATAAAACTCCACCTGTCTCACCTCCTGCATTCTCAGGTTCAACACACCCCTAATTCGTGTCTTGAAGCCGTATGGGCCTGGTTGGTGGGCTAGTTGGGATAGGTTGTGAACAATCAGAATGAACTTTAGGCCAATCCCTTATTTGTTGTGTAAAAATATAAGATGGACATGATTAGGCATGATGAATTATGAATCTACATAATAAAGTAGTTATCCAACCTATTATTATGCATGGATTACAAATTATGTCTTACATGTCTTTGTCAATCCAATCTTATCCCTAAAACCCAATCTCATATAGTCCACCAAACGGACCCCTATATGTCTGCCCAAACGCGAGATTCTCTCTCTCAACATTTTACAATTCATTAGCCATGAAAATTCAACTCGGATCTCATTTAACTCACTGAAACACAAATTTTATCACTTTATTCCATTAACTGAAACTCAACTCGCGTCTCACTTTCCCTCTATCGTCAAAAGTCGTTAAAAATCCATCAAAATTGTTATGTGGCACAAATAAAACCCATTGTTGCTGAGATGGGTGTCATATGATTGAAAAATTAATAAATAAATAAAAATTAAGTTGAAGTTTTCTTATCCAAATAAGAAAATAACTCTTACCAATCTTTTTAGGAGTTTTGCCATGTAATAGTTTTAACAAATTTATTCAACAGACTTTAATAGTAAAATATGACACGAGTTGAGTTTTAAAAAGTTATATGACAAAATTTGAATTCCAAGAAGTTAGCCAAATTCATAAACCATGAGCACAAAGGTTAACCAAATCCATCCAACTTTTTTTCTCAAAACATGTGAAGTAAATGGTACATGTGAAAGAACAAAATAACTAAAAGGAAGCTCTACAACCATCTTATCTTAATTCTAACACTGTACCAAAGAAAAAAGAGAGATTTCCGTTTAGAGCAGAGCGTGGAGAAGAATATATACTCGAAGGGCATACATCGGGAGTGCTACGAACTCGTCTCACTAACTTGTGGACCCAAGTACTCAATTATGTCCATTTTTGCGTTCTCAGGCATTTCAATCTCTTCCAACCATCCATAACAATCGCGTTTCTCTTCAGTTACTGCTGCTCCTCCATCTGCATCGAAACATTGGCAAGCGAATAAGATATAGCTTATAAACTCAAACATGCATCAAATTCCAGTAATCAAAGTTTTAAGTATATTAAGCTCTGCACTTGCTTCACAAGTTTTAACATAAGGCTGCGAACTATGTTTCAAAGAATTTGAGAAATCAGGAGTTCAAATTTCTTCAGTGGTTAGATAGAATACTGAGGACCTTGCCTAAGCAGCAAAAGTTGAGGACCATAATTTGGTGGTTGTCACAATAGATTTGGCAATTTGTCAAAGAAGCAAGTGATGAAGGCCACAGAGCAAGAGGTGACTTACTTGAATATGCAGCATAGGGATGATCTTTGTAATATGAGCAATCCCGGCCATCTTCTTTAGAATACGGAGGTCCAATCACATCGAGCACCGCACATGGTGTTATGGCTGTGAAGGCATGGATGTTGCCACCTTTTGTTGGATAGAGTACCGATGCATTGCAAGGGGCTGTGAAGACGCTATCAGCTTTCAACTCGGCCAGTCTCACTGCAAAATCATCCTACTAGTATTAGATACCGGTTAAGACACGGTCCCAGATAGTCTTTATGTTTTGTTTTAACTTTACAGGAGAGTGATATTGACTCACATTGAGGGGCTGGCGTGGAGCCATCTGAATTAACGGGATCAACCCAATCGTATGATTTAATATGCATCTTGCCTAGTAGAAGCTTGCTGAAAACAGTCATATCTGGATGGTTATGGAGTGGGATAACGCCATTTACCGGAATAAAAAAGCAGCACAACTGCACATGGAAATAAACAGGAGAACCTAATCAACAATCGACCTAGTAAATGGTTTTTGAAAAAGAAACTTTGCAAATCACTCATAATGTTTATATGCTATTAATTTAACTAGTAAAGAACCCTATACGGTGATCTTGAAGGAACTAATAGTCAGTTCTGCAGAAGCGACCGAATTAAATACTGGGCAAACTAGGTAGAAGGAAGTACTAGACTTACCGAAAACTTATTGCACTCGTATATGGTCGTATACGTGACCCTAGGAGTCCCCTTCACAACAGCTTTAGGCTTGAAGAACTGGAGATTCCTACTCAGCCCAATGTCTTCTGGTCTCATATCATCTACAGTACCACAATAAAATTGGCTTGTCAAGAAGATGGAGAGCGTCCACATTAAACATGCAGTAATGCAATCAACTCAGATGCACGCACATACATTGATCGAAAAGGCGACAGGAAATCGAAGAGACAAAAGTACAGTACGAAACATGGTAAATCCGAAAAACGTACCGAGAATGCGACACAGCCTGTGCACATGATGAGGCAAAGGAACGGTCCATGGCCTTTGAAAACATGTCTGCACGCATCAAACAGCTGTTGCAGCGGAGTTGGAACAGTCGACGGCGGCGCCAATGAAAGAGGATGCTGAATCTTCCGGCTCCATTTTCTCTTCCTTATACCCTGTTTCACTTGATACCTAACCTTGCTGCTGCTGCTGCTAGCATGCCCAACACGCGAAACAACCCTCTGATGTCTTCCCTGCTCCACCACCCTCGCAGTCTCCATAGTCATAGGTGTAATATATATATATATGTGTGTGTGTGTGTGTGTGTGTGTGTGTATAACTATATATTCACTTCAGATGCAGCAGAAGACTTTCTCCTTCAAAACCCAGAACTCAACATCCAAATTAAGAAACAAAGAAGCAAGAGAAACAACTGATTCTCAAAGCAAAGAGAAGTGGGACGATGAAGATATTGTTTAACGGTGGGGGAGAGGGGAAGATCAAGGATCAATATAAGGATTGAGCCATCGAGGGAGAGGAGGAGAGAGAAACCAAAACCAGGGCTGCACCTGCATGGATGGAATTGTGGTGTGGAAGAGGAAAAAAGTGTGTAAATTGTGGGATAAACTAAGGAAATATTAAGAACAAGGTTCTGCAGTTCCGCCATTAGTACCCATAGATTTGAATTGAAACTGGCGGTGGTGTCGCACCCCAACCACGACCCGCGGTTTTAGGCTTAGATGGTCACACCAAAATGTAAAATGACCAAATAGCCCATACACAAATGCCAAATACCGTTGGCTTTGACCTTGTAATTGGTAATTTGGCTCCGAGAAAATCAACCACGGATTACCCTTTCAGGAGTCAACTGTATTATTCTTACTGTGGCTTAGATTTTTATTTTTATTCGCGGTGCTTCTAGTTAAAGCATTTTTGACAGATAGTGTCAACAGTGTTTCTTCTTTCTTTTTCTTTTTTCGAAAACAACGTAAATTTCACTGAACGAGGAAAGATTCAATACACATTACATAAACGAGTTCAGTAAAAATTAGAGAGAGACAATTTTTTTTTATTTATTATTTATACTAAGATGAAGGAAATGAGTTTAATCTCAAAATATGATAGTAATAATATAATTTAAATTCGTATTAGACGAAAATCGACCATAAAACCTTTCAGCTACAATTAAAATGGAATATCATTACGTAAAAGAGAATTATAATCTTTATCCTGTAAAGTCATAACACAGTTGTTGCTCTCGCCACCACTACCACCTCACCAGCAGCAGGGTACCTGCCCTAAGAAAATCAACTTCGTGCTGAATTCGACGAAAGCATTGCAGCACACACGCTCTGCCCAGATATTCCGACACACCAGTCAGGCGAAAGAGGGCCCTTGATCTATCAATAGAGGGAGCAAAAAAGGGGCTTTTGTCCCTCGTAATTTTGAGCAAAGATTGTGGGAGGAGTGGTGTGTGAGAGGCGGGAGCTTATGAAGGAAATGGAGGATGATATGTGTTGGGGTTGAAGAAGGGCAATTACAAGATGGGGGTTAGGTTTGCCGAAGATAAAATACGGTTATAAACACTGAAAAACGCTGAAAATTGGCGAAGAACGCCGAAAAAACAAGCCTTCCGCGAAGGGCATGGTCTGAGATTCTAGATGGGAAAGGAAAAAAATGGAAATTGCACAAAGAAAGGGTTGCCAGCCGATCCCAACCCAAGGAAGGGATCGGCAGCGAGATAGCCATTTTGTTCTTTGCAAGAGAGAAAGAGAAGGAGCGGCGCTTCAAAAGTGTTTCTTCTAAAATATTCTCAAGCAAGAGAGAAATTTAATTTATGCAAATCATCGGCCCCAACCTGGCCGACGATCCCCAACATTGTCGAGCCGCCGGAGTTCAACTCACGCCGAGATACAATGGCATAACTCCTTCCATCCATAGTACGGTATCTCGCTTGTACAAGACTTCTTAATAGCTTTCTCTACTTGACTTCTGCTTACTTCCCATCTTTTTCCGATGACCAAGAAGCTTCGAGCCTGTTTCGTTTACTTTTCGAGTATCTTCTACTTCAATTTTAGTTATGAACTCGTTACCAGATGACGCATTACCGAAGTGACGGAAAACAATCTTAACATGTACGTACATTGTTTGTGCAGAAACATGCACTCCGGCATGCAGTTCTTTATTGAAAGAACTCTCACAATTTCATCTTCGATACTAGTTTTATGGCTTCCATTCTGAAAACTAAAGCTCTTTAAAGACCCACGTGTTTAAAGAAAACACTTCTAATTTCATTCCCTTTCTTAGCTTCCAATTTCGTTGCATTTCTTTTGACAACTTGAAAAGTTATGTCATTTCTACAATGATACAGAACAAATCTAGGCCGGAAACTTAACGAAACGTCGCACTTCTATTTCCAGTTGCCGGAAAAGCTTGGCGTCGTCTACCCTGGCCTAGTTCTTTTGACCCATCATCGTTTGAAACTCGACCAGCTAAAGATTTTTTCTTTCCCTCTGAATTTAAGCTCTTCACACCTTCCGCAGCTCCAGCTTCCCTGACCGGTTTAGCTCCAAATATGACCTGACTCTTTGCTGCCTCATAGTCGAAAGGCTTCACCTGCAAACCACCAGATTCCTGGGACTTCTCCACTTCTCTTGTCTTCCTGTTTTGGTTAAGCGACTGAATGCAATTTTGGAAGCTTGAGGACAAACCACAGAGAGACACAGGTTCGTCTTCCCTATCCCTTTCCAAAGCTGATAGTACTGAATCGTTCTCCTTAGGCTCATTTCTGGTTTCTAAGGAACCATCTACTGGCTCACCTCCATCCGAGTCATCTTCCAACGTTATGATGTCATCTAAACCAGACCTAGGGGGTGATGCAGTAAGCGGCCCTTCAGAATGGGGAGTATCCGAACTTTTATCTTGTGCTTCCACTATTGGTTTGGTTTTCTCACTCCCGCCCGAAAATGAGTGGAATGGGAAGTTCACTGAAGATCTAATTTGCTCCAACTTATTACCTTCCTTGTCCTAGAAAGACAATCAAGTAGCACAAGAGTTAATAATGTACAAGTTACTAAAGAAGATTACACAAAAAACAAGTTGTATAAGTAAAAAAGAAACCACCACCAATATATGATTCAAATAGTCAGGGTAAAAAAGGACGGTCACTGATCACTTAAATGCTTGTGTAGAAGGTGAGCAATCTTTATAACAAAACATTTGTGGTTGCAATATTTCTACTTGACTTGTAACATACAACGGTGCAAGATTTATGCCTAGCTGCGATTGCAAGTAATACAAGACCAAGATGACCTATTCCATTACACGCATATAATTTACAACAGCATTCTTCTTACTAACCTTTTTATTGGCGTCAAACTTTCTTTTTGGAACTGAACTCCCCAACAGCGAACTAAAGGCACGGCTAGGCTTCTTTTGCACCTGAACACTAACTCCAGTAACCTACAACAGAAATACACAACTATTTTAAGACTAGAGCTCCACGAGCAAGAAATAAAACAAGATAAACATCCAAAAAATGCCAATGGATGTAAACCTTTGCTGAATCTAATAAACAGGGAATGCTGCTTGCTTCTCTGTTTTGGCTTGGAACACTGTTTTGTCTAAGATTTACTGAAATGGGGCTGCCAGTTTCAAGAGAGTTTCCTTGTCCATTTCTTACAAGTTCGGAGGCACCAAATGCAATCTCCTTATACTCCATTTTACGCTGCTGAGACGGGGCTTCAGACCCATCATTGACCAATATTCTCTCTTCAGATGCCTGCAAAAAGGTGTACTGTTAACTATAGATAAAAATGTGAAGAAATAGTCATCGAATTACGGTTAAAAATAATTATAAATTTGAAAATGGAGGAGAAAAGGACTGATTTTATCATGATAGAATAGTTAAATGTTACCCAATACATGCAAAGTAGTTTTTTTGTCCATAACATTCCATAGGAAACATGAATGAAAGCCTAATACAGAAAGGCAAACATGAATGCCCAGTCTTCATGATCACCAAACAATTAAACATAGGGCTTACCATTCTTGCGCGTGCCGCCAGATGTTCAACAGCAGGCTGAAAAGAAGCAGCATTTTGCACAGAATGTCTAATGATACTAACAACTGAACCAAGATTACGCTCAATGTACGGGTGCTTTGATTTCACTAACCGCTTTAACTTGCTAGTGGTGACAGGCATCTGTTTAGCTTTTACCGAAGAAAAACAGAAGTAAGAAAGTCAGATATCTACTGTGTAAAAAGAGAAAAGAGCTAATATTGAGCTTGAAGAACAAGGAACTTTATAAAAGTATTACCAATTTCAAGAAGAGTTTTATTTGGTAATATATAGCCGGTACTTTCATCCTCTGCTCGGGCAACAACGTCCCTCCACTTAAAAAGCCCCTGAAACCATTTAACAATTAATCTAGTATAAGTAGTGTATAACCTTTTATATTGCGCAATAATCAACACCAGACAAAAAGTTGAGTTCCTCGTGTAACATAAGTATATATTACATTGCTCAATAAGGAAACAGATTATCAACTTATGATTGTGCCAAAACATTTAATATTTAACTAGTCCTCTTATGTAAAAACTCACTCATTGGACATAGTTAGAATTAACGAACAATGAGAATCATATTGGAAAAGTAGATACGATATAAAACAATTCAGATGAAGATTAGCCAACAGTTAAAAGTTGAACAATGTATAAAAGAAAATAAGGAGGCATCATACGGAAACAATGGCAAGCTGATGAGAATTGAAACCAGCACCTTGCAACCTGCATCAAAATAGAAAATAATATAAATTGAAGTCATTATAATATATAAACAAAGGTAATGCATACAAAATTCCATTCATGGACATACTTACAGAAAGAAAAAAAGAATTGGACTCCCTCACCAGTATCATATATTAATATTTCCTCAATTAACAGTTAAATCCAACAAGGTCATCTCATCAATTTAATTGAAGGCACAAGATTTTTACACAATCCCTACCAACTTATAGGAAACATCTAATGGAGCTTTAATGTGACTGGATCTTTGTTACAGAGTGGTGGTGGGCTTGATGAAATTCAGAAAAGATGTGTGCTCTCTGAGGGAAAAACTAGTCTAACATTAAAAATGTACAATGCGTATGAAAACCTCAAAATAATTAAGTGATGCGTAATAATTTTAACAACCTTTGAAAGAAATTGTGGTCAAGAAAACAAAAGCATGAACTAGGGAAATTGAGGGATTGGGGGGGATTGGAGAGGAGTCATGCCCAAGACCAGAAAGAATTGCCCAAATACGAAAGGAGAAAAAGAAAAGATAAAGAAATAAATAATAACATATGCCCAGCCACAAAAAAGCATACCCGTATATGTGGAGATAAGAATTTTCTGTCAAAAGATCTTTCTCATACAGATGCATGCATATATCATAACTGCGTTTGTAAACCTGTCGGGAAAAAAGAGTTGAATAAAATTGCCAAATGATAGTAAATGGAAAATAATATATAATACAAGATAATTGGAAGAACCATTTCCTAAGATGTATAAACAAATTTACCATCAAGACATATTCACTTTATATGAAAGAATACTTAGTTCACAAAATACTAGAAGGATACCTACACAATAAAACACCAATTCAAACAATAATCCATATGCAGATACTATAAACAAAATAATATCGACATACACATTATTAGAAGTGCTACAAAATTCGTCTTGGTAATTTAAAAACAGAAAAAACTTAGACATTCCATATGGTTAACTTCATTCCCAGAACAGAAACACCAAGAAACATGGATATTGGCCAACCCAAAAAGCAAATTCTATAATGTAAAAACAGTCTCATAAAGGCAAAACTAGCAGTTCAGTAGGTAACAATATACACAAGTGTTAAAAATGTAGATAATGAGAGAGCATAAAATAACATTAAAGAAATATTCAATGCAACGAAGACCATGTGATCCTCATTCATACTATACCTCTACTAATGGAGTGTCAGAGTTTTCTGATCCTTGGGCATCAGACATAACTGTGTTCTCATTAAATCATACATATGCAACAAATAGTGTGTATCTTCTCTGGCATATCTGTTAAGAAAAGAAAGCTTCTTTAGATAACTGTGGAGAATAAAAAAAAAAATTTATATAAAAGGAATGGACATGAGAATGCAACATCTAAAATAATTATTAATAAAAACACCCAAAAGGCGAAAATAATCATGTAACCAGGAAAGCAAAATAACATGATGCATTAAGACTTCCTTTACTGCATTGTTTACTCCAAAGTTCAATTTGGAGGTTATCTTAATCTTAAAACTAATTTTGGCATTACTAGAAACCGCCGCTCTAGATTAACCTAAAAAATAAGTGTCAAATCATTCTCCAACAAATAAGAAAGAAATTTAACATTGTGTCGATTATAAAACTAGGATTGAACAGTTATTCTGAGACTACAGAACTAATACTCGCTAAGTTGCCTACTTAAACAAATACCATAATCCACATTTTACCTGACCATCTCCTCAGGCAGCGGGCGTAATCTCCAGTCTGCATTCTGGTATCTGCAGGAGAAATAGTAGTTAAAGTCAAAGAACCAACACATGAATTTATCAAATATAAAGAGGGAAAATTAATTACGAGCATTTAGAAGATTAAAGAAATCGAAGTAATAGCAAAAACTTACTCTTTGTTAGCAGTAACACCACATAAGTGCTGTAGAAGATATTCCAAACTATTTCTCTCCAATTTCAACACCCTTGAAGCCTGAGGATTAAAACAAAGTGATTGTCCTTGGTTAGCAACACATTATGAAGAAAAAGTATATTTCAAGTAGAAAAGCTAAATTCAAACAAAAAGTAAAAATCATGGTACTCTTTTCCAGATTAAGGAAAAGAAACTAAGTATTCCTTCGCAAGATAAGAAAATCCATTCATTCAGTTGCTTCAAAGAATAGTATAGCACCTGGCCAGTATCAAACAAATTGCAGATATAAATGCCAAAATCACGTTGGAGCCAACTGATATCACGATCCGCTCCATGCATCACCTGATGAATTGTAAAATATTATCAGAAAAAATCATATGCTACCAAGTAAGAAATGCAAATGAGCACGCAACAAACCTTTCTCTTGGCAGGGTCCTTGAAAACTTCCCTAAGATATGGCCCAACATGAATTCTAAGCTTCAGAGTATCTACTATAAAATCTTCGGCTCTAGTTGAAATTTGCATCAAGCAAGTCAATCCTTGAAACGATCGATATTGATTGTGTTCCAAATCAACCTACACAGAAAAGGATAGAAGTCAGAATACAGGAAAATGAATGCCAAAATGTGAAGTTTAAGTAAAATACTAAAATGAAATAATCATAACATTGAAATGCCAACTTAGCAATTCCACACGGCTATGAATGAATAAACCTTTTCAAGAACTCAAATATAGCGTGCACAGAGGTAGCAATATTACAGGTGAAAGGAAAAAGGTTAAAAGAAGCAACTTCGTGATCCACTGGGAAAAAAGCCGAGGGAAATATAATCTGACATTTATGTATATTATTAATGAGCAAAATCCATAACAAACAACTATCACACAAAAATATAAGAACTTGAGAGAAAAAGGTTTATACAAATCCATTGCTAGTAACAGATGCTAAGGTGAAGTACTCTTGCATAGACACCAATTTGACATCAATCAATACCATGTTCAGGTTGTGCAAGTTTATTGTAAGTATATTTTTCGTGAGCCTAGGTATATATTCTATTTATGCTACAAGTTCCTATGAATACAACCATGAATTCTACACTAAATGAAATGGATGACAGCATCATCAATTCTACCTAATCATAGTGACTGCAAGTGCAACAAAATTCTGCAAAAGCAAATAACTTTAACCATGATGATAATGTATGTAGTTGGAGTTGACCGTGAAATGTAGATAAACTTTCACAAAAGAAAAACGAAAAGGGATCATTGCAGTCAAATTTTACCGCAAATTCATTAACAGCACAGAGCTTAGCTGCTAGCTCTTCCAGATCTTTGACCTCCTCCACAAGCTTGAATGGCGTAGACTTTAATGAAGGCGGTTTTACAGACTCAAAATCCCCGACGTTGTTGTCAACAAAATCCAGAACAGAAAGCTCCTCCTTTATTGATTAAAAATAATAATTAGAAAAAGACCCATTGTTTGACGGCACATTCCCAAAATAATTTAAGACAACATCAAAAGTTAAATAATTTTTAAAACCCAACATAAAATCACCCTGAAATTCAATAGCTATACAAAAATGATAAAAGTAATGACTTACTAGGGGATGAAGGAACCGCTGACCATCCTCACTTCTCTGCAACAAAACATGCTCAAACGGCTGGTTTGCATTGTTAACCAAAATGTTAAACTCCTCCTGAGACCTCCGAATGCTTGGTATATGAAACGGAACCTTGGGCTTCGTCGCCGCCACAGTTTTCTTGTCCTTGGCAGCCACCTTCACGGCGGTGGAAACCTGACTCGAATCATCGTTCCCACTGGCCGAAGCCAACCCAGTGGGCCCCTTTTTCTTCTTCTTCCCACACACCAACTGAAACCCATCGTCTGTGTCCAATGCCGCACTCGTCGGCCGCTTGGCCTCCTCCGCCTCCTTCCTCACCCTCTTGAACTCATCCACCGACGAGTCAAGCCTCTCCAGCACCTCGTCGTTCACATTAACGAGCCAATCGTACGCGTCGTCCAAGTCTTGGGGGAAAGCCATCGGTTTCCCCAAAACGGGCGCCGACGAGCCAATCGAGCCGAGCATCGTCTGCGCCTCCTTGGTGATTTTCTCGATCGGGGCTTTGAATTCGTCGAAGTTGCGGTAGAAATAGAAGTCCTTGCTGTTAGGCAAGAATCGCGAGGAGCCGGAGAGCTTGGAAATCGACGAGGAGAGAGGGCCTTTGGTTAGGTTTTCTAGGGCGTCGGACCTCGACTGCAGCGGCGGAGATTGGTTCACTGTCATGGCGTCTTGGCTCATGGTGGTTGTGCAAATGGGGGATTTTATCGGTTAGGGTTTTGGTAGGGTTTCATTTACAGTTACTTTTGCCTCCCTGGTGATCACCAACGTTTCGTTCCTTGGCCGTTGTTTGTTAGATTATACCTATATACCGGGATGTCACGTGATATTCGTGATGAAGATTGTGCGAGTAGTTTTTCAGTTTCTCTTTTTTTTTTTGTTTTTTTGATCAAGAGTAGTTTTTCAGTTTTACCAACATAATTAATGCATGAGATGTTTGTCTGTCACAAAAATGGAAAGGATATTATTGAGACAAAGACTAATGAATATATGAGTTTGGAGAGATTTTTTAATGCGGTATGGGTACGGACTAATACACAAGTGTAATAATGCAATTGTTTAACATTTAAAAAAAAAAAATCAACCAATTGTAACGTGACCGTACTCCGAGCACATTGAAAAATTTCTAGCTAGTTTGATTTTCAATTTTGAAAATGGAATTAATGAATGAGATGCATGCGATTTGCTATTTGCTATTTTTTTTAAAAAAAAAATTTACCAATAATTATTTCGATACTTTGTTACTTATGACTGACTTATTGTGTAATTCAATTTAATTTCACTTATATTATACAAGTATCAAAGTGATCTAACTCAATTTAAATAATATTACTTAAGTTCAAATTCGGCTTGAACTCGGACAATACTAATCGATATGCTCAAACTAGGTTTAAAGGGTTTTTCCTAATTCGAATAATATTTTGTAGACCACATATGAATTTCCTATATAATGAAGAATCATGAGACGTATTTGTATAAGTGAGATGGTTCAAATGTGTTTTACAACCCTAATCACATTGATCATGTCCCGGAATTAGTTTGGTCTCTAGGAAATATTTTTTAATTGTAAAATTAATTTTACTTCACCCGAATCCCTATATTATAGGTTAATTAAATCATTCACCCGAATCCCTAAATTAAAATTAATTTTCTCCTTATTGGAATTGAGAGGTCTTAGGTTCGAATCTCGTGGATGGCGAATTCGATACCAAATTAGGTTGCCCATTGCAAATGGGAAAAAGATCCTCGCCGGATCTGTTTCCTAAGGATCCCGCGATCGTAACTGTTCATCGTACATCGTGCAATCAGTTTTCGTTATATATTATTTATATTTAATTTTAAATTTTAAAATGATTTATGACCGTATGATATACAATGAACGATCACGATCGCGGGATCCCTAGGATCCCCATAAAAAGGATCCGGAAAAGATCATTTTCCATACAAAAGACCTTTTAAAACTCTAATGACATTTTAATTGGAACTAGTCTTTTGCACGTAGATGTGCATGCAAAAGAATTTCTTTTTTTTAGTGAATCTTAATAGAAAAACTTATAGTACTGTTTACTTTAACGAAAAACTATATTTTTATACTAAAAAATCCATTATGGTACTATTCACTTTATATGACACACCCCGAACAAGATCAGGGCATGCTGGGCGTCACGTGGGAGTGACGCAGCCATGTGCACAGTGCGGAAGCTAATAAAGTAGTAACGTAAAAGTACGAATAAATAAAAACTAGCATACATAAGGTAGAAGTAGTAAGTGCTAGTGTAAGTGAGACACAAGTTCATAGCAGAAAGCCTAAAGCAGTCCAACTAAAATGACGCTACAACAGTACACCCGAAGGTGGCCCTACGCTGGTGATCATCTGTCAGAAATGCCGGGAAAGCCCTCTGGGAAACCACCAAACCAACCGGATAGTTAGAACCTGGAGGGGCGCAAAACAAAAGCGTGAGTGGGCAAAAATAAAGCTTTTCGAAAACCATTTCAAAATCAAAATTCTAACCCCTCGCCGTAAAACCTGTATACTTCCCAGAAAATAAACATATGTACGTATATATAGATATGCCAATCATGTTTAAGAATATGCCATGTCAGAACCTCAAAATGAAATGCAAGTGCTCAGGTATAAATCATATCAATAACATATAATCTGGCAGCCGGAGTCACCTAACGTGACCTGTACGGCTGTATCTAGAGCTCAGATCTCAATCACAATAACTAAACTTGCCCACGAGTCGGAACCACCTAAAGTGGTCTGTACGACAAGCCTGGGTGTAATACATATAAACGCTCTAATGCTACGATCACGTGAAGGCTGTGCGAATAATCGCGGGTCACCTACGAGTCGGAACCACCTGAAGTGGTATATACGACAGGACTGTGCACCTAACTTGGATCCAAGCTGAGCATGTGGTGCGGGAGGTGAACAACACGTGAAAGACTGTGCCCTACTCTGGGCGGAAGCACTAACACCGGGGGTGCAGGTTATGAGCTCTCTAAGCATCTCGAATCACTACTGAATATAAACATGAATAACACTTACCTAGCACTTACCTGTGCGTCCACAGCACCAAATATGCATATGTATATAAATATATATACGCCCAATAATGCAACTAATGATGCATACATGATGATAATATAATGCATGGCATATAACAAATAAACATTAAAATCAATTTCTGGGAAAATATAAGTATATAGGTATATACGGAAAACCAAAAGCCCACTCACTGGTAAGTGGAAGGGTCGTAGCCCCCCTGCCTCAAGTGACCACGCTCGTCCTCGGGATATGTCTCACCTATATGCGAAATAATTATAAAAACGTTAATTTTAAAACACATAACCAAACTTTCGAAATAACTTCTCATACATTGCTCAAATGGGGTGTATGAATACACCAACGTGATCTACTCAACCTCACGAACATCCCCAAATTTTTAAAATAATTTTTCACCGCCGCACATGCCCTCACGCGCCGGCCACGCGCAAGCACATGCCTGGCACGCTGACGGCGTCAACTGACGCCGTAGGGAATATTCCGTTAGTTTTGACAGATTCCGTCAACGGCGTCAAGAATATTCCGTCAGATTTGACGGAATATTCCGTCTTCTTCCCCGGCGAGCCTCCGCCGCCGTCGCCGGCGCCGGAAAATTGTGAAAACTTTAAACTTCGATATCTTCTTCGTTTTTCATCCAAATTTCATAATTTTGGTACCAAAATGAAGCTTAGGACTAGAGGAACACAATCATACCCAAGGGTTAAAAACCACGAAATCTCACCTGAAAAATCAATCCAACTCCGGCCAACTTCGAAACCAACGATCCCGACGTCCAATTCCTTCAAACGAACTACTCCGAGCCTCCTTGGGTCCTCACCAAGCTTCCTACAAGCTTGAAATTTCCTAAAACGTGAGAAATCACGTGTGCATGAATAGTACCTCAAATCGGATATCGTTGAATCGACGTGAAAATGATGGAGTTCTTACCTGGAAATGGTATGGTTAGACTCATACGAGCCTCACGAGCTCGAATATGTGCTTGGTTCCTTCGATCTGTGGGTGTTTTGATGGTTTTGGGTGTGTGTCCGTACGTATATGGTGAAAGGGAAGGGAAAGGGGCTCGGGACAGAGACAGGGAAAGGGACAGAAGGGTGTGCAGGTGTGGGAGTGTGTGTGTGTGGCCCAAAACGTGCCAACACACGCAAAAACAACCAATAAACGTAACAAAATCGAACTAGGGGCAAAACAGTCTTTTCACACGTACGCTTTTGATATTTTCGGGACGGGCTGTCACATTATACCTTATTTTGTCCTTATCATTAAAACTCCAAATTTTCAAACCTTTATTATTAATATTTTTTTTAATCATGTGTGCTACACGCAGCTAAAGATATTTTTTATATGTTGATAAATGAGTTTAAAAAATGGGATTGGGTCACATATTTTTCAACGTGTCAAATTTTGGTATGTTTTGATACATTAACTCCCAAAAAAACAATATGTACATAAAAAAACCGAAAGCCTACTTGTAACATGATTGCCATGACCAAATTATACACTCTTTTAATGTATCAAACAAAGTGAAATATCAACAATCATATGTAAACATATCGTTTATACAAACCATGCTTACCATGGGCTTTTAAATTGGAGGGCATTTAGATCTATTTAAGTGAGAATTTGGTTACGTTTAAAAGATATTTGGGGCATTTGTTTGCCCTTACTAAGTGTCATTAAACTAGACTGGACTAACTATTAGTCTAATCTTGTGTTTGATAGCATGCAGGACTAGTGTTAATAAGACTAGTCTGAAGTTGCATAGACTAAAAGGCATCACTAAAGGTTCTTAGCGGAGTACCCGAAAATTATGGGACTAGCTAAGAATTGACTCTCTCTGCTCTCTGTTCCACTCTCTCCTACTCTATCCCTCTCTCCTTGCCCAGAACCTAGAATCATGAGACCTCATATCTGCTTTTTTCCGTGCACATCTCGAGTTTATTGCCGAGCTCACTGTCGAAAGGCAATGCTTCTCCTCTGCTCAAATCCTCGGCTTCCTTAACTCCCAATATTGCTCTCGACCATCACGTTTATCCGCTGGGACATCGTTGGCAAACTCCACGATGCCAGCCAAAACCCAGAAGACAAAAAATACCAATCTGCCAAAACCCAAATGAAATTCAAAAGCTTGTGAAAAATTCAGGAAAAAAACCCATATGACAAATCAGAAGCTTTGTTGAGAATGAATGAAAAAAAATGGAATTTCATGATGAGGGAGAAAGTGGTGAAAAAGAATAGAATTTGGTGACGAGGGAGAAAGTAAAATGAGAGAGACAAAGAGGCAATTGGACGGGAAGGAGAAAAAAAAATGGAGAGCATTCTAGAGAGAAAATGAGTTCTTGAAAAGTAAAAGAAAAAAGAAAAAGAAAAAAAAATGTAAAAGAAAGAATTAAATATTATTGTTTTTATTATTTTAGTTTTTAATCCGATAAAACATCAAAAACTTCACTAAATTAATCTAGCTTAGTCTAGTCTAAGCCAATTCATTTTAGTTCATAAAGTTAATCCGGTGCAACAAATACATCCATTGTGTCAAGTTTTGGTATATTTGCAAGAACCCTTACATGATGACATGAATTCGAATTATGTTGATAGCTAATTTAACGTCTAGTGTAACAAATGACAAAAAAAAAAGGTTTTGGTATATTCTATTGCTTCCCTCGGCTGCACCTGTTTCAGTACAACTGGCGGCTCGTCCAGTCTACACTGCCAGCATCCCAGCTCCACCTCCACCCGCCTTCCGTCCTTCCTCCGGCAAATGTAAGTCGTCACTTCTTCTTCTTCTTCTTTTCCTATTTTTTGTAAATTAATTTATGAATTGTGTCTGAATTCTGATATAGTGATTTTAGACTTAGTAATCAATGTTGATGGGTTTTAGTTGATAGATTTTTTTAGGGATTTTACGATTTCAGTTAATGCCCAATTTCTCATTTCGCATAATTCCTAACCTTTTAGGGACTTAAAGGTTCAGATGACAGTAAAGATGAGAGCTTTGGATGATTTCACATAAATGTCTAATTTCAAATTTCCGACTTGGGTTTGTAATTGAGCTCGGCAGCTTTGCGGATTCAGTCCACTCCAATTTTAAACCCTAAATCCGTCCCTGCTCAATTGCGAATGCCATTTGGTATTCTTTCACATATATTATTGTTCATCATCTTCCATATCCAGTGTTTGGGATCACCATGACCGTCTTCTCTTACCCTTTGCAATGTTGTATACATTAGGTTAGGTTCCGGTTTTTCGTTTTCCTTTTCTAAAAATTTGTTGGAGATTGTACCTCTGACTGTTAGAATTTTTTTGTTTATGTTTTATGTTTCTTTATTTTGGTTATAATGGACGGCTGGACTAGTTGCTCTCCTTATTTTTTTGAATTTGTTACCAGCCATAGATTCATTCTTGGTCCACCGGCTTAAAAACTTGTGTGCTAGTACATGAACATGGAGTCCTTAGCTGTATTCAACAACTCATTCTCACTCAGCTCTCCCTCACACTGACCACTTCATCCCAAAAAACCTTCGACCCTCTCGTATGGTGTCTTTGCAATCTCACAGACAAATGCCCAAGCTGGAGGTCCGATGTGCTGCCCTGACCCAGTCCACTGACCCCAAGTCCAAGGAGGCCAAGCTCTGGGGTGGTCGCTTTGAGGAGAGCGTGACTGACGCTGTCGAGCGATTTACCGAGTCCATCTCGTTCGACAAAGCCCTCTACAAGCATGATATCATGGGCAGCAAGGCTCACGCTTCCATGCTAGCCAAACAGGTACTTTCTCTTTTCCCATTTTTTTTATTTCTTTAAGTTTTGTTTTTCTGGGATCTGTTTGGTTAGAGGGGAAGCTTTATTCTTTATTATGTTTTAGGGATTGATTACTGTTAATGACCGGGATAGCATCCACGAGGGGCTGAGTGAGATAGAAAGGCGAATTGAGAGTGGTGAGTTTGAATGGAGGACCGACAGAGAAGATGTGCACATGAACATTGAGGCAGCGCTGACTGATTTGATCGGCGAACCAGCTAAGAAGCTCCACACGGCTCGGAGCCGAAACGATCAGGTTATGACAGATTTCCGATTGTGGATCCGAGACGCGATTGATGCAATTGGTGTGAAGATTAAGTATCTTCAAGTTTCGCTCGTCAAATTGGCAATCAAGAACGAGGGTGTGATTGTTCCCGGTTACACGCATTTGCAAAGGGCCCAACCTGTTCTGCTTCAGCATTTGCTCTTGGCGTTTGTTGAGCAGGTTTGTATCTGTATAGCTTTGCACAATGCAATTCTTTGCATAACTTATTAACATATATTTATATGGTTTGTGGCCCTTGTATTGTGGTAGTTGCTTTGTAATCATACATTGTTTGTAGTGTTTTTAGCGACTTGATAGTTGGTTTGTGTATGAATTTGTCAATTAGTTGTTATTACTATATAAAAATTGAAGCTTATGAAGTTTTCTTGGCCTCAGTATATGCATGGCCTTTGGAAGAGACTAATTTTGGAACTTTTTCTTGTTATGTAGCTTGAACGTGATGCTGGCCGTTTACTGGATTGCAGAGTGAGGTTGAATTTCTGCCCCTTAGGCGCTTGTGCATTGGCTGGCACAGGACTTCCAATTGATCGGTTTATGACCTCTGATGCTTTAGAATTTACTGCTCCTATGAGGAACAGGTATGCCCCTTGGTTTGACTCTTTGGTTGGGATCGAAGTTGACTTGTGCCAGTGAGCGGCAGCATGGAGCTATGTTGCCTTTTTGTTTCATTGGTACTCTGCAAAAGATGTTGTAAACTGGCCAATAGTTAACAAATTAGTCAGTTACTTTATGGCATTCTCATGCCATCTCCTTTTCCGGTTTTCCCTTCCAATGCACATGAGACTGAAACATACATGATTATAGCTGTATGGTTCAGTTTCGCTTTTCGTTCTAATAAAAAAATTGCATGGAACTCTGTGAAAGAAGCAGCTGATACATTATCCTTTCTTTAACTTAGGATTGATTATTATTTCTCTGTTTCTTACATTAACAATAACAAAGATTAATAATGTTTATCCACTTGTTGGCAAACGCAATCGTACAACTTATCATACATTCATCACACTTTGCTGTGAAGTCATACAAGTACATTAGCTATGCCCAATGACGTCAGTTAAATGAGTGACAGTGTATCTTGGTGCCATCAGTTGCGTCTAAATCTTGTGGTTGGTTGTGTATTTCATGCTTCTTTTTATGTGTTTTCATCAAATAATGATTTATTTCTTTTCTTAATGTAGTATTGATGCAGTGTCAGACCGAGATTTTGTCATGGAGTTTCTTTCTGCTAATGCCATAACAGCAATTCATCTCTCCCGGCTTGGTGAAGAATGGGTACTGTGGGCTTCAGAGGAGTTTGGATTTGTCACGCCAAGTGACAAGGTTTCAACAGGAAGTAGTATCATGCCTCAGAAGAAAAATCCAGATCCAATGGAACTTGTTCGTGGAAAGTCCGCTAGAGTAGTAGGAGACCTGGTTACCCTTCTCACATTGTGCAAAGGACTTCCCCTTGCTTACAATCGTGATTTGCAGGTATAATCTTCTCTTTTCTTTTTTTTAATTTACATGCAATCAGCACGGAAAGGCAGGGTTCAGTTGGGTCTGTTCACTCTTTACGTTCTCGAGCCTGAAGCTAAGGTCTTAGACGGATTTGCATGCGTGTTACTTATACAGAAACAAAATGCTACATAAAAGGATCTATTGCGCTTGCACTTACCGTGTATAAAATTCATTGGTCTTTTAACTAACCCTGCAATATTTTGAGTATGATCACAAAAGGTTCTTTCCTTTCCCCTTGAGACAGGAAGATAAGGAGCCTGTCTTCGACAGCGTGAAGACAATATTAGGGATGCTTGAAGTGTCTGCAGAGTTTGCACAAAACATTACCTTTAACAGGGAGAGAATACAAAAGAGTTTACCTGCTGGTCACCTTGATGCCACAACGCTTGCCGATTATCTCGTGAAAAAGGCAAGTTCTTTTGACTAACTTTCATTTTTGCCAATTATAGACGGAGCTTAGAACGTCTGAACTTAAATCACCATTCTATTTACGCGTTTTACGATCACATGTAGTTCATAATATTTGTCAATACTTGCTACTGAAGTTGCTTCTCTTGTTTTATAAAGGGAATACCCTTCAGAACCTCTCATGACATAGTTGGAAGGGCAGTTGCCGTGTGCGTCTCAAAAAGTTGCGAACTGCAGGCATTGAGTGTCGATGAGCTCAAAAGTATCGATCCAGTGTTTGAAAAAGATGTATACGAATTTCTCGGAGTAGAGAATGCAGTGAAGAAATTCTCCTCGTACGGTTCCACGGGGTCAGCATGCGTCGCCAGTCAGCTCAATCATTGGGTTACAAAACTTGAAATCAACAAAGGGGTCTGACAAACTCTCGGTGCTGGAGATACGAAACATGGATTGCTGAAACCGATTAGGAAGCCATCGCCGGAAACTTTGAATTTGTGCTTCACCGAGGACCGACTAATCTTGAATAGGTGGAGTTAGCGAGTCTGAAAGATGCGAACTTCTTTCGGGAAGTACATACAATTTTGTAGTATTTTAATTTCTAGATCTGAAGGCTCAGATTGTTGTTCGTGAAGTTCTATTTGGATCAATTCACACAATTTTCCTTAATTTGGTTGATAATTTCAACAGTTATTGATACGGGGCCATTCCAAGCTAACAAGGCCGGGAGTTGAACACAAGCCATGTAACATCCCATCAACTCCAACCAAACTTAAGTTCAAGCTCATTTCTAAGTCAATTCAAGCCAATCACGCATTGTGGCTTAAAACATGATTATGCATGCCTCTTCCTTTCAAAAAAAAAAACAAAAAATTGTACGATGAACGATCATGATCACGAGATATTCCGAATCCCCAGGAAAAGAACCGGATTCTTTTCCAAAATTATATTAATTGGCGTTTCATGTCAAAATATATAATGTTACATGCAAAATTTCTTTTTACATGACACGACGTTTGGGATGATATACCTCACGCACTTCCAACCCAATGAGGACGTTAAATCTGATATGTTATCATAGTATTCCAGACCTTCCCGCATGACATTTCATAATTTGTTTTTGGACAACCGTAACGCCCCATTTTATGTATTTTGGACACCATAAAATGGTGTCATCATTTATATTCTAATATAAATAAAGGGACACTCTGGATGTGGTCCTTAACTATCAATGTTCTTTGACTAAAATCTTTGTGATTTTTAGTTTTTTTGATCAAAGTCTCTGACATTAATGTAATAATGTATTTATTTTTTTTTTAAACTAAAAATGAAATTTGTAGTTATTTATGTTAATGATATTTTAAATAAAACGCATAAGTTATGGGATTAAAAATATTAAAGATAAATTATACTCTTCAACATATTATGTGTATACATGGGTACGTTCATAAAAACTAACCGAAAAATTATTGTACCAAAACATGGGTACATTTTTCAAAAACACAAAAAAAGAAAAGAAAGATATTAGGCTTAATAATTATTAAACATTTCTTCTATTAAACTTGACATGGATACATTCTTAAATCAACAAAATAGAATGTACCCATATAAGTTTAAAAAATGGATTAGAGAAAAGATTGAATGAATTTTATATAAAAAATGGGTACATTTTATATTAAAAAAAGGGTACATTTTTCCTATATCAAATTGGTATATCTAAGAATGGGTACATATCATTTTTTTATATAAAAATTTAATGGGTACAAACTTATTCTAATTTTATTTTTTATATTTTGAAAATGTTTGAATTGAAATTAATTAGGAGTTTAATAAGGGTGTGAGTATTAAAACTCTAAATTAATTACTAATTTTTATTATAAAAATTATGTAGCTTACATGTAATTCATTAATATATTAATACTAGGGAATTTGATCAAAATCTAAAAACTAATAAGATCTTAGTTAATAAATATTAGAAACTAGGACCGGATACTAATTTTTTCATAAATAAATAACAAACTTATATGTCTCGGGTAATTTTTTATTTTTATATTACAAGATGTATTTTAATTTGAGTGAAATAATAATAAAGTTTTGAATTCATCAAAAAAAACTTGAGGGTCGCCACGTAACCTACTTAAAAGGACACCTCCCCGCTTCCCTTCGCAACCATCGTCACCTCCCTTTAGTTTGGTCTTCCCTCCTTTTCTCATTCGGATTCTTCTAATCGGCTCGTCTTCTTCTTCCTCAATTCGTCTCTTCGCATCCAGGTACATCATCATCCTTCAATCCTTGATTATAAACTGTTAATTTATGATTAAATTGTGGCTTAATTTTGCTAATTGAGGTGATAACAGTACCGATTTCTTGAGAAAATGCGTTCTTGATCGAGTTTTATTATCTGCAGTCCTTGCTTAGGGAAAACAAATATTTGAGCTTTGAGTGGCAACTTCTAATTGATATTTAAATTGGTATATTTTCCTGATTAAACCGGTAGTAATTTCTCAAAATTCCAGTTCTGAGCATGTAATTTCTCGAATTTATGATTTATATGAGTTCTAAAGCTGTTAATTTAATGCTGAAATTCCCTTTTATTTAATACAAATTATGAAAGTTTACAATAATACAGGTCAGATTTCTAGTAGGTTTATGCTGAGGAGTTGGTTTTAACAAGAACCTAGATGATTAACCTTAATTTATTGTATCAGTTCAAAGTAAGGGATAAGAGGAGGGGTAGGGGTTGAACAGAGAGGAAGGAAAAGATGTCGGGCATGGGAGACGGATATGTGGGCACGGCCCAAGATGCCGTGAGGATTCGAAGACTTGAGAAGCAAAGAGAAGCCGAGCGCCAGAAAATTCATGAGCTCAAAAGCAAGTCAGCCAACGATACAGGCCAGCCAGGTCTCCTCCAATTCGGGTCAAGTACCTCTGAGGTTTGTACTTGAAACCGAACTCATATCTAGGGCTTTAAAGTTCCCCATGCACATATATATCGGTGTCAGAAATCTTATGACTTTTTAATGTTGGTTCTGTGTACTCTCTGGTTTATCAATGATGAGAAGCATGAAAGTTGTGAGCCTATTCATTAAAAAAAAAATTTCTTGTCCTTACGATTTATGTGGTACCAAATAGGTGTGTTACAAACTTACAATAGATATAGATAAGAAGTTTTGTACGGACAGAATTTTTATCGTTGATTAATGATTTTCTTGATTGATATTTCAGATTCTTGAGACGGCATTTAAGAAGGAAACCATTGGTTTGGTAACAAGGGAGCAGTATGTGGAGAAGGTAAATACTAAACAACTAGGATTGCTTTCTTTTACTTATACTACTGGAAGCATATGATGGTTAAAGTGCAGTGCTTGTGCTGTGAATTTATGTTGTAGAAAGAAAATATTAAGATCAAATTTGAGGAGGAAGAAAAGGAGAAACTTCAGAAGCTACAACAAGAGTGAGTTTCGTAACAGATGACTGTGTTGCTGTTTGATTTATGAACATCTGAAAGTGTTTATATTTGTCAATGACATGCAACAGTCTAATTTTGTTTTTCCTTTTATAATTTAGGGAGGAGCTTCTTCAATTACAAAAGCGAAAGAAGAGGAAGATAAAGGGGGGTTCTCGATTGTCCTTTGCAGATGACATTGAGGATGGAATTGAAGAGGAAGATGGTGAAAATAGTAAGAACTTGACTGTCACTAAAGTTTATTGTATGGAACTTTGTAGATTGATTTGGCATTTCTTTCACCATTTTATGTGACATATTCTCCCCTGATGAACATTAGGCGTAGATCTAGACTGATATTTGTTGCAACTTGCATGTATAGTAGTGTCCATTCTAATTTTTTGACGGGAGGCTATATTTAGATACTTGATGTTTTAGTGGTCACTTGAGATTATTCTCATCTAGTGTTTTTTGTGGATGCCCACTAGAAACTTAATGCTGATTCTTGTTCTACAGAAAGCACAGAGGCTACAAGATTACGGTGCAGGTAGACTTGGGAAAGATCCTACAGTGGAGACCAGCTTTCTGCCAGATAGGTGTAACATTTTTCTCTTTCTTGCTCTTATGCACAAACATTTTTATCCCTCCCTCTTATTTGATTCTGTTTCAGTCTAACATTTGAACTTAAGAGGTGCTATGGATTTATTTCAGTGAGCGGGAGGCAGAGGAACAAGCTGAGCGTGAAAGGTTGCGGAAGCAGTGGCAGACTGAGCAGGACAATATACGAAGTAATTTTGCTATCCTAATTTTCCCTGTATTTACGTCCTTTGCCAATAATAAGTTAGGTGTGAAAGAAACTTTTACGGTGTTTTTTCAGAGGAGGCACTTCAAATTACTTACAGCTATTGGGATGGAACTGGGCATAGGAGAGTGCTCAAGGCAAGTAAAGCATGCTCAACTTGCATTTGTTTTCCCTTCATGATTTCTCTTTTAAAATTGAAACTATCGTTTTTTCGTTCTTTTTCATATTCTCTTTGTTTCCATTCAGGTAACGAAAGGTGATAAAATAGGAGATTTCCTTAAGGCTGTTCAACAGCAACTTGCACCTGAGTTTCGAGAGGTGCGAACCACCTCAGTGGAGAATTTGCTCTATGTAAAAGAAGATCTTATCATTCCACATGTAAGAAAAAATTGTTAGTGATGCATTTTCTTGGTAGAAGCTTTACTGAATAAATGCTAATTAATTTCTCATCACTTGTGTCATGGTTGTGGAAGTGCAGCAGCATAGTTTCTATGAGCTAATTGTAAACAAGGCTCGGGGAAAAAGTGGACCGGTAATGTTCAATATATCTTATTATTCTTCTTCCATCATTTGGAAATATTGTATTAAGGTTTAGGTTTGTCTGAAATTTTATTGTAGGATGTGCTCATTGATGGTGACTCATTACGATTTTCTGTTGTATTTTGCATAGCTTTTTCATTTTGATGTGCATGAGGATGTGCGAACAATTGCTGATGCTACAATAGAGAAGGATGAGGTACATTCTCATTTCTTTTTTAGTAATACTCTATTGCATAGAAAGTTTCCAAGACTAAAGAAATGTAAGACAACCATAACTATGTTAATTGCATGGCTTGACTATGCTTGGTTATACTTTTCAGGTATCTATTTCTGGTAATGACATGTCTCTCTTCGTATTCTTATATCTTTGCTTTTATTTTTGTGGCAGTCTCATGCTGGGAAGGTTGTTGAGAGGCATTGGTATGAGAAGAACAAGCATATTTTCCCTGCTTCCAGATGGGAGGTACCCTCTCTTTTCGACTCCCTCTCTCACTCTCTCTTCGTATATGTGTGTTATAGATAGTATCTATGTCTGGTAGATGTCTACAACGAAGTGTCCCTTCGCCTTTTCGCTCCAGACAGGCTTGATAGTGTGGTATACTGCTTGCCATTCTATAAATTGCATCTCTCGAGTTAACTACAGTGCTTGAGTATCAAATTTATGTGTATGTAGACTACATACACAGAAATTGCATACTCAAAAGCACTATAGTTAATGTAGTGCGACCAATATGACTATTGTTGACAAATTTAATTTTTACGTGGGATAACATATTGTGTGCACCAGCACGGGCGGTAAATAAGTTTGATTATAGGAGTGCGGTTCAAATCCCTAACCTCTCTCTTTCGGTGGGATGATTGCCTACCGTCTTTGCTACTTCATCTGAGTATATAAGACATGTTTAATATATTTGAGTAGTTAACATCAAACATAGAGTTGCAGATGAGGCTTCATGATTCTTTCTTCTTTTATAGCAATATGGGATGCTCACTTTTTGGTTTTGAGTAACAATATATCCACCTTAAAAGCGTATAGACCTACTATGCCTTGAATGTTTTCCGATTCTTTGATTGAAATAGCAGATAGTTCCTTCAAAGTTTGCATCGTTTCTCTCATAATGTTCCAATATCGATATTCTGTGTTTTTAGTTCCCTGATGTTTCTATTTACAGAGATACTCTACACCTTTGGGTATTTGTGTATGATTCTGCAGCATTCTTTTCAGTCACCCGTTTTGTCTTTTTTTTTTCTTTCTTCTTTTTTCTGGCAGATATATGATCCAACGAAGAAATGGGAGCGTTATACCATCCACGGGGACTGATTCATCATCACAATTCACAAACATGGGAGACTGAACGCAGTTGCGAGTTGTTCCCTCGTAAGCTGCACAACAATTTTAGTTTGAGGTTTGAGGTTCAGTTACTGCAGTTACTCTTTTTTTTTTTCCCTTTCACTTAGTGATCAAAGTAGAGGTCAGGCAACGCAACGGTTTTAGCAGATTGTATACCTTAATTGGAAGTGTAACGAAATCTGTTACGAGCATTATGAGCATCGTTCATTTGCAATTTAATTTCGATTAGCTTCTTTTGGTCATGCAATTTCTATTAGGTTCTCCTCTGAAGATGTCTCAGATGGCATATGTTGTGCATATGCTTTTATAAATGGTACGTTCATAAATAAATACTTAGATTTAGGTAATCTAATACAATAGTTGGCTCTAATTTTACAACTTATTCGAATTATAAGCGCAAAACCGAGAGCGCATTGGCATTATAGTATTTATTTATCCAACCTCATTCAGTGAATAAGATTTTGTTGTTGTTTGTTGTCTAATTATGAGAGTCGTGCTTAAATCAAACTCGTTTTATTTTGGAAAAAGATACGAGCTGCTTATGAACTTTATGAGCCGACTAGCTTGTTTTTTTTTACATCAATATTGGAGAAAAGAATTTGGTCAAAAGCTACCAATCAACTAGTTATATTAAGGTATCGAACTCATTATCTATGAGTGAAAACTGTGAACTTATTAGTTCAGATAATTTTCTTTTATGGAGCCTACTATTTTGTTTAAGTGCCTCGCATCTAATTTACAAGGAGTCTACTACCATTTTTCCAATAAAAAATATCAAGAGGGAATTCAAACTCAGAATCTCGTTTACAAGCACGAATGAACTTAATCAACTAAGCAACTTCGAACCGTTGACTTACAGCTCAAGAAAAGAAAAGAGTTTGACACGAAGCCTCGGATAAAAACGTAAATGCTCTTAATCAAGTGAGCTATACAAGTGCAAACGCTTTTAATCAAGTAATCTACAAGTTAACACCGAATCATTTTTTGGCATATTCCTTCTACATATTGTTTGGCTGTTGAGGGTTTTTGTCGATTCTCCATTTCCTTGTTGCTTCGTGCCCACTTTTGTTACAGCACCCAGTACACCTGATCTCTGCCCTCCCTCTGCCGCAGCAACTCTCCAAAATGAGGTTCTCCTTCTCTCTCCTCCCTCAATCTCTCTCTCTCTCTCTCTCTCTCTCTCTCTCTCTCTCGATTTAACTTTTTGTTTTTTGTAGTGGGACCAGTCGGCACCCGGAGGTTCTGTGGGCGCAGCGCTCCGACAAGGTGTACCTGACGGTGGCGCTACCGGATGCCAAAGACATCACCGTCAAGTGCGAGCCTGAGGGATTCTTCAGCTTCTCCGCCGTGGGAGTCCAAGGCGAGCCCTTTCACTTCACTCTCGAGCTGTACGGTCCAATAACCCCTGATGGCTGCAAAACCAGAACTGGGTTGCGGAACATTCTCTGCTCGATCCAGAAGGAGCAGAGAGGTTGGTGGAAGCGGTTGCTGAAGACGGAAGAGAAGCCGGCGCCCTACATTAAAGTTGATTGGAACAAATGGTGCGATGAGGACGAGGAAGGTGAGACTTGTGACTTGTTTTTCTTTGTCAAGTTTCGATTATCGTCAATTGGGTTGTTTTTGTTTTAGCTGTTTGGTTTGTTATTGGTTTATTTTTCGAATTTTAATCATGTTTTGATTGATAGGGTGTGTCTGATTATGATTTGTCCAACTAGATTGTGAGATTGAGGTGAATAGTGAACCTAAGATGAACTTTCGTATGGATCACATTTCAATTTTCATTAAATCGGTTGCCTTTATTTTAGCTGTTTGATTCTGTTATCGGTTTATTTTTCAAAATTTTCTGATGTTTTGATAGATGGGGTTTGTCTGATTATGGTTTTGTCCAACTAGTTTGTGAGATTGAGGTGAACAGTGAACCCAAGATGAACTTTGTATAGATTGCCTTTCGATTTTCTTTAAATGGTTGCATTTATTTTAGCTGTTTGATTCTGTTATCGGTTTATTTTTCAAAATTTTGTGATGTTTTGGTTGATGGGGTTTGTCTGATTATGATTTTGTCTAACCAATTTGTGATTTTGAGGTGAATAGTGAAACCGAAATGAATTTTTGGATAGGAATGTGAAAATGAGCATGAGGTGGCACAAAGTTCATAGCTTGTGTGTTTTGAAACTATCTGCAATATATGAGTACATGTAAAGGCCCTACTTTGGCAAGTAGAATCATATATCTTGCCTTTCTCGTTGATGTGCTTGGCATTGTTTGTCTGAGTGGTGAATGATTGAAAGGAGAAAGCAGGACTATCTGGTGATTTGATTGCCTCACTGTAGTGTGTACATAATGCTGGTTTCTAATTGCTCTAGCACATTAGATTGATTCTCTTTGTGTGTATTTGTTGTTTACTATAAAGTTGTTGATATGGTGAAAAAAAAATGTTCCCCGCTGTGTTATCGTTACCTAGTTTTTATCTACCTCCAGTTTTTGCACAATCTTTCTGGAAATGCAATTATATGAGGGCTTTAGCGGCTTAGGCTAATCCATAGAAATGATATGGCATCCCTGGTCTTTTCATACCGTTATTGTTAATATGAAATGCCATGATGGGTCAGGGGAATGCCAATTGGGCGTGATTGCCGTTTTTAATTTGACACAATTTTTAGTATCATGTGCCTGCAAATTGAATATAGTTCTTGAGAGAGATTTTCCATGGATCTGACTCAACATTTGTGTTGTCTTTTGCAGCTGATTTGGCCCCCGATGATGATGATGATGATACGGTAAATATGACACCTTATATCAGTTAGAATAATGGATTAACTTCACCTAATCAGGTAAAATGGATTTTTTGTATTTTTGCAGTATGTTGGTCAAGATGGTGGAAGCAGTGACGATGACGGAATGCTCTGTAAGTGTATTTTTCCTCTTGCTCCGTTGGTGATATTAGTTTCAGTTAATTTTATAGAAGTATGTGCATTTGGTAATTTTTGCTGCTTAGTCCTTACAAAGAGTTCCGCAAAGTTCCTTTTAAGGAACTAAATGCGGCGGCTTAAACAGCAAGCGAGTGGCAGCATCCTCTGTTTGCCAAACTCACTTGATAAACTATACGCATAGCGAGGCACATAAACTGTCAAAGTTGTTTTTTTCTATTAAACCAAATTTGTAGACTCTCAGTACATTCAACATTTCTCCTTATTGTGTTAAAGTTTGTTTGCTGTCCAAGTCCTAAAAATATAAATGTGTCTCTGCATTTTAAGACATTTTGTAATCGAATGTGTAGTATAGAACGGTTTTTCTATTTAAAAACTACAAGTTCTTCTCTGTTATTATCGAGTTACCTTCTGTCGTCAATTTGTCCTTGAAAAAGAAGAAACCCTAGCGATGCCATTTAGGACTTTGCGGTTTCAGTCAGTTGTTGAACGAATTAGAGTGAGTCATATGAAGTCTGTTGGAAATGTTAAAAGTGCTGCACCTGCATCTCTTTCTGACGGTTCTTTAACACCCGGTTTTGGCTTGTTTACAGATCTTCCGGACCTGGAGAAGGCGAGAAAGTAGGAAAACGGCGATGAAGTAGTGAGTAGCAAGCAACGATATGGGATGGACAGCAAGGGGCTCTTATTAGGTAGATTAGAATAGTAGACGGAAAGTTTGTTAAACTTGATGGAAGGCGAAATACTTTGACATGACAGATCCTTTGTAACTATTTGATCATATCCTCCTCATGCTCTAAACTTAGTATTATCTTTGGTTCTAACTCCATGGTTTCAAATTAATGTGACCTTAGCCCTCGTTCAGCCAGTCCGGGCTATAAACGAGCCGAGCCAAATTCAACGAGTCTCTAGCCATTAAAATTAACTCCGTTGCCATGGATTTATAGACGCAATTCGAGTTTCATTAAGTGATTTTTAACAAAGATGATCTTTATAGAATAATTTACTATGATTTGGTCACGAAAATTTTTGAGTTCACTCCGTCATTGAATAGCCGAGTACTGTTCAATAACCTTCAATAACACATAGGAGTTGCAAAACCAATGGAACGATGAGAGCAAAGAGAAACTCGGTGTATTAATCCATCAACTTATCGATGGATTAATCCCCGAACTTGTAACAACAGGAGACGTAATGATCACTTTAATTAACTTCATTAGAAATTTTGTCGCTTATTATCGCATTTAAACCCTTTATTTAGATGAAAGTTCAAAGATCAATACTCATGACTTTTTAGTACAGTTTGATCAGAATTCAAGAACCGATGCTCCAATATCTCAAAACAAATGGTGTAACGAAGGCCAGGAAGATTCCATCTCACTGAATCGAGGCGGGCATAACAAACTCCATTATTATTACATTACAAGTTTTGCTGTAAAGGAAGTATGACAGTAACACCGCTCGTTTACAATCTATAGCTCTTAACGATGATATTTATTTACACATGGCCACACATGCAAGCTACCCTTCTTCTGGATCCATTTACTGCAGCATCGAAAAGAAACCGGAGAAACCATGACAAACCGGAATCATAAGTGCAACGTAAACTATTTCGGGCAGTTGGCAGTCGGAAGCAGCCGTATCTAGCTAGTCTGCCTTGGACTGTTGAGTCTCGACAACACGAACAGGAATGACTGGAATTGAATCCCACCATTCTCTTAGTCGTCTGCTGCTTTGGTTCTCCCCCTTGCCCATACCTAGTCTCGACGCCAATGTCGATGAGAAGCAACAAACTATGGCTGCCATTATAACAAACTTCACCGGAACCACCGTAAAAAATATTGCCGTCGCACTCAACAACACCATCGCCACATTTGCATGCTGCAACAACAATTAAACTTTGTTAGTTGGATTGATGCAATTAACACAAGTTATCAATCTCTTACATGCATGAGAAAAGTCGGCGTAACATAAGCATTGCGACATTTGAGCCTCTGAATTTAGAATATCTTTCGACTCTTGCTACTACTATTACGCATGCGTATAGATCTGGAAATTCATAGTGAATTGTAGAAGTGAACATATAGCTTGCCTGCATACATAAATAGGAGTTTTAACAAAAAGCCCGTGGCACTGTTCACTTTAACGAAAAACCATATTTTTACACTAAAAAGTCAAACCTGGTACTATTCACTTTACCCTTTATTTTGTCCTTATCGTTAAAACTCAAAGTTTTCAAGTCATTTTTCATTAGTTTTCCTTATATAAATACCTTGCGTGCCTTCGAAATATATATGGACCACAACTTCAATATCGAAACATTTGCTATCTGCATCATCTCATGCACAGTTTGCATTCCACGTTGAGCAGACACTATGCTTTCTATTGTACTCTGGTCCGAGGCGGTGCACACGACTATCTCATTGCATTTTATATCAAGTCTTTGCAGCCTGGCTCTAACCATCTTCGCAACCAGCCAAATGAATAAAGCGGCTAGTGCTACGCCAACCCACTCCCTGCATATCAAGAAGTTATTCTTCACAAAATCCCATTCACCAACTTGGAATTTTATTAAAGCTTACGCAGCACTGCAGCTAGCTAGAGAAACGACATACTGGTAGGTGACTATTAAAGTCGCAGCAACCACAGTGAGAGTAGTTGACAGTCTTTCCCACATGAGTACTTCTTCAAACCAAGGCACTGAATTCCGAAGGGGCCTTAGTAGCTCCTACACAATAAAACGAAGTCAGATTGATACGTGGATGTATGCGAAGGTACATGTTAGACGGAATATTAAGTATAATATAAACTAAGATATTTTTCGCCATTTGGATTGATCGATCATGGAAATTTCTCTAGAGTGATATGGAGGGGGTTAGATACTTGCCAAAAAGATAGTAGCGCTTTCACTGATTCCCTCTTCTTTACGTTCCTTCGTGGTAGCTTTGGCAATAGCAATATCCTTTTCTTCCACTCTTGCTTGATTAATTGCTGTTTCTAATAAGGAACTGTTTTCGACTTGACCGCTTGGAGTTGGGGTTGCATTTTCGCTGCTGCCAACTTTCATCTCTTGGTCTAAACCTGAGATGATCATCGACTCTGACAAGTTCATGCTCCTTAGGATGGAACTAGCACTACATGGATGCCCGCTATTGCTCTTCTTAAGACTCTCTGCAAGCTCTTCCAGTACATAATCTCCCTTCGGTATCTCATCGAACAAAGAAAAAATTAAGAATCTTGTTGGTGGAGGGGGTGATATTCTTAGCATTTCTCTTGCTGCATGGAGCCTTGTTATTGCTAGGATTGTCCTTGAATGCATCTCCCATGCTTGTATCGGACAGCTTATTTTATACTTCGCTAGGAAACGATGCATCAACATAATCTCCTTTGAGAGCGCAAGCCAAAGGTCACGCCTTGTAGAGCTTGTTACCTCGGGGAACTCCAGGACAATCTCCTCTGATCTAGAAATTTGGTGAAACAAATCATTAATCTATAACAACAATATAAGATTTTAACAAACTTCGTGTAGTTGTGTTTCTGTTTGGTCGATGTGGCATCCACACAGCGTCACAAGGAGCACTAGAAACCCTAGCGAAGATTTTGGTTTTTCAGTGTGTCAAATACTAGTTTCTAAACACTCGACACATAGATTGATTAGCTATTTGGTGCTTTGGGTTAGACTAAAAAATGAATGCAAGATTTCGGATAAATACTTAAATTCATAAATGCAGAGCATATGCCCTCACAATTCAGGAGAATCGTAAATTATAGCCTTGTCAAAAAGTGGAGCACCCCATGGCCCTGTTGAAGCTGGTTTCACCGTTTGCTCCATATCCTTCGAAAGGTCTATTTTAAGAGCGTCTTCATATGTTAATACTCCAGAAGCCTCGAAATAGAGTGCGTAATTCGTTAGTGTAAGCCTACCTGAAATACCAATGCAGGATTAGCCATATCAAATCGATTACTTAATTATATATGGGGAAAAAGAAACTATATATAGGACATGAGATGATCAAAGTTCTTTTTTCTAAACAAACCAGGCCAACTTGTTCCTCCAATGTGGCGCACTACTCGCTGTGTGCTAGCAGTTCCCTCGACGTGTAAAATGAATTCGTCGTCTGCAAGCTCCACACCCTTCGGTTTTGCATGTTTTGCCAAATATTTTATACATCTATAAAATACAAAAAGGGAAAAGTTGAAACAATCTTAAAGAAACTTCAAATGCAAGCATTCTTTATAAGTTACACAACCATTTATACTGTCTACTCCCCTAAATGTATTTACCAAAATTAATTACTCTTTGCATGTTATTATTTCAAAGAAAAAGGTTCAACTAAGGTATAACGAGTGTCTCCAACAGCATTAGCTGCTTATTGGGTATGCGTCGACACATCATACAAATGAAATATACGGTTATAGATGCATCACCTATCAATTTCCTTTAAATATTTGTCATAGGAAGGAAAATGGAGCCGGTTGCCCGTAGGCACCGTTAAAGTTTCAAAGGTAAATCTCCCATTAACAACATCTGTAACTAGTGGAACCAGCGACCCCATCCAAACAAATGCATCTTCTCCAACATTTTTCTCATTATCAACCTGCCAGACAGTAGGTGAAAAATGAATAGAAAACATAATAACGAGGAACAAAAGATAAGGTTCAAGCAACGACCATTACTTTAACCTAGAGCTTAGTTTAGTCCAACTTTCCATCTCTCTATGTATCTCGAAAAAAAATTACAAAAAACGAAATTAAATCTTAAGAAATGATATAGCTTACAAGAAGTGGCAGAAGGTCTGAATAGAACAGAGAGATGTCATCTTGTTCTGAAAGACATTTTTGCGGCAATTTTTTCTCTTCTTTCTCCTTCGCCACACACTCCTGCAAACCCCCAAAAACATGACATTTGAACAATAACAAAAGAAAAAACAAAGGGCGATCTCAAGCCAACAAGGCTCCCACTTTGCAGGGGTTGGCAGAGGAACATCTATCGTACACAGTCTTACCTTGCTTGCAAAGAGTAAGGATAAGGCTGCGTACATGTGTTTCCTTGCATACAAATATAAATATATCAATGCATCATAATAGTTCAATCCATATTGTAAATATGGTGGAGAAATCATATGTAATTTATATATGTTTCAATGTATTATATAGAAATAGTCCTGATTGTGAAGTTGTTATAACAAACTAACTAATTACAAACATAATCATACGACTATTTTTTTCACTTCAATAAAAAACAACCATCTAGTGGTATTCCTATCCACCTCTGTGTGAGAGTTTAGGTGTTTTAAGGTTCGACTTCCATGAATGATGAATTCTTCGATACCAAAATTTTTTCACTTCAACATCATCATGAAGCTTAGCCAAATCCCCGTTAGTATCAACAGAAACAATCAAATTACAAACATATTTAATTACCGTAAAAGATTCCTCGTCAGCACAGGTAGGCATCTCCCAACCGAGCATCATGTCGAAGGTGAAGCGGCTAAAAGAGCCATTGGCAATCTTTTCCTCAATGGTTTTGCACATGTCACAATTCTGCATAACCTTGGCACTGCAAAATTCTACGAATTTCCTCCCATAACTATTACTATTGTTGTTATTGTTACTACTGATAGTAGCAGCACCAACCGGCGCCGTTTCATCCGTCTTCCATGTAGTTTCAAATTCCTCCACCAATTTGTCCACCGGGGTATCCAGTTTCCTGAACGTAATATAATTATATAAGGGTATATAATAGGATTTAATAAACAAACATGCATATACACATGAAGACGTGGGCGTAGCCTCATTGGTTGGCTACAGCGGAAGTGCTCTCCTGTGCACCCTACTTCGAATCTCCCTCGACATGCGGTTTATAGTAGTTTAAAGCAGAACAACGATTCGTATATAAAAGAACTCATATATGTTATATATATAGTCAACATCGATTTGAAAAATTCAACAAATACGAAGAAGAACAATATTTAAAGGTGCAAAATATTATATATGTATGAATTGCATGTCATATATGATGGACTTACAAAGCGCATTTTTGTACAACGTCGTTTGCAATGGAGGAGAGTTGCTTCAACCTCATTGTGGACAGTATTGTATTGTTGCAGAACTGCAGAGAAATTAGAGCAGAAGATTGCTTGGTTTTTAATAGGGAGGGAGGACGGAGGAGGGAGAAGTTGAAGGAGAGGCAGAGGCTGAGATGTGTTTCTTCATGGAGCTGCCACGTTTGGGTGGCCATGCAGCATTTGCTATTCCACCTGTTGCACGTACCTCGTTTCTCTGAGGCCGACTTGGGCTGTCTTTTCTTAACCTTCTGGGTCGAGTTCGGCTGAATTATCCGGAATTAGAAACCAACCGAACATAGCTGATCTCACACTCTTGGCCCTATTCAAATTCAATTATATTGCTAACTAGTTGGTAATTAAGGTATTAACAAGTTAATAAAGTGAGTTGGTAAGTCGACTTGATTGTGGCTACAGATAAGGTAAAATTCCTCCAAAGCCTCTTCAGGTCCAAAAAAAAAGGATAACTGTGGCTTGCCACAAATTGTCCCCTTTTTGCAGAAAAAAAAAGAAGTTAATAAGGTACTAACTATTCATTTGTGCCTACTTCATAATGTATCATTGGTGTTGTTTGTCTTTAGGTTTTCATTTAAAGATTATTTTTGTGAAATTTCAATTGGACAAAAAGTGTTTAGTTATTTAAGTCTGATCAAAATAAACACATATAAACACAATATTTTCGATAAATGATAAATATTGATAAACAAATTGAGTGAGCTTGCTTTATTAGGAATATCCTCCAATAAGATTAACAAGTAAATGGTTAATACATTGTGGAATGAGCCAAAATGAATAGTTAATCACGTATTAAGTCACCAAATTAAAGAGAGTAATGCTATGAAGATTAAATTTACAAATTAAATTATGTGTCATCAATAGGAAATGAGCACGGTTATTGATGTTTAAGTAATAATTCAATCATCAACTTTCATATCATTTAGTTTACAAAATTTAGTCTATAAATAAGTGTTGATAATCTCACTCCATTGTCATATTTTCCCACCCATATTTTAATAAAAATCTCAAAAGTATTAATAACATGTTTATAATTTTATAAAAAGACTTTTAACCCCCTACCCCATTACTTCCCCATCGTCTCTCTCTGCCCCCGTTTCTTTATTCTGTTTCATCTCTCTTTTCTCGGCTTCTGCACCGACCACCACGGTCGGAAGCACGAAGGATCAGGAGGAGCATATCAAAGTTGTGGTGGTGGAGGAAGGGCAAGAGGAATGCTCCTTTCCTCTGGGGCAAGTCACTTCTCGTTTGGGGCTTAAATTTCAATTTCCATTGAATTTGAATGGTTGTGGAGATTGAGAGTGTCATCATGACGGTAATTAACTTTTTAGTTAGTTTTTTTTTTAATTACCCCGAACTTCATTGCTTGATAGTTGCTACAAGTGCAAGTGAATTGTTGTCATAGTACAAAATCTAGAGATACATAGCTTGTGGACAAGATTGAGAAAATGGTATTGGATTATGGGATTTTGGGTTGGCTAATTGACGCGTTTTGCTGCTAAAGGAAGTTCCAGGGGAGACCAGCAGTGGAAACAAGATAATGATGTTGTGGTGCTGGTGTTGTGATAAAGGTTATTTTTGGAATAATAGAGGGTGGGAAAACAAGATTTTAATTTTTTTAATTTTTATAGTGGGTGAGATTATAATGAGGTGGAGAAATAAGACAATGAGATGAGTCTAGTAACACTCTTACAAATTTAACCTCTCTAACATTGCTCAGTTAAAAACTAGTTGAAACTTTGAATCTCTAGTCAACGCTAGGAAAAAAAATCTCGCCAACTCAATGGTAGATGTGAAGAGTGAATTAAATTGTGCACACTTTTTTCTCTTGATCGCAATATATTTATTTTAGTCTTAAAATTAAATAAATAAATCAAAAATCAAAAAACAAACAAAAGAAGACAAAATGTGTTGAGATTACTTCCATTTTTATGTTTTAATCTTAATTTTTGTTAGGAATTGTTTTGATCTAAATTTTAATAAATAAGTAAAATATGCAGAAAAGGAAAATTATTTCTTTATTGAGAAAATTGTAACAATGACTCCTTAATTTTAATTCAATTAGAGAGTTAGTTTCTCAACTAAAAATGACTCCTTAATTTTAATTCAATTAGAGTTTGTCAACTCTATCAAAACTTCTGTCAAAATGAGTCATGGTAGAACGATCATTACATTAAAGTTGAGGTATCATTTCTCTATTTGGGTTAAAATAATATTGCTAACTATGGGTTAAAGTTCAAGAACCACTGCTACAATTTTCTCATTTTAATTTTTCATATTTGTCCTTTAATTCAACCTTGCGTACGACTTTTTTGACTAAAGTTCTAAAGGTGTTGATGAAAACGACGTAGTGGGAAAATTTTTAGGTGTACCGGGTACACCAAAAAAATTTGGTGTACCCTCACTCATTAGAATTTTTTTGGTGTACAAAAAGTGAGGGTGCACCAAATTTTTTTGGTGTACCCTCACCATTATGAGTGAGGGTACACCAAATTTTTTTGGTGTACCGGGTACACCGAAAAATCACTCGACGTAGTGGCACAGTTTAATGAATTAACCGATCAATTGCTACGCTTTCCTCGTATTCTATTTCTCGCTTGCTAAGCAATCATGTAAGCTTACCTTCAACCTACAATCATAAAGTCGGAAACAAAAAGCTCCGAGCTTTGAATTACTAGCTCCTGTGGATTCCCAAATCGGAGCCCTCAATTCAATGATGAAGGTCTCCGATTCCTCCTCCCTGATTCGCCTTAACATCGGTCAGCTCCCTCTCTCTCTCTTGCAAGTTGCAATCCAATCCAATTTAATTTGAATTTTCTGTTTCTTACAGCATAAATTTTTTTGTTGAATCGATTCGATCGCGCTCGAATGGAAATTGAAACCCTAATTTTTCATTTTCTCAGAAAAGCCAAGCTATATAAGTAACCAATTGAATGTTTTGGCGGGCAATTACTGCAATCTGTGTGTTTGTGCATGTGTGACTGATTGGAGTTGTCAAAAATTCAAAATTGGGGTTTTAACTTATAAGCCTTGATAAGATTACACTTTAGAGAAAAACCACTTCAAACCCATAACTTCAGATTAAGAGTATGAAAAGTGGATAAATGAAGAGTCTTTCTTCTCCAATTGAGCTCTTCAAGTGGTTTTGTTTAAAACTTAAAGTGATGGTGTAGTTTAATAGAGCTTGAGGTTAGCTACATAATTTGGATACATTCCTTGTCTGTTAACAGGAGGAAAGAAATTTTGTACTACTATTGATACTTTGACTCATCGTGAGCCCGATTCGATGCTTGCTGCAATGTTCAGTGGTCGCCATAGTCTATGTCAAGAAGCCGAAAAGGTATAAACTTCTGCCTTTGAGACACATTTTAAACAGGTTTCCATTGTGACTATTGATTTCCCCACTACAACCTCACCAGATGTTAGATAATTATTTATGTACTTGAATGATCATGTTTGAGTAGGCTGAAATGGCGCTTAGTGGAGACATAGGGAGAACCATCTATGATGGCCTCCGCATGTTCAACAAAGACCAATAGGTGTGCTGGTTAGGAAGTGACTTAATCAAAACAGAGGGTAGTGCTACGAAAGGAGATGGCAAGGAAGTAATTAGGAAAAATACAGTACTGTGTGATTTGTATGAAAGTATGATCCATATAGGATCAAATGAAGGGTTGGGATTCAAGTAACAATCCCAAATAGTTGGACATGAATCATATTTTTATTTATTTATTGTTATGTAATTATGAATGAAAACATTATTTTCAGTTTGCATAATGATAATCTGCTCCCGGGCTTTTTTTTTCTTTATAGGGATATGTTTTTCTTGATAGGGATGGCAAACATTTTCGGCACATCCTTAACTGGTTGAGGGATGGCGTTGTTCCCACATTAAATGATTCGGAATATTCAGAACTGCTTAGGGAGGCTGAATACTATCAACTTCTAGTAAGTGTGGGTTTTACATTTTATATTCATTTACTCTTATTTATTAACGTCATCAATGGGCTGCACTCTAGTTCATATTGTGTACTTGTTTACTCAAATAGTGAATTTTTGTTCCGTAATTTAAACTGATGGAAGGTTCAAATCGAATGTATTGAAGAGGATTAAAGGACAAAAATTAATAGGGGATGTGTGGGAGGTAAAAAAGGGTGCATAGATAGCACCACCGCATTAAAATTACATTCTTATGTACATGTACAATATATGGACTAATATTCTTTTTTTTTTAGACAATCTGCAACATAGGAATCTTAATTTCCAAACTGTGAATCTGGACCACATATTCAAGCAGTGATCAAAGTAGTTCATGTTTCAGATCACAATCTAATAACATAAACTGATTATATTCCAGAATGTCGAAAGACTCAAAACAAGTCCCTAGAGATAAAGTATTTGCTTTGTAACTATACAACTCAGATGTAACATTTTTGTATATCTCTAACTATGTTGAAGTAGTGGAGTTTATACATGTGCTGAGATTCATTCATCAATCTACTAATGAATTTACATGTCAAACATATCTCCATTTTTATCCGCTTTCATTTCTCCCATCACAATGAATACTGCCTCTTTTCATTTAACAGTCAGATTGTTCAACAATGTTGTGAATTTCTGAAACAATTTTCAGGGTCTGATAGATGGAATACATGCTGTTCTAAATAAGAAGAGGGAGGATGAAGAGGTAGATACAGAACTAACACGTACTGATATCATCAAGTGCATACAGTCTGAGAAAGTGCGTTTTCGAGGTGTCAATCTTTCTGGCCTTGACCTTTCCAAATTGGTAATTTCTCAGGTTCTCAGTTCTGAAAAAAGTAAACATAGTACTAGATATGTGCCTTGTAAAATTCGGTTTCTAAAAATTTGAAAAAGTACACTACAATAAGCTAATATCCGTTTAGAACATCTAGTTTCAGAAGTACAGGCACATAATGAAGCCCCGAAGAGATCTATACATTTGCATTTTCTCTGCAACGTCCTCACTGAACCTAGTGTACCAAGTTTTTTTACCAAAAAATATTTTGAATTTGTAAAACATCTATTACAATCTGTATTAAGAATCAAAATTTCCTATATCATGTTGAAACCAGTTGCTTACTGCTTACATAAAAGTAGGCATTGCTGGATTATTTATGAATTTAAATGAAAAGATGTTATGGATGGTAAAAGATGCATGATTATCCATCTATTTGATGCCTTGTCTCTGATGTCGATCCATGAAATTGCAGGACTTGTCATTAGTTGACTTCAGCTATGCATGTTTGAAAAATGTCTTTTTCTCACGTGCAAATCTTCAATGTGCTAAGTTCAAGGTAAGCTTTAGTTATACATGGTATGTCTGGTCTGCTAAAAACAACTGCTGTTTTTTTCTACATATTAAATGTTGTTAGAAAGTCTCACTGTATTTTTTGTCGGCGTATATAGTTTTCGTTTCTTTTTATAAGATCAGTACATGACTATTGAAGCTTTTATATTTTGTCACAGGATGTTGATGCTGAGGGTGCCATCTTTCACAATGCAACTTTGCAGGAGTATGAATTCTAAGAATTTCCAGTTAATGATGATATTATATTATTAATCGGTTGCTTGATTAATGCAATTATCTTTTGCCTAGGGAAGATGTGAATTTACTGGGGCAAATCTCCGTGGAGCTTTGTTGGCTGGTGCTAATCTTAAGAGCGCAAATCTACAAGGCAAACTTTTCTGCATTCTGGTTTCTAGTAATATTTTATTACTATGTTATTTGTTATTTCCGTAATCATGTTGCCTTAAATTCCTTGGCATACGTTTCTGTTCATTTAAACTTCAAATAATTTTTTAAAACCTTTTTAATATGGATTTAGCTTATGTGTCTCGTTTACCCAGAGTCAAGGCTGAATTTTCCTTGTAATCGTGTTCTGTCCCTTTTCAGATGCATGCTTGATAGATTCTAGCTTCTGCCAAGCAGACCTGCGTTCTGCACACCTACAGGTTCTGCATTGTCAATCAGAATATAGTTCACTTGTTTCTGAGTAGTTTGTCCTTTTTGGGTTTTCGAGAACATCCAATAATGAGATAGTAACTGTTTGTTTGAGATGCTCATATTACTTCGACTAATGAAGGCTTAGGATTTGGTGCTTACATAGTGAATGATGTATTATCTTATTGCTCTTAATTTTTCAGAATGCTGATCTTACAAATGCCAATCTAGAGGGAGCTAATCTGGAAGGAGCAAATTTGAAGGTAAAGTGGAGGTTGTGTGTCAAAAGAAAAAAACAACTTAGTCTAGTATGAATCTTATGTTTAAGAGATTAAAAGAACTCGTATAAATTCATTTTGAGAACATAATTATCCTGTTTGACTTCTAAAAAAGCTTATGAATTGCCATATTACATCTTTTTTCATAGCTCTAAATTTTCTGGGACACATCTTCACGGGCTTGCTAAAACATTGCAATAGAAGGGAATATATCTTGCTCTCCCTTTTTCGAGAAGAAAAGTACCATGAAAATAGTCTTCATTTTCTCCAATTACCGAACATTTGAGCCTTTTTCTAAGGCTTTGTTTGGTCTGAGATTATAGCGGGCAGGGGAAGGAAATGAAATATGTTATTTCATTCCTTCGTTTGTTTCACCTTAAGGGAAGCAAGATGATTTAGAAAGATCCCTAATAGTGAGGGTTGGATCACTTTGTGGTGAATTAGTGTTTCATGGTTAAATGAACATAATAAATGCTGGTAGTGGAACTCTAGTGTTGGTAGAGAACAGTATACGACCAACATGTTCATGATGTTAGATTTGGGGGCAAATCGAAGGTGTGTTTGAGAAAATGTACGAGGTGATTGTGCTAGTTAGTCATCGAAGACGAGTGGTGAAGGTATAATTAAAATAAACAATGTGAGATATCCCTCGAGTTGTTTTCTACTTTCGATCTGGTGAGATCTTACTTAGTAAAGTAAAAAATAACGCGACGGATATCTCACGTTCTTCTCATTTATGGGAAATCAAATGTAAAACCTATTTGGTTGGCTTATTTCTTATATTCTATTATGTGATTAAGAATGCCTTAAGTTAGACATGTGTCATAATCATATAGCTGGTATGCGAGGCTGTTTTGGAGAAACACCCCACGTTTACATGAAAAGAATTTTATAGAAAACAATCTGTAGTTCATCTTATATGACATTATCCATTATTGTTCAAAGAAATGAAATCGTAAATGAAAAAAAAATGTCTCCCTTTCCTCCCTTAATTTATTTGTTTGGTTTGTCTTTTTACATGCTAGGGTGCCAAGTTGAGTAATACCAATTTGAAGGATGCAAACCTTCAACGAGCTTATTTACGTCAAGTGAATCTTCGAGATACGGTAATGAAAGCTGATCAAAGTTCAAACCATTTTGTAACTTCTACTTTGGTTATTGGTTTGGTAAATTTCTCATTTTTGGCTTTTAGCGTTCGTTTTTTGTTAGAGACAGGGAGGATATATATGGGAGAAAGAGAGAAATAAAGAAGGGTGGTGGGAGGAGATTGAAGAAATCGGCTTGAAAATAAAAATAATTTTAAGTTGTTTTCGTTTCAAGTTTTTATTTCATTCATCCTCGATATTTCCCTCACCCCTCTCACCGCCTCTCTTCATCCATGTATTTCCTCTCCATCTCCAACTGAAAAAACGCAAATGAAAAGCTAAAAAAAAAAAAAAGAAAGAAAAGGTTACTGAGTGGGCCTAAGATGCTAAAACTAGACAATGAGTTTAGGATTTACTTTCCTCCCTTGAATTGAAGTTCGGATGAACGGTTTATGTGCATTATATGTACATCCAGTGTAGAAATTGCAGCATTGAGAACGTCCTTTCTGTTGGTAGGATAGTTGATAGGTGTGTCAACTGACAGCGTGCAATCGAGGATGTAACTCTAATTTTTATGTTTTGAACAGCATTTGGAAGGTGCAAGGCTTGATGGTGCAAATTTGCTTGGAGCAATCAGATGACATTGAATGATATTTATACTGTGGAGGTTTGAAATTCTGTTTGTGTATAATAACATATTTATTCGTCTTCCGTCTTCTTACATTTGCCAGATTTTAGAAAGTATTGTCCAATTTGTTTATCGGCGATGCCCTAGTAATCAAATCATGTGGTTTGTACATAAATCTTGCACCCAAATTCAATTCATGTGGTGATAGAATGTATTGGTAAATGTTCTCAAATCAAATTTTTACCTTCTTTACCCCTCCCATCTCCAATGCAAAGAAGGGAAATGATAACCATATACCCCTTTTCTCTTCCAATTTGACCATTTGCCTAATTCTCATTGTTCGAGCACCGCGGGAGAATCGGATGAGCCGAGAGAGAGAGAGCAACCCACTGAACTCTAAACCAGCACCTCAACACTGTCCGTGAGACCTTCGAGGTGTTGGATCAAACCGCACCTGGTACACTTGAGAAGGTGAGCTGGGAGGAGGCCATAAATATGGGTGATCAAGTCTCCGAACAAACTACCACGTTCGGGATGCTTTGGACCGAAGGAGAAACACCGGCAGTTAGAGCACTCGAAGAGAACATGGTTTCCTACTTCACCGTGCTGCAAGGTCTCGCTCTGCTTTCGCATGGGAGTAGGGTGGGTGCAGGACCTACCCTTTCCTCTTGTATACATGCATCTGTGAAGCGTGCTGTTGACACCAGTTGTAAGCTGTCAATCCCGCAATCGTTTGGTGCACATGATACGAATATTACAGCGATTGGGCAAGCAATGACGCAGGTTGCAGTTTCCATGGAAGATGTTGTGCGTGAGATGAATAAGCTTAACCCGACACCTTCCGAAGGCCAGGAAGACTCACAGACGCATTTCAACTTGTTTGAAGGTTTTAGTATTGTTGATTTTTAGGTGGGATCCACAGTGACGGATTCAAGAATTTTTTCTCGGGTGGGCGACGCATAAAAACTTGGTGTGATGTTCTTGCTTAGGTTTCCTTGTTGGTGGGTGGGTCTTAGTGATGGTGGCGCCGGAGGGATTTGAGAAAGGGAGTTTTATCATTACGAAATTCAAAATTTGGTTGAAATGAGACAAAAAGCACTTTTGATGAATGTGCTCTTGGAACTAACCACAAGGTGTGGTGCGATTGGCAAGTTGCCACCTTCAATTGGCGGATTCCCCGGTGCCATTTTGGCAGGGGTTTGAAACCAGCTGAGAGCACTTTGTGGCCAAAGGCAAGCCGAACCTCAAGCAAAGATTAGTCCCATCCTTGGGATGTGGGGACACTATGTGGTCTTTACCGAAAGAAAGAATGTGCTTTTGAAACTAATCTTTAGTAAAAATGCAAGTGAATCATGAAAAAGCACTTGGAGTGCTTTCTGCAAGAAGCACTTCGAAACGAACCATCATTAGGACTTCAACAAATGATGAAATAAAAATAATTTAACTATAACAGTATTACCAAAGAAAAATCAAAATCCAAAGTTATCTCAATGCAATTGCAATCCGTACCCTACTGACTACGGCAACGGCAACTGTCTCGTTTTGCAATGCAGGTTGAGTGAAGAAAACGGGAAAAACTGCAATTTCCAGTAAGTTAACGGAGACGAGGGCTACGTGCTCAAGCGCCACCATCACATGCTCTATTTTGCCTTCTTTGCAACGTTCGAGTTTCGCAACCTCTTTACTTGATTAGATGTCACGAACTCGGCATCGTCTCGGATAAAACTCCACCAAATATAAGTTAGGGGAATCGTGGTGGCATGCCAGGCGGCGTGAGCATCCAAGAATCCGTAATACGGAGGGAAGTCATAGATTTCTAGGAGCATTGCAAGGCCTCCTCCCACTACTACCACCCACAGCTTCCAACGTGATGGATGGCGAGTGACGCCAGCCCAAACTGCCCAAAGAAGAAGTTGAACCACCGCCATGACAACACAAACCTGCATGTTCCACCCTGCAAAGATTTTTTATTATCTCAGTCAGATTGTCGTCGTGAGATTGCTATGCACGTCAAGAAACTACATGTTAACAAAACTATTTGAAGACTAAAGGAGGTGCAATTGATCAATATTCTCTCTCCAACTATACGTCAATGACAAAAAAGTAGTAAACTGCCATACCGTAATCCAGTTTATAGAAGTTGAGGTACAATATGTGGGTGGTTACGAAAGCAAGCAGTGGAGCAGCAACCATGACTCTGACGGCATCATCTTTCACATCAAAACTTCTTAGTATGGACAGAATAAGTGAGTACCCAAGTATTGCCACTGCACATGAGTAGTCTAATTTCTCGGTCAAATCCACGTCCCTGTAGTCCATTAGACACATTGATGATCAAGAAATGTGCCAAGCAACCAAATTACCCCCCATTTTAGTAAGGATCACCAGATGAGGTAAATTCAATGCATAAGCAAACCGTATTTATCATTCGTCTTTCATCAATAACTAGTCTTTCCAGAAAGATTTAGGGAAAATTAAAATGTCACTTAAATAGCACAGTAACAACTTAACATACAAATCAACACTCAAAATTATTTTACAACCCATTCAAGCATGAGGAAATATCCAAGTCCCAATAATAAAAGGAAAATTGTGAGCTTGCATATGGGTGGCACAAGTTAGAGTAGAATAAAATGCTTACTTGCTATGGAACAGAGCACTCGCAAACCAGGAGGTCAATGATAAGAGAGCATAGATGTGCCATAAACTAGCAAAATAATAGTACGTCTTCTTATCCCGTCTCAGAGGCAAGTTGTAGTATAAAAGGATGAAAAAGGATATCCAACCATGAAAATGCGTTGCAAGGTTAAGCACAGAGAAAGCTACGGAAGCAGGCTCCTAAATAAAGGATAACATGTCAAATAGCACCAACCACAGAACTATGATACCATTAAAATATATTGTAAAAGAAAATGTTGCCAACGCATATAGTCCGAAAAAGGCAAACCTGGATCCCATAAACACGCTTGAAGGGCCATTTACCATGATATTTGACTGGACCGTTACCAGCTGCTTCTCTTTCTTTCTCTCTGTCAACCATACAATAGTAACGGCAATCACTTTGGCAATCCCATTGTTTCCACTGCTGATAAAGAGGTTCTCGCATGTACCATGGACGATCAACAGAGACCCCATCAGAAGAGAAATTGCAATTCGGAAAGCATCTCTGCCCTACACAACCGGTTTCTCCACATTCTTTTAGACAAGCCCTAAAGTTGCAAGTAATCATATATCAATTTCCAAATTCACAGTGTGAAATCCACATGACAAGTTACAAGTGTCGGCAAAATAACAAAATGTCAATTTTGCCAAAGAATTAATACACAAAGAACTTGTACAGCTTAGAAATAAACCAATTATTACAAATTAATTTCTAGTGAGGTACTTACCGAAAAGAATTCCAATTGTGTAATAAGGATTGATAAATAGTTTTACGGAAGCTATTTTACTCAAGGGATACTTATTATGTATTAATTCATCCAGTCAATAACTGATTGGTGAATTACCATATAGATATGCGAACACAAACATTTGAGGGAAAAGAAAGCTCCCTGTTCGAAATTCAAATGAGGAGCACTAATTGCTAATAATGGGGAGAACACCAATGTGGCCCTACTCACAGGAACAGTGTGGGCGACAACTGGCCCCTTCCATTAGAACTTCCAATGAAGACGGGCAATATAGCCATTCAGGATTCAGCTGAAATTTCAGTCATTTGGAAGATAAATGGCTGATTCAGGAAAGAACGTGTTCTGCATGCTAGATTAACATAGTAGGCTACATTGTGTTCTAAATGATGAATGACAAGAGGTGACAATACATAACTCTTAAACTTAAGAAATGCGAAAACCTCAAAAAACATACAAGCAGATGTGGCAAACGAGTAACAATAGGTACAAAGGCAGCATACCTCAAAATGAACTATAAAGGAATATCTAAAAAAAGATAAAAACAATTACCTATAGCGCGGATCAGCATCACCAGCACTGGCATCTAAAACTGTGAAGCTGACAGCCCATGACACCACCACAAAGAAAGCAACCCAATAATGCTTTAACATCTGAACATAGAATTACCGATTGATAAGAGTCTAAAGGTGTCAAATTTGACCACTACAAGGTGCTGAGATCTTAACTACTTCAATGCCTTTTCTGATATTCTTCGTTACAAAAACCAACCAAGGCAAGAATGAAAAAAAAAAAAGGAAATTTACTACTCTATACAGCGAAATGTCTGACCTTTCTGTTGGTGCCCATGTAGAATTAAACTTCTCTATTAGCTAATTGTATATGTAATTTATTAAAAACAACAGCTTTGTTTCAATGCCTTATTTATGGTCACGTCCACTAACAACATTTTTGTTCAAGTACACCATCCCATATAAATTCTAATGGAATGAAGCAACAAATTACAGTAGAGCAGGCCCGACTATATTCTAGATTAATCAATGTCGCTTTTGTCTTTCATAATTGTTTATCAAAGTTCCTCTCATAATTTGACTTCCAATTCATTATTCTGTATTTGTAAAGCAATTTGAAAATATACAAGGAAGAGAACATATTCAATTGTCACTAGAGTGCATGGAAATATCAGTAGACACGAAAAATCATGAGAGTAACCTCTGAGATTTAACTCTATAACCAACACACCTCTGAATGATAGAGGTGAAAAAGCCCCCAATCCCGAGCAATTCGACTATGTAAAATCCCACCTGCAGTACCAAAACAATAAAATCGAATCATCAATTCACTCTAAAGTTTGATGATTGGTCAAACTTTAACCGAAGCATATGTGATACTGGCTAGTTTGGGATTACTGTGCTTTTTTTCAAAACTATAATGCAAAAAGTGCTTTTAGCAAAAAAAACAGTGTGAGAATGTTTGGTAAACTTCTATATAAAACTGTTGTGACAGTATAAAATGACTAGTAAGCATATTAATCATTCATAGAAGAATGTCTAATTTATCAGCAAATCACACAGAAAACTCATCAATCATTCATAGAAAAATCACAGATTGCAAAAACACATACTAAAATCCATATCTTTATATATCCAATTTTTCAAAATAATAGAGAGGATGATGACTTGGCTTGCTGGTTCAGTTGATGTCAGTGTCACCGAAATCGTCCTCGAAGCAGGTGAAGAAATCGGCATCGGCTAGCTTGCCTTCACCCCGTCAGGGTCTCGCGGAACGCCTCGAGTGGGTTGACGAGACGTCCATGGCCATGGTTGAGCCCTGGTCTTCCATGCCGTTGAAGAAGTCCATCATCGTCGGCCTCAACACTCCGAAACCCAGATGACCAAGAAATCCAGATTACCCAGAATCGCAGATCACCCAGATTACCCAGAAATCTAAATCTTCCAATTCTACCTTCCAATTATTCAATTTCAATATTCCAACTATCCAGAAATAGAGGTTGAGAAAAGGAAATATACCTTTTTATTGGTGAAGAGTGCTCGAACAAGATGAGAGGGAGAGATCGAGCTCGAACGGAGAGAGAACAGGATAGTGGGAGCGGGCGAGAGACAACAGTGAAGGAGAGTTCTAGGAGAAAGATGCAAAAGGGTAGGTTTGAAAATTTGAAAGTTTCATTTAACGAACACTGTTCATCCGTGTTTTGGCGATAAAAAGCCGGTCTTGTGAAGCTTAATTTTGCTGCTTTTACGTTTTTTTCATCTAAAACTGTAAAAATAAGCTGCTTAAAAATGTTTTTTTCAGAATTTAAGCTTAAGCCAAATTGGTACCAAGTATACAATGCCTTTAAGTGACTCGGATTCACCCGTTTAATTCCTCGGAATTCTTTAGCAAACATCCAGTTGTTAAATTTAGCAATATATGCCATGTACACTGATGCAATCTAGAATTAACCATGAAATCAATGTGATATGTGATAGTATCTTCCAAGGGAACTCAGCTGGTGCAGATGGCGCTATGCACCTCGGTGCGGGTTTCATCCCCACCGATTCCCCACTCCTAACAACGAACTATTTAACCCACTAAATCGTTCTACTAAAAAAAACTCAGCTGATAAAACAAACGACGGAATCGAAAGCGATAGAGTTGAACAGATATTCAATACAGGATACAAGATCAACACTTTTCCATTGTTGTAACAAATTGAAAGATTCAATTTTTACGATTTTTATAGTCTGCAGAGTATGCAAATAAAAATGAACTTTTTGAAACTGGATAGGTTCAATTGGGTGCTGAGAAATCATTGACTGCAATGAGGGATCTGAATCGGAGTAGTTTGTAGGAGTATGATCGGAGAAGCCATGGATGCGTGCGTACCTGGAGGGGGCAGGATCGTGGGCAGCGGAAGAGCGATCAGCAGATCTGAATAGGAAGTGGGTTCGTCATCCTTCGTTAAAGCCGAGAGGGTCAGCAGCTCAGGTCAAGTGAAGAGGACGACGCTCGGTTGGCTTTTCAAACACAAGACAATTCAAACTCGAATATGGAGAAAATTCATACGATTCTAGCCAAAAGGCCGGTGGTTATCTTTTTTCCTCTTAACTAATATCGTTTGTTTAAAAAAAAAAAAAAATTTGAGTAATGTTGCCTCTTAGTACTCCGGTCTAGTGGTATTCATCTTTACTTGTAAGTAAAATTGTGAGGCTAAACTCATCCCTCCTCCTTAGTGTAGATAAATTGTTTGTTCAAAAAAAAAAAAAATGTTATGGCTAATGCTAGGGAGACTAAATTTTTAAACCAAATGATATAGTTGTTGATGATTATTACTTAAGTGTTTATTAACGTTCTTATTTTCTATTAGTGACACTTTATTTAATTTGCAAATTTAGTTTAAAAATTTAATCTATTTAGCATTACCCTTAAGTTATATATTTAAACAGGAGTCGTAAGATCTCGTCACGTTAATTATCTAACGACTTTTATTCATGTGCTAACAATAATGTGGTTCAAATTCGTCTTTGGTGAGGATTAAACTTAAAATCTCTTACTTACAAATAAAGAAGGAATACAACTAATTGTACTACTGAGTGACCATTCACGTGTAACTTAAATGTGCGCTTTTCATGTGCGTTAGAAGTTTGGAAGGTCATCTAGAATGAATTGGATACTTGTTTAATTACTCATTCCCTAGCCCATTCGTTGTTGAGGCCCAACTTACTTCACTCATTAGTTGGTTGTCTCGCGTGACATTCACGTGATTCTTTTAGTTAGAGTTGCTAAATTTGGTTTTTTTTTTTTTTTTTCTTTTGTCAAACGATAGATTTTATTAGATTAAATGTTAGATTAGCCACCGATGAAGTTTGAACCAACGCAGGCATGCAAGGATTCAACACCTTGCAACCCCCAATTTATGTCGCTCCAAACTAAGTTCACCTCTCACAATTCTTTCGTTTGGTTACCATTTTTTGTATCCAATATGTTCAGTTGTTTGTATTTACAGTTTTATTTGCCTGCTTCATTTGGATATATATGGGAAATTGATGGTTGTCTTCTTCTTTGATAAGTTTCGGAGATGGTGTTGGGTTTTGGGTTTCGGATACTGGGGGTGTATTGGGTTGGGGTGGAGGGGTGGTATTGAATGTGTAGAATGCAGCGTTATGTAAGGATCGTAGTTGAAGCTTTAAAGACGAGAGGCATCCATGCTAAGATTCTTGCTTATCCAAGTGTTGCCAAAAGAGAAGAAATATCTTCCATCTTTTTTAGTTCGCCATCGCCATCATCGCCATAACTACATTTTTTCAATTTTCGTTTCTCCTTAAACGTCGTTTTATTGTATTTTCTACTAAATATAGCGACTTGTGATGCTTTGAAATATGTTTATCTCGTGTTTTCTTTGATATAGTAAGTTTTAACTACTAACCGGTACATTCAAAACCTACATCAAAACGCAAGATCAATGTGTAAAATATACGTATGAAACATAACATGTACGAGACAAAAATAGGATGGTTATCACATTAAGTGAGACTAAAATACTAAAAACTTTTTTTTTTTTTACGAGAACGCCTTATAAATGATGTGGTTGGCATCTCAACTCAAGTTTTTCTTTGTATATTATTAAGCCATGCGGTCGACACAGCCATGATTCACGGCAAGAGTCGGAGACTTCGATGTAACGTGCCAAACCACAAACCAACAGTCGATCCGCAATGCCAGACTCAGGACAAAGTCTTGGCCAAGAAAAACAAGAGGACTTTGATGTAGTAATAATCTTTTTTTTTTTTTTTGGTTTAAAATAAAGTGATCTTACCGACACGCGACAGATGTTGGATATAAAGAAAGATTGAGTAGACTTTGTACCACCGTTTCCCACGTACACGTCGACGTAGCATGGATATGGTATCGACGTGTTATAGTGCTTGTTTGGATGTGCTTTTAAAATGTCTAAAAACACTTTTAGTTAAATTGATTTTGAGTTCCAAAATCATTTTAAGTGCTTTTTAGAAGAAGTATTAGATATGTGTTTCTTGCAGGAAGCACTTAAAGTGTTTTTTTAGGATCCACTTGAATTTTTACTAAGGATTAGTATCAAAAACATGTTCACCAAAAGGACTTTTAGTCATTTTAAAAGCATATCTAAACAAACCCATAAACTTATACGTAGCTACGACATATCTACTTTTTTTGAGTAATGACGAGTTATCAACACATATTTAAAGGTTGTATTTAATATAATGGCTTAAACTGGAGTGAGTAATATTATATTTAATCCAACACACAAATGTGTAACAATTAAGTGCATGTAGACTCAAGAAAATAGGTGGCCGATGGTCAATGTACTTTGCAATCAAACCGCGGATGAACTCTAATATTAGTTGTTTATTTATTTGAAGAAAGACGGGAAAGGAAAGGTCGTCTTTTTTCATGTTTTCCTTATAAATAGGCACACATTCAGCTTCATATCTCATATAACATACGCTGCACAGAGAAGTTAGAGAGAACTGTTTGTTTTAGACAGAGAAGTTAGAGAGAGAGAGAGAGAGAGAGAGACAGTGAAAATGTCAGGAATCATGGGCAAGATTGGAGGTGCCCTCCACATTGGGGCGACAAGGACAAAGATGACGAACACCACAAGGACAAAGATGGCGACCACCACAAGGACAAAGATGACCACCACCGCAAGGAGAAAGATGACCACCACCACAAGGACAAAGATGACCACCACCGCAAGGACAAAGATGACCACCACCATAAGGAAGACGACGAAGATGACCACAAAGACAAGGGCGAGAAGAAGAAGAAGAAGAAGGACAAGAAAGACAAGAAGGACAAGAAGGACAAGAAGGATGATAGCAGCGACAGCGATTAATCCGTCGCATGTGCATGCATCTGCCCAATAATCAGGTAATTATTTCCTTAGTTGATTTCATTTTTTGCTAATCCACAAAAGAATTTTAATTAGTTAGATTTAAGAAACAAACAAAACTAGTCGTTAAAATTTTTGACATATGCTATTTTTGAAACATATTGCTACTCAATATTGTCCTGTTACAAGAATGACTTCACGTATAATTTTCTTATATTGGTTATGAGATTTATCTTTACAATATGACCTAAATGTGACCAACACATGGTTGGCCAGGTTTAATTAATTTGTTAGTTAATTCATTAATTTGTTAAGTTTCAATTAATTGTTTATCTCCACATGATTATATATGTATGATTTGCCCTTGTAGGTGTTTGGGGCGTCAAGAGAGCGTGCTCAACTCCTGTTTCCTTTACGTTGCAGCCAATACTTAAATTTCAAGAAGAAAAAGGCTTGTTTCACAGCCCAACCAAAAACCAAGAACCAAAAAGAAAGTGTGTATTTGCTGAATACTGTTACTAGCTACATGAAAAATGTTTCTGGCACGTTTTGAATGTATGATTTAATGTGAAACCTTCGTAAGCCTTTGATATGAAATAATATTTTGGATGAATGCTCACTGCTTAGTATTATCTGTGTTAATCGTTTTAGTTGTTTAATATACTCTTGTATTGCCGATCGTAGTAGCGTTTTTAATTAAACAAGACACTAAAGTATCATTTTTGTTAAAATATAAGTATTTACTTCCACTTATAGATGAGAACTCTTAAGTTTAAATCTCATAAATGACAAGTTTAATATATATTCTTATTCCTAACGCTATCTTTGAAATGAGAGAGAAGGACATTTTTTTTTAAATTGCATTCCAAGGCTAACAAAATATTTGATAGAGTTAAATAAATATATTATGTGGAGGAGTGGCCAATAAACACATGCTTCTCATCTTTTTGAAGATGATTAGCTTGTCGAATTTTTCTTCGATTTGTCGTGTTTTCAAGACATAAGCAATGCACCCAAATACTCTAAGATAATGAATTAGTGATGTCTTCAAGCCATAAGCAATGCAGCCAAATACTGAGAAAAATTAAACATGCGTGTTTTTATTTAGTAGTGAAGAAGTTTGGTATTATACGAGAAGGTAATGAACTAAATGAATATGTAAGCTTTTTATTTATAATGGTTTCTGATATTGGCGTAAAAGTAATCATTTTGGTTCTTGACTATGGAAATCAATTGAAGTGGTCTATGAGTTTGTCCACAATTTATCATTTTGGTCATTTCGTAAAAAATCTATCAATATTCTCGTGTAGTGAAGTGAAGGGGTTGGTTTGACAAAAATACATTTAAAAGGTGGTCACGTGATCATTCACGTGACAAGTTAACAATAATATTGATATGTTTCACAAAATGATCAAAATAATTTACAGTGAACAAACTTAAATACAACTTCTATCAATTTATAGTCAGAAACCAAATAAGTTCTGCCAATTTCATAGTTAATTAAAAAAAAAAAGCCGAATTATGTATATAGCCCAAAATAGTTAAACAATTTACCCTAAACCTTAATGTCTTGGTTCAACTCCCTCCCTCTTTCAATATTGATTACATAAAAGCAGTTCCACCGGGAAACTAATAGGCCAGCACCCATCCAAAAAACCAGTCCGACACCCAGGCTATCCACTCCAGCCCGTCATTTTGACCAGTACCCAGCCCAAGCCAAGCAAGAGACCGGCCTAAAATCGACAGACCCATATGCCTGGCTATCTGACGTTAGTCGGGCCATCAACCTCCCTCGCGATCAATGCATCGCAAAGAGATCTTGGTGCAGAGCTCCTCAAGGCTGAGGTTGATTTCGGATTCTTGGTGCAGAGCTCCTCGGGGCTGAGGTTGATTTTGGGGTTGAGGGAGATTCCAGGTTCTTGGTGCAGAGCTCCTCGGGGCTGAGGTTGATTCTAAACCTACACTTGCAACACGGTGGAGGCACAAAACATGGCGCCTTGGGAGTTTCTAACGACAACCAATGCACAACCGCTGGCAACAACAACGTCGTGGCTATGAGCCCCCAGTTGATCTCAAATTTCGAGGTTTCAACATCGAAGAAGATCAAAGACGACATAAGAAAAAAACACCGCGACCACCGCCAAGAAAACCAGAACTAGGTATAAGGAGGGGGCTTCCCTTCTACAACAATGATGTTGTCCCATCAAAGATTCCATGGCCTTTGTCAATGGAGGTTGATGTTTCTACAGAGAAACAAAGTGGACGGAATTTGAAATTTGAAACCCAATTGACATATAAACAAATACTTGTGTATATTAGGGAAGAAAAAGAACAAGGAGCCCAGAGAGATCATTTTGAGAAAAGTGGGAAAAAGAATTAAAAATTAAATTATTATTATATAATAATAATTAATAATATTTTAATAAAATTAACTAGGCTATTTAGTTTTAGGGGTGGAGATACATTTGGCCTATTACTGTTCATTGGAGTCTATCATTATTCACTGAGTGAATAAATGCGCTGATTGTGTGCATTTGTGTTAGGGGTGGAACTACTTTAAGAAAAAAGAAATCCAATGAAATTTAGACCCCAAACACTATTTTATTATTTTTGTTGTCAAACGCTTTGAGTCTATGCCGTGTGATGGGGGTGAAGGATTTTGTAAATTACATTAAAGAGTAATTATATTAACAAATCCCTTTATAGAAAAGGAATTGAATCCCATCCGGATCCACTTTGTGGGACCTTTAGAGATCTTCATATTTTAATCATCATCGTGTATCATGCGATCATAAATTATTTGATTTTTTTATTATTTAAAATTAAACACAAATAATATCTGACAAAAACTGGTTGCACGATATACAATGAACAGTTAGGATGTGAAGATCTCCACAAAGTAAATCCGGAAAAAATCCCTTTCCCATAGGAAAGGTATATATATATATATATATATATATATATATATATATATATATATATATATATTTTTTTTTTTTTTTTTTTTATAGTAATAAGTACTCTTTTATGGTGGTCCAAACTACAAGTAAGAGAGCGGATCATTGAATATGTTAATTTATGTATTAAAAAGCACCCCATATGTTACATAAAAAAAACATTCGTGCACTTTTGTTCATAAAAAGGTGGAGAAATATTTTTTTTTTTTTACTCATAACATGTAGAGGGTGAATTGAATTTTCAAATCGGCATATCAATTGGGTTTAACCAAATTAACTTAAGCGGTATGCTTTACTCCTTGCACTTAAGTTTGACTTTTTCTCTTTTAACTTATTTTTCTTTTAGAGTTTAAATTCTCTTCCTTCAAATTTGTAATTTATTATCGCAATTAATATCATTTGTTTTAAAATAAATATTTAATAAAAATAAAAAATAAAACAAGTGTCGGAAGGAGTTGACAGTTTGTTTCAAAAGAAGCCACAATAAATAATCCGCACACAGAACGCAACAACTCGCAGCAGCACAAGTAAGATCTATGTATAGGTGTCAATATAGTTGAACAAAACCAACAAATTAAGACAAAAAAAGAAAAAGATCAGAGGGAGGGTACACCATACGTGCAACCAACTATATGTCTACACGGTAATATCAAAGAGACTAAAATTTTAAAGTAAATAATATAGATGTTAATAATTAAATTATTATTTAAGTGTTTATTAATGTGCTTATTTTTATTGATGATACATCATTTAATTTGTAAATTTAATTTAGACATGTGATCTCCCTATCATTATCTTTTTGTTTTTAACAAAAAAAGAGATAATTGATGACAAGCTACGGTTATCCACCTATTTCGAATACCGAAAAAAATTACAGAAACATTTCAACTGCCTTACATAAACATTTCAACTGCCTCTCAACCCACCGAGTTAAAAAAAACAGCAACCCTACCCATTGTTTTCGTTTTCCTTTCAAAGAAAACAACCTAAACCAGGGGGCTGCAGCTCAATGCCTATATATATATATTTTCACCCCCGTCTCAACTTCATCGTCAATTCAAGCACAAGAAGTTTAGTTCTACTCTCAATGGCTTCTCTTGTACTTCTGTTGTCCGTACTAGGGCGTCCCAGCAGTAACAACACGGATCCAAGTAACTTCTGGGTACTTCCCCCTTCTTCTTCTTCTTCTTCTTGTTCTAATTCTGCGGCAGCAGCTGCCGCCTCCGCCGCTTCTAATTCTTTTACTGCCGCCATAAAACCGCTGATTAGAAATGTGAGCTGCAAATACAGTGAGAAGATGGGTTTGGTGGATGATGATCTGCAGTTAGAGTCAAGAGTTTCTGTGGATTCAGTTTGGCCTTAGAGATCCATGTCCTGCTTTGCTATCTTCAAAATCTTAACTAATTTAATAATATTTGGGTCTGTTTGTTTTTTCTTGTTAATCAGTAAGATCCTTTTAGGTTCTTTCGTGTTTTCATATAACTCTTTCAAGTAAGTTGCAACAAGAAACTTGAATGCAATGGCTTCCTATAGAACTGCAGAGAGACACATCAATACATCAGGTTGGACGTATTTTGCTCACCACCTTTTAAGTGGTGATAATACTCATTACTATTTATTATGATTTTAAATTTTGAGAATGCAGATTACTCTATTTATTATCATTGGTTAAGTTTAAATATTAAGATTTATTGCATAAATTTCGAATTTAAACACATTCTTAAATAGGATTGTAAGTAAAAATATTGTTTATCATTTTGCATCCCTCCAAGTGACACGTCCTTACAAAGACAAACTGCAACTTGAAAGGTTGCATTTCTTTTTTTGAATACTTCCATATTTTTACACTAAAAGAATAGGGAATTTAGTTAAGCTACATAATAAGCAATTTAATTTGGTATCGAATTTGCCATCCATGAGATTCGAAGATAAGACCTCTCACTTCCAAGTGAAGTGTGAATGCAAATTTCCGTCTTTTCCTTCTTGGACGAAAATACATCTGCAAAACAATTAATACCTTAGATCAAGGTCAAAAGCCTCATGCGCCCACGATGAATGAGAGGACTTTGGCCGAAGAACCTTCGATGTTAAAGTTAGAATTTGAGAGAGAAAGTGTTTAGAGAAATTTGGAGAATTTTAAAAGATAATTGAACTTAGATTTTTGGAGAAATGATGTGATATTTATAGGAGTGTGGTCTGTCCCCTTTGGAGAGATGGGAACCGACCACTATATGATGGTTTTTTAGTGTAATTGCAAGATATTATGTCAAAATAATATCTTGCAATTAATTAAAAAATTAAACAATTAATTTAGGTAATTAATTCTATTTTAAATGAATAATTGAAAGTTACCTTTGAGGAGGATTTGATGAGGATGAATGAAATATGTTTTGAATAAATACCTATTTTGCTCACTTTTGACCTTGATTATGCTATGATTGTTTGCTATTGATGGTAATATTGTCCTTTTCACCTAAAAGTACACGTGTCACTTCCATAATTTTCCTGATTATTTTTTACTCCACAAATACAACCAAACCGTAATACTGAGTGACTGAAATGTTGCATTTCTAATTAAACGACCTATTTGGTAACCATAATTTTTTTTAGGTTTTATTTCCGTTTGGTAATTAATTTTGATTTTTTCAAATTTTCAAAATAACGAATATTGATTTTAAAATCAAGTCAAAGTTTAAAATCTCTATACCAATATGCACATAAAAGTAACATTTAAGTTAGATTTCATTAAGTTAAATGAACTATTTTCAAAAATGTGAAACTCTCCTACTAATGTTTCCAATTTTTCTTTTGCTCTCCTTTCTCCTCCATCAATTAGGAGCCACAAAATTTGTGGGCTTGGGCCGGGCCATCATGGGCTTTAATAAAGAAGAAATTTCTGGGCCAACATATGCTAAGATTTTTAGACCCAAGCCCAGGCCACGTGCTGAGCTTTCAATGTTTTGGGTTTATGCTTTCAATGTACCACAGCTAGATTACATTATTGATGAATTGGAAAGAGCAATAGGTTTGAATGAGATCCGTACCATGGGATGAACCAAGTTGTATCAGTTATCAAGGGGTTAAAAGATCAAATACTTGTTGAACATCATATCATAACAGCGTCGTTTCGTTTGATACAAGTTAGGGAATTCGGGAACTCCAAATCTTTTGCTACATATCGAGATACTAGCAAAGAAGAATCTCACAATTCACACCGAGTCAATAAATTATGGAAAGAAAATGCGGTGGCATTGAGAAGGTGTGAGCTATTGTTGGTACAAGATAGACACCCAAAGAGAGGATTCATCCTTTTACGGTCATTTGATTTGGTAATAGTAATAAAGATAGTAATAATGGAAAGAAATGAACAGTTTGGATCTGTATCAACGGCAAAAGGAAGAAAAAGAGAGAAAATATGAAAACAAAATCTCTGTCCCTTACCTACATGTATAAGCCCTTTTAAAGGGCTCTTATGGGGATTTCAATAGTGCAAATTCCAACTTGAACCAAAAACCATCCACAGTGTAACTTACAGAGGCAGGCTACTCATCAACGTCGACCTTAAACTTGTCGTACCACTACCCAGGGCTTTCGAATTTAGTGGAGAATTCCTTGAACAATCTGATGCGCTTCCCTTAATGCTATGAGAATGTGTCGAACCACATCGTGCACGTGTTATAATTGAAACCATCTTTGGATGGAAGTTCGGACGCATGGAATGACTTATTTGAACATGGAACTACAAATTCTCAATGGAGTTTGATCGTGCCTTCATCTTGGTGTGGCTAAAATTTTCAAGTTGTACATTAATAGTTGTGTTTGTCATTTTTGTGATATTTTTCTTTATTTGTACGTGAGAGGTTTTAGGTTCGATTCTCGTTAAAGATGAATTTAAATCATATTATTACTAGCTAATTGTAAAGTTTAACCCACTCACCTATTCCTTTAATGTATATAATATCGTTTGTTCAAAAAAATAATAATAATAATAATAATGTTGTTCGTGACATGCATGGAAGCATCCCCGTCCTCCAAATTGGGAAAGGATGCTAGGGATATAAACTAGGTGTTGACCCCAATATCAGGTTAACGGGGTTGGATTGATTATTGTACTTGTCATGTCTACATAAAGAGTCAGCGGCGGAGTCATAAATCAAGGCTAGGGGCACGTAGGCCAGGCCGTTATTAATTGAAGAGAAATGCCATGTAGATTTTCTTAAAAGTGGAGCTTTTCATGAATTTTTCGTCATCTTATGTTTTTTGCATAATTTACTTGTCAATATTATAAAATATTGTGTCAAAAACATGAGATGAGGAAAAGTGCATGGAGAGTCGCACTATAAGAGTCTCCGAAGCATTTCTCTAAACAAAATATATGGGAGGAAAGGTTTATTCTTGGTACTGGCATCAATCATTATTTTGAGACAAAATTATTTTACACTAAGGGGAGATTTAGGTTAAGCACATAATAGGCATGTCATAATTATAATTTGGTGTCACATTAGTCATTCAAATGAGTTGAATGTAAGACTTTCTACTTTTATGTGAAGAAAAACATATGTGGTGCTAGTTACGTTGACATAAAGAATTATAAACTAAAGAGAAGAGTCTTTAGAGTTTTCATGCGAGATCAGTATTAATAAAATTATACTATAAGCTTAAAACTAATTATTAAAAACATATGGTGGCAAGACACTATACAGGGGACTTATTTCAGGACAGAATTAGTTTTCAACACAATTGCTCTTTCATGTGTTGTGCATGTTTTAACAATTTGTAAGGGCAAAATGCTATATGCTATGGTGGAGCTGCAGAAGGGGTCTAGGCGTATTGTGGCCTTCATGTGGTTATGCTGTTGTAAAGAGTAATGATAGAGAAGTCATATTTTGGGAGATTACATTGTACGACTTTTCTAATAAATGTGGAGTTTACTAATACAAGTAGATCACATTCTTATTAGAAACGTAGTACAATGAGGTCTCTCAAAATTTGATCTCCCTATCTATTAGATTGGATGGGTTTTGTGTCTAGTGTTTGGTGTATACGTAGAGTGTTTCAATATGATTGATTGAATTCAAAATTGAATTGGTTAAAGAGAATGGGAAAGGCGCGATGGATTTGTATCCTGTGTCCACCAACAGGTTATGAATCCTGTGCTAGTCTGGACTTGGATCAAAATGATCCAACCCATGATGCTCTTTGAATGCATGAAACAACGATCTTGGCCTCAAATCCATTTTAAAGGCTAATAACATGTCTCATCCAGCTCACCAAACAGGCTCTTACATTTTGATTGGTTAAGAGACTTCCAAGTCTCAAGAGATTGAGGCCAAATAATTGTACTACAAAATGTAAATAGTAGAGATTAGAAATGCATCACATGTTCATTACCAAGCTCTGTGAGGAAAAATTGCTAATCTCTACTTAAAAAGTGTCATTGCAAATGTCTATAATTTTGTGATGACCATGTCAAGCATTTCTAGTCCCACTGTTTATAATTTTGGGCCCTTATTATTTTCATTGAAAGGTCTTATTGTAGCAACAATGATGAAAATATTAAAATTAGTGGAAATGTTGACACTTGGAATCTTTTAAAATCGAAGAAACTATCTATGAAATTGGACAAAATTTGATTTTTTGTTTGTCATACTTAAATTGACATAAAATTGTTAAATTAAACATAAATATTTCATTGGATGGCATATGCATGAAAAAAATGCTGAAAATTCTTATTTTATTCTCTTTTCCCTTTTTCACTTAACTTGTTCGTACTTTGACTCTTTCTGAGACTAACAACCAAAATAGCAAGTCCGAATCTCCCATCTGCGTCGATTATGAATACCAGATGCTCTATTGACAAGAAAAACAACTCATCGTGCTTGAATGTATGATTGCAACAGCGCGAGTAATCCAATCAATGAGCCTTTTACAGTTTTTTTTTTTCTTTTTTTTCTGGTAAATAATCCAGTTATAGTTGTCTGGTGTGCTGCAACGTCGCAATCGTCGAAAAGGTCCTGTATGTAATTTGAAGAGCCAAAGACAAGGCTGATGATTTAAATAGAGCAAATGGCTAAAAGAAATTAGCTAGTAAATGAAGTTAAAAGGTTTTTCACTTTTCAATATTGGAAGAAGTTCTAAGCTTGAATCTCCATCTCCGTTAATTATAAATACCGGATGCTCTAATTGACAAGAAAAACAACTCATCATGCTTGCATATATGATTGCAACAGCGCGAGTGATTCAATCAATGAGCCTTTTACGGTTCTATTTTTCATCCAGTTATAGTTGGCTGGTGTGCTGCAACATCGCAATCGTAGAAAAGGTCCTGTAACTCCTGTTATGTAATTTGAAGAGCCAAAGACAAGGCCGATGATTTAAATAGAGCAAATGACAAGAGGTATAGGGTAGGGTTCGTACCATTTCACAAACCAAATGATGCCACGTGTCAATGTTCAGCAATTTGTTGTTGTGGCTAGTTGTCATGCCAGCAGAAATATTGAAACAAAATCCATTGAAAAGGTTCATGGTGCCTGTTTGTACATGGTAGTAGGATTGAGTCGCTGCACAAGAAGAATTGTTTATATTTACTCAGTAATATTCTTGTGATAAAATTATCAGACAAAAGAAAATATTCTTGTAATAAAACTTATACGTTCACATAGGGTTGTTAATTTTAATTTTAAATGAAATTAACTAAGAAAATTGTGTTTTAATAAACAGTTTATAGCTGTACTCCTAGAAATTTTCAGTTGGATGGAGAGCATCTTGTTTGCTTCTTCATTGATCCCACTTTGTTAAACAATTAGGTTAATTCATTTTACCTAAGTCTCCTCTAGACAACAATTAAAAAAGGTTTTCTTGTGCATAACATAAATTATAATGCAAAGCTGAGAGAGCGATATGCTAGAGAAACAGCCCTGAAATTATAATTAACTTTGTTTCTTCTAACAAAAATTTAGAAAAATGATTTCTACATAGTATTTTAACCTTCTATGCCCCAAATTTATAAATTAAAAAAAATGATACGGATGTGTTGGGAGAGAATAAGACTCTGTAAAAATCACTTCTCAAATATTAAGGTGACTAAATTCTTGTTATCTAACATTACAGTATTGTGATATTTCTCTTTAATTGTAATTGGAAAGTTTTAGATTCGACTCTAATAGATTATGAGTTTGATACCGAATTACTATAACGACCTATTGTGTGATTTAGTGTCACATCCCGGCCCGGGACGGATCACTTCCCGGGCCCGCTCCACCACCGTAGCACGATATTGTTCGTTTTGGGCTTACCATTCCCTCACGGTTTTGTTTCTGGGAACTCACGAGCAACTTCCCAGTGGGTCACCCATCATGGGATTGCTCTAGCCCCCTTCTCGCTTAACTTCGGAGTTCCTACGGAACCCGAAGCCAGTGAGCTCCCAAAAGGCCTCGTGCTAGGTAGCGATGAGAATATACATATAAGGATCACTCCCCTGGGTGATATAGGATGTTACAATTAATCCAAAAATCTAAGTTCTCTAGTGCAAATATATACCGTTGTATTAAAAAAAAATTGTTCATACAACTCTGGTTTTAGGAGTTATCCTCTTTCCAGTTGAGACGACTAATAGAACAAGTCAGCATTGTTTTTTACACCCCCCACTTGGCATTCTCTCATCAAGCCGGCTTTCGCATTCCCTTCTCTTAACTACACCCACCAAACCCAATACTTTCACATTCGAATATCACTTCCTCCTTCAGTATTTCATGTGTCTTAATTTTTTCTATACATCTTAAGAACCCTTAAAACCCATTGATTTGAAGGGAAAGTGAAAATCAAAGAAAGATGGACAGGCTCATAAGTTTGGAGCCATCAAACTTTGTTGCAATACGGATCGAACCGGGACAGAAATGCTACGGCCTGCTTACTTTACGCAACGTTATGTACACCATGCCGGTTGCCTTCCGGCTCGAAGCGTTGATCAAGAATCGTTACACGGTGAGGCCTCAGTCCGGGATCATATCTCCTCTCGAGAAGTTGACCGTAGAGATTGTTTACCATCTTCCGCCAGGGTCCAGCCTCCCGGACTCCTTTCCTTACTGCCATGATTCCTTCCTTTTGCATAGCGTGGTTGTGCCTGGAGCGGTGATCAAAGTGTCTTCTTCGACATTCGATGCGGTTCCAAACGATTGGTTCACCACAAAGAAGAAACAAGTGTTCATAGATAGTGGTGTCAAGATTATGTTTGTTGGTTCATCTATTTTGGCACAACTTGTGTCCGATGGTTTGATGGATGATATTCGAGAAGTGCTTGAGAAGAGTGAACCTTCATGGAGAGCCGCCGATTCTGTGGATTCTGAGGGCCAATCTTTGATTCACTTGGCGGTTGCTCAAGGCCGGCCTGACCTTGTCCAGCTACTTCTTGAATTTGAGCCTGATGTGGAGGCTCAAAGCCGGTCAGGATCTACTCCGCTTGAGGTTGCAGCCTCAAGAGGAGAAGCCTTGATAGTTGAGCTTCTATTGGCTCGACGTGCCAGCACTGAACGATCTGAGTCCTCCACTTGGGGACCTATTCACCTCGCGGCCGGAGGAGGCCATGTAGATGTTCTGAGGCTTCTTATAATCAAAGGGGCAAATGTTGATGCGCTGACAAAGGATGGTAGCACGGCTTTGCACCTTGCCGTTGAGGAGCGAAGAAGGGACTGTGCGAGGCTCTTGCTGGCAAGCGGGGCTAAAGCTGAAGTTAGGGATTGTAGAGATGGTGACACGCCTTTGCATACCGCGGCAAGCCTAGGGGACGAGTACATGGTGAAGCTGTTGCTGCAAAAGGGTGCGAATAAAGATATAAAAAACTTTGCCGGTCTAACAGCCTATGACTGTTGCGGCGGAGAATGGACACACGAGACTATTTGATGCCCTTCGACTTGGTGATAGCTTGTGTATAGCGGCGAGGAAGGGAGATGTAAGAACAGTTGTAAAGCTGCTTGAGACAGGTGCAGCAATCAATGGAAGAGACCTACATGGGTGGACTGCTCTCCATAGAGCCTGTTTCAAAGGGAAGATAGAAGTCATTCGAACGCTGCTTGAAAAGGGTGTGGATATGGATGCTAAAGATGAGGATGGATACACTGCATTGCATTGTGCAGCGGAGTCGGGACATGTGGATGTGATTGAGATGTTGGTAAAGAAAGGAGCTGATGCTGAAGCTAGAACTAACAAAGGTGTGACTGCACTACAAATTGCTGAGTCTTTGCACTACGTTGGGATTACTAGGATACTTATTCATAGAGGTGCAACAAAAGACAATAATAATATGGCACATATCTTGACCCAGGCCTCAATTTCATTCGGGAAAAAATCTATGGGACTAGAGGAGGAGATCATCAAAGGAGGAATGAAGAAGAAGAAATCAAGTCGAGCTAGAGCTCTTCATGGGAGCTTCAATCGTTCGATGCCATTGGCTGTTGTTTAGCTAGTAAAGCTGGAACTAATATTGGTGCATTGGTATTTTGAATAGGGTTTTCACATTTTAGAGCTCACAATGACGCTGCTTTTGACTGAAAGTATATGCGGAAGAAGTTGTTGACTCATTCGTACGTAGTATGTTCATTCTAAATTAAAACACCTAATATGTATATTTTGTTATTAAAACAAACTTGATGTGTATCAAAATTGATTGTAATTCCTTATATATGCTAGTAAATGGATCTATTGTATTGTACGTTTGTCACTTGATCTACAATATATGACTTTGTAAGCAATGAGATATTCATGAATGAAATTTTGCAGTATATATATTGCTTATTTGAATCCCTAATACATATTATAATTGTTCGGCTACGAATCTTATAAGCCGGCAGTAAAATATCATCATTTACCAAATTACAGGTGAAAGGATACTTAATCTCTTATGGGAGAGAAGAGAGATTGTAGAGAAATTTTCAATAACATCTCCTTGTCAATGGATTATGATAACTATGCATGCAATCACCTGCAAAGAAGATAAACAAACACAAAACCTAAGAACCTATTTAGTACTCTACTTGAATCCAACCTTTTAAACTCAAATGTAATTTTCAAGTTTTAGGCCTTAAACTTGTTTGGTAGGACTATTTTCAAAAACTAAACTCAAGACTAACTCAAAAATACAGCATATTCTCTAAAAATACAAAGAGTGAATTTTTAGAGTTTTTAAACTTAAATTCACTCATTTCTTTTCTCTCCCTCCTTCTCTCTCACTTCAAATCTATCTCTCTTTTCTTCTTTCTCTCTCCCCCTTATCCTTTTTTATTTTATTTTTTTCGTCTCTCCTTTAATCCACTCTCTTCATTCTCTCGGTTCTTTTCTCTCACTCCTCTTCCTCTCTCTATCTCCTCTAATCCTCTCACTTCTTTCTCTTTCCTCCAATCATCTCTTACTTTATTTCCTCCTCTCCTCTTTCTCACTCGACCCCCTCTTTTTAGATCTCTCTGTCTGGTTTAAGTTATAAGATATAAATTTTTAAATCGCATACCAAACAAGTTTTTGAGTCTTAAAAGAAAATTGTTTTCAATAAAAATTCTTAAGAAATGTTTTGAGAAATTATAAAAATTTTCAAACAAGATACCAAATAGGCCCTAAATAATCCACACAAGAGCTGATAGTGGCTCGGCTAATTGTGCCTACAACCACTCTCACACCCTTTGGATCAAACCCTTTTACTCCCCCCTATAACTTCTGTTAAGAGTTATCGAAAAGCTAGTAGCCTAATACTTGTGATCGGTTACCCACTGTGATCCACTTGTCGATCAACCTTGCCGACCTTTTTTTTAAGAAATCTTGGTTGTATGAGAGAATTTTTTTGATATAGAAAAAAGAATTACACCTAATCAGATGAGACATAAACACCTAGGGTGCATTTGTTGCACTGGACTATTTCGGATTGGACTAGCTTCAGGGACTAAGTCACTAAGTTGGATTGGTATTGTCGGACTAAGAAGTAGAATAAAAAAAAAAATTCTTTTACTTTTTCTAGAATTCTTGAATACTTTCCCTTTTTCCTGCTCTTTTGTTCCTTTTTTTCTTTTGGAAAAGTTGCTCCGCAACTGGTGCAAAGCTTCAAGGCATTGGGGTATTCGAACTTTTTCTTGCTCTTTTGTTCTTTTATGTTTCTTGGAAAGGCTCTGCAGATGGTGCAGAGCTTTAAAGGATTGGAGTTATTGTAGAGCTTCAAAGAATTTGAGTTATGCAATTCGAATAAGAGGTTCTGCATCAGAGCTTCCAAACAACAACCCTCATTCCTTATGGATCTCGCCGATTGATTTCAAGTGGTCTCTTTGATTTGGGTTTCTCCGAACGGCGAGAAACTGAGATGCCCGTAGTAGGAGGGGCGAAGTGAGGAAGAAGTAGTTTTGGTTTGGGTTTCTCCGAATAACGAGACACTACTACAAAAAGGGATATCATTGGCGGTGGCAAAACCAACAAGAAACCTCAATTACTGTCGGATTTTTGGTAAAAATTCGACATTAAATCATGCAATGTCGGATAGAGGAACCGACACCAATGCTACCATCACAAAAAAGGTATTGACGTCGCTTAGCCCCCTAATCCGCCACCAAGAAGCAAAGTAATATAAAATAAAATAGAACAACATCGTCGCTTAAAAGTGACATCGAAGCTTGCATCAGATACAAGCGACATTAAGTCCTGACAATAGCGTCGCTTAAAAGCGACACCACCTGATAATTGAATAAATAAAATAACCCTATAATGTCGCCCATAAGCGACACCACCTAATAATTGGTTTTTTTTTCCCTTTCCAGAACTCCTCTTTCTTTTTCATCGTCTTCTTCACCCTCTCTCAATCCTCACCTTCTTCTCTTCATTGTTTCCAGCAAAACGACGTTTGATGTGAAACCACGCAATTGATTGCAGGGAGGAAGAAAAAATTTGTCAGATTTCGTGTTTGATGTGAAACCATGAAACCAAGGGAGGGAGGAAGATGAGAAGAATAGTTTGGATTGATCGCTGCTTGAGCTGTCTCTCGAACTAGAATTGATTTTAAGTCATTGTTGAGTGCAACCTTGCAGCCTCATGCACGGTTTTTACATCAAATATAATAATAATAATAATAATAATAATAATAATTGGCTTCAGTTTTTAGTTATTAATAATTAAAAAAATTATATAAAAATAATTCCCACCATATTTCATATATAGGCCAAAGTAAACATTAATAAAACTATTAACAATAACAATAGTACCAGACACTAACAATTATCCACCATAACTACAATTAACTACAATTCTTAAAAATGTGCAACCCATACATATTCTTCCCAAACTCTTGCAAAAGATTTTGAACTAGTTGTGTGGTTCATTGTTTTAAACTTTTGATTATGCTCTTTTTTTTATTTTTTATTTACAGCAATCTCCTGAAAAATAAGAGAATTTATTAGACAAATTTCAAGGTATAATAAACTAAATCATAAATGGAAGATTTCTGTGATCTCTAACCTCTACCGCTCCATGTTTTGAAAAAGCACTAGAATTATCACTAATGCATTTTCCAGATGAATCAAATGAACAAGGCTATTCTTTCCAATTGGGAATTGAGGATCCGCATCTCTGTTAATCTAATCCTTATAAATACAGAAAAAACAATTAAAAACCAAGAAACAAAAATCAATTTTCAATTTAAGCATAATACTAGTTAGAATACAAAACAGAAACAGAAATTAATAATCATAATAATTTAAAAATGAACCACCTTTGAACTCTTCATCTTCGAAATGGAGTTCCTCAGAATGTTGATCTTCAAAATGTTGATCCATAGCAAAAGTTACTGGAAGGAGAAGGAGAAGGAGAAAAACTGAAATGGGGGAAGAAAGGAGAAGGAGAAGGAGAAGGAGAAGGAGAATGAGAATGAGAAAGACTAAAATTGGGGAAGAAATGAAAGCACAGATGAAATGGGGAAGAAATGGGTTTAAATATGGATACTGAGTTTGCGTCAGTTAAAACCGACATTGATTTCACTAACATCGAATTAAAAGCCATTGGCGTCGAATTAAATTAAGCTTGGTATCGATTAACACCAACACCAACTTCTAGCACACTTTACTCATATGCACTATGAATTAAATGAAGGCACTTCTTGACACACTTTATTGAAATTCACGTGGCGTCGGTTTAGATGAAATTTGGTGTCGGTTATAACTGACACCATCTTCTGACACACTTTACGGATACTGAAACTTGCGTTGAATTAAATGTATTTGGCGTCAGTTAAAACCGACACTAAGTCTGACACTAATTGCATACTCTTCTCAATCCATTTCATCGTGCAAAACAAGCAGGAAAATTCCCGCCTAAATATTTCAAATTATCCATGTCAGTTACAACCAGCATAGACTTTGAAAATATTATGAAAATATTTAAAAACTTTCATTAGTGTCGGATATAAGCAACACTAGTCTTCTTTTAACCGACGCTAACTTTATGTCGGTTACAAGCAACACTATTGTTTTTTATGCGTCGCTTATAAGTGACATTAACAGTTTACGTCGTTTATAACCAACAGTAATTCCGACACCATGTTAAGTAGGTGTCGAAAATGTCTTATATGCCACTATGTTATATAAAACTGACACCAACCACCAACACAATAAGGCCCTTTTGTAGTAGTGAGAAGCCGAGATGCGCACAACGGCTAAGCAGAGGGACAAAGTGAGGAACACGAAGTAGATAGGAAGGGTGAAGCTGCATAAAGTTCTTAGCAGTCCACCCAATTTTGGGGGGCCTCGCTAGGACCGGTGAGTGAAGCTTTTAGTGTAGGCAAGTCCCTCTTAGTCTCATTAAATCTAGGCCACATTGCTACCAAACACAGGACTGGATTAACCTTTAGTCTAGTTTATTCCAGTGAACTTTAGTGAAGCAAAACAAACGCCCCCCTTAGTATATTATCACCTTCCCAACTGCAAATCCTTTGCGTTTTCGCCTCCTTTCCGTTCCTCCTTGGCTTGGAAGCCACCTTACACTTGTGATCCAACTCAACATGCATGGGTTTATTATAGTTCATCGGACCAAAACAATAATCTTTTGAAAATTGATTTTATTATCTAACAAGGCCACCCTTAGGCCTTTAAGTGTGGTGGGCATTGAGCATGGAAGAGAAATCCATGTGGCCCAAAGAATGAACATTGTGGCATCCTTTTCTATTTGGTGGGTGTTTTTTTTTGGGGGGGGGCCGCTGGGGCCGGGTGGGGTTGTGGGTGGCGCGGGGGGAACAAATGTCAGCATTTTGTCATGTTGACATGTAGCTGATGCATTCGCTATGACCATCTCTATCATCCTTCAAATGATATGAGCGACCTCAAGTTAAAAAAGGAGCACTAACTTTTCGTAAAACAATTAATGAGGGGCTTTTCATAAAACAATTAATGAGGGGATTTCCAAGTAAGATGAACTAGTAAACGCTCTAGTTTGAAGAGTCTATTTCATTAATAGTATTAGGTTTTCACCAATGAATAATATTTACAAAGATATTTAACGAACTAAAACACTCACAGCAAAGTTGTATACCACTATCAGTTAGCCACACACACATATCAAACTCAATTATGAGTATATATTATTGTCGCATTCACATGAGCCGAATTTGAGCATGCCTCCAGCCAATAGAAACACCTATCACCAACTCAAAGCTAGTTCTTTCTTTATTTCATTTATAATATGGGTTGTAATTACATTATTATGTATCCATTGCATCTTAAATTCAAACTGTCTCTCTCTTTTTTAATAACTTAAATAGTAATATCACCTAGTAAAAATATAAAAACACAAAACAGACAATGAAAATTTAGAAAAGTGTTAAGAGTTTGGAGGATGCATTTTCCCTTGGGTTAGTGGACAATTTAGTAAAACCAAAAGGGAGCAACCAGCGGTTGGTGTTGAAAAGGCAGCTTTTCCATTTTGTAGTCTCATTGATCACCAACCGTGATTATCCTCTAAGGTGAGTTGGTGACTTTAGGTATTTTATGTACATCTGGTCCATATACCTACAAGCTGACGTGCGCTCTTTGTCGAAAATGAATCTGATGCAAAATAGGGTTACTATCAGTAATGGTTTTTGGTCAATTTCGCAGTTGCATCTAGAATAATTGCTATGAAAAATCTATGCGCAACTTTAAAATAGATAAAGACATCTTTTGCACGTATCATTATTTTAGTATTTAAAACAATAAGCACAAGAAAAGATTAATGGATATTTTGCTGATTGTTCAACAAATTATACGTCTGTAATGATGTATTTTTCGTAATTATATAAGGAATTATGCTAGATTAGTCCTTCAGTGCATGTCACAGGAGCCAACCCTCGATTCAAAGGAAGAAAGGACAAACACAAACACCCACCCCCATATCCTAGCTTTTTTCTTGCAGAAACAAGAAGCAGCAACTGCAAACCAACTCAAGCTCTAGGACATATTTTTACCATCTCGCAACCTATATGGTATGATTACATCGTCACGTAACATTTGCGGCAAAAAAAACGATGGCATATAGATAAAAATTTGCACATATTTTTATTTTGTTGACCCGTAAAGCCTTTGAAGTTTTAAGTTTTTCTCCTATGAAAAAGCACTGTACATTTAAACTTTGTTTTGGGAGGGCTGCAAAGGAAGGACAACCTTCCCAAACTTTGACATAACAACAGACCACAAGCAATATATTATTTTTATACCAACGGCAGAAACAAAAGAATTCAACAATTTCTAAGAGCTGAAAACCTATCATCCGAACAACAGAGGAAACTGTCAAATATCTCGTCCTTGATATTTGCATTGGATTTGACTCAAAGTGAATCATAATCCTAGGTTCATATGAATGGTCAAGCTCAATTTGAGTTAACTAGGACAATGCTAAAAGCCAAGGTCACAGCCCAAGGACGACGAGAATGAATTTGTAACTTTAGGTTCATTTGGGAACGGCAGAGAAGAAATAGCATCCATACAAAATTGGCTTCCTCTAAAAACAAGATAAAAATTGACTCTCGAAAGCGATGAATACCCTTGATTATGGTCTGGAATCGCTACTCCGAGGCACCCTCATAATAGCTCAATATCGATTTCGAGAGTTATTTTTATTATAATCAAAGGTGATTCATACCATAATCAAAGGAGATTCCAAGCTCCTCATTGACTCTCTCCAGTAGAACATTAGATGCACACAATGAGGAGCTTGGAATCGCCTTTGACTGGGGAGATTCTCTCTTGCAACATAGGCATATAATTTTTAGTAGCATCACCCATCCAATAAATTTTTGTCACATGTTCAAAAGATGAACTCCTCAGCCATAATAGAAGTTTGACATGTGGTGAATCAATGGCAAGAAAATACCTCTCCTTTAACTGAGGTTTTGGGTTTGGTAAACTTCCCAGTATGTAATATATATATACACACACATATACAAATTCTTTAAAAGAAGGAATTCCTATTTTTTATATATAGGGATTAGTTGTGGGAGCCCACACCACATTGAACTTTAACGATATGAACCGTCTATTTTCAAGTTGCATCTTATAGATCATCTTTGCAAAATATTAGCCAAATCGGAAATATTTGAGGAATCTAATTGAGTTCAAAGAAATTGACGAACACTATGATTTCAGATTGAATTGAATTTTTGCATAGATGGTCTATGAATCAAGACTAAACAAAATAGACGATTCGCATCGATGAAGTTCGATGTGGAATTAGTCCCACAACTAATCCTTATTTTTTGAAGAAAAATAAATGAAGATCCCTTCCCTTATAAAACTGTGCACATATACATATGTACAAAAATTCTTGGGTGCTTTGAAGTACTGGATGCTTCGAGTGTTTGAAATAAAAATCTAACCGTTAAAACACTTAAAATACCTAATACTCCCAATCACTCAAAAAAAGCTTAAGTGTGAATGTTACCGTTGATTTGGACTGAGTATAAATAAGTTGATGATTTAAGTAGGAGAATCCAAATGAAAATGTCTATAAATGGAAAACGACAACTGCTGCAAGCAATTTGAGCCCAAGCATCGGCAGCGAGGGACGAAGACAAGGCCATGCGGTACACTGCCCTACAGCGGTAATAGATCTCCATGTGACATGATAAAACGTGACCTTCACTTGCCCCCGACAAAAGTAAAAGGAGCGTGGGCATTGATTTTAGTTCACTCAAAACCACGAGACAGCAAAAAATTCCAAATCATGCAAGTTGTAAATCTTATTGGATGTGCGTGTTTCGATAGAGATAGGGCAAAGGCAGAAGAACTCCAATTACTACCGACACCTAGTGTGCGTGCATGTACGCTATTCTTATTCCGTCCCTCCCAGCTGAATCTGGCCGCATTTGCCGAAGCCATACAAGGAAAGGGATCAGTCTCCGGATCTCTTTCAACAAATTCACCAAATTAATTAATTCGGACTCTTAAAATTTGATCTATCGGCTACAAACATGAAGCTCTTTTAAAAGCTATAATAATTTTAATCATTGGATCAAATTTCAAAGATCCGGATTAGATGATTGAATGAATTTAATGGAAGAGATCCAGAGATGATCCCTTTCCACCATACAATTCAAAGTTGAACTAATTTCTGAGTAATGTTATTCATATTATGTTTTTATACCACCTTAGATGACATCTGATGTAGACAACCACATCATTTGAAAAATTTGCAAAACCCAAGGAAATGAAGGAGAAAGACTCCTTGTATACCACAATCATCATTTAATTAACTAGTTTTTCTTAATTATTAATTTATTAAATAATGAACTAAATTTAAAAATCTGATTAATTGAAACGATGTGGACAACCACATCAAATGATATCTAAGATGGTATGAAAATGTGGTACAAAAGTATAATATGAATACCTTTACTCTTAATTTCTCCCTCACCGTCACCACCGACATTTTATATAGCAATGTGATCTCAGATACCCAAGACAAACTTTAATTAATTGTTTTTTTTTTAAGAAATCAAACTTTAGTGGTAGATGATGATTACATTTAATCACTTTTCGTTTCTGGCACACTGTGTATTCGTTTATTTGCCTTTCACCTGAATTATGATCTGTATCAACCAAAAGCCTCTCATAATATGTTTTGCTAGAAATACTTTTATTAGAGACATGTATTTATAAAGTTAAAAGTGTTTCATACCGAAGGTACTGCCTTGTAGCTCTCTTTCATCATAGAAAATTACCACTGCATCCTCTTCAAACTGCACGTAAAGTTTAGCAGCCAAATTAGTATAGGTCTTAGGGCGTGTTTGTTTGACATCCTTAGCTCTTAATGGATTGGACTAAACTAATAGCTAGTGTAGTCCACTGTTTGGCGCAGCAAAGGCTTAGCTTTAATGACGCTAGCTCGGACTCGCCTCGACTCCGGGCCTCGCTAACTGGCGCTAACTAATCCCGACTTAAAGTATGGTATTAGCCAGGACTAGATCTTGCCACTCTCTTGTCTTCTCCCTATCCGTCGCAAGCAGCCTTCTTCACTGACTGCAGCCCCTGCAACTTAAACTCTTAGAACCCAGTTCCGATTACCACCTAGTGATTGGAAAGGAAAAGAGCCGGAGGGAAGAGAGGGAGGGATTTGGACAAAAAAAACAAAGGGAAGAGAGAGAAGGAGCTGAACGGGAAAATCGCCATGGCCGCCACTCGAATTGGTGATCCTAAGCTTGAGAGGGATGAGTTGGGGTTTTTTTGGGGAATTGAGAATTTGGGAGGCAAGTCTCTTATGATGATAATTCTAATCGCGTGTGTAATAGAGGGAGGAAAGTAGAGTAGTGAATGGGGGTGAAATGGGACAAAAAAGATAGAGGGGAGGGAGACAGTGGTACTGAGAAAATGAAGGAGAAAAAGTCAGAAAAAATGGAAAGGGGAAGGAGGCAATGTGCGGAGATAAAAATGATGGAAGAAGATGATTCTAGCGAAAGGGCAAATGATAAAATAATAATAATAAATTGGTAGATTACATTAAATTAATGATAAAATATTGTATTATATATATATATTTAAAAATAGAATATTAGAGTCCAACTTCTTAGTCCGACACTGCATCAAACACTTCACTAAGTTAGTCCAGTTTAGTCTAGTCAAAGCTAGTTCAGTCCGAGACAGTCCGGTGTAACAAATGCACCCTTAATGTTCTTGTTTGATTTCCTTTCTTTATCTTTTGCTATTGTTATTTGTTTCACTCACAATTGTTCTCGTACTCATTTGTGCATATGTGCGCACACCACCTATCATTCCAAAACCTTAATAGAGACACAATTTCCTACATCTACATCAAAATATCTCACATCGACCGTATATTTGAGAAAAGAAGATTTTAAATATCCTAATCCCACTTCAACTAATATTGAGCCTTTTGAAATAAAATTTCACACTTTGACAGATTGTGCATGTAGTAATTACTAAGATAGGGACAATATCAGTGTTATTGGAAGGGACCTTTGGCCTGTCTCTATGGTAATTCGACATGCTCGGCTTCCCAACTGAAGAATTCTCTCGCAAAATACTTCTCTAACAACACGTACTACAAAGGGAAGATCCCTAAGTAGCATGCCAAAAAGAGGAACTAGGAAAATGTTTTTCTTTCAAAAGTCGTTGGGGACTGCAGTAATCGGCACTCCTCTTTTGCTCACAAATCCAGATTCGAAAACGTAGAGGTCCCCAAAAACCCACTCCACAGATTATCCCAAGCTAGCCAATCATCTTGCACTTATCCAATCTACTAGTTCAACTCAACGCAAAACAACTTTGGCAAAAGAAAGCTGTGGTACGTTAAAGAATGTAAACAACTATGCATGAGCAGATATCTGAAATTGTTGTCTCTTAGACTCTTACCAACCGTTTTCTTCTTGCAGTCAGACTACTACCGAGCTCGGCACCGGTCTCAGACAATCCCTCAGGGGAACATAGCTTGCCCTCACACAAGTCAACTCAAAGGTTTTTGGAGAGATCTGAGAGGCATGGTTCAACTAATGATGCACCAAGACTCTTAACTACTGGAAAATTCCACAATCTTATACCGATCCAAGACATTGATATCTGAAATCGTTGTTTCTAACCTGGAAATCTCATACGTGAAATGCAGGTGAGGAAGAAGTAGGAGAACTGGAGAAATAGGAAGAGAAAGTAGAGCAAGAAAATTTGAAATAGTTAAAAATTGAAGATTTATTACGATACAATAGTTGGAGCTCAGCTAGTATATATAGGGGTCGTGGTGGATGATTATTAATTAGTTAGATTTTATGGGGTGATTTTTGAGATTGTCAAAGCTATTGGCAGATAAAGTAATTAGGGCGAGAGATAGTGAGAAAGTAATAAGAAGGGTTCATTTTGTTGCTCTATGGGCGTTAGTGTCATTTCAAATTAACTTCTGCAAAGCATGACGATAGGATCGGATGGAAAAGTGGAATCTTCTTTGAGCGACAGTTCATATTAGCATATTAATGGACTATGTTAATATTTAATTACAATAAGCTCAAAGTTTACAAGAGACGTGGGTCGGTTTTAAAATTAAGGTATTGCAAACCTAGGCGCAGTTAGAGATTAGAGCAGTGTGCTTAATTTTCTGCACTCAAATTCAACTTCTTTTTCTGAAAACTTAAGTAAAAATGATTTCTTATGTTTTTCTTAGTTTTCTACCGCTTACCATGTTTATACTTGTGTCTTATTTTCTAACCAATTTATACAATTTTGTCATTTATATTTTAGTTATGAAGTGAGTCGAAAAATAGGATAGGTGGACGGACATCGTATCTCTCTTTACTTATACCTAAAGAATTTTTAATTACATTCAATCATTTTTTTTAAGGTGAGTTGAGACTAAATACTAAACGTAACAAATCCTTCATATTTAAGTTTGAATACAAGATTAAAGTCAAACCATGTCTCTAATTAAAATGTTTGTGACCTAAGCTAAAACAGTAAATTGTAACGAGTTGCCCATGTGAAGAAATTACATTATCTTAATCTATTTTTACAAGAGAATGACGAAAAAATTCTACTTCCTAGAACTCTTAAGATTGTATTCATTGTTGGCAATACCAAGGACGATTGTTACTTATGCTACAAGTACGTAAGATTCAAATAGTGTTTGAAATTTATTCATTACGGTTGATATTTCTGTAAAAAAATATTGAAAAATATTATAGAAGCTTTTAAATTTAGAGTAAAATTGACAGATTTTGTTGATATTTCAGACTTATGGGTTAAATAACAAATTAACTCTTATATTTCGTCTAAACCAATATTTGACATTCCCTAAACTTTCATTTAAATTTCCATAGTTTTTAAGCAAATTTTCATTGAATGCAACCAATATCGACTTGCTATTAATATATCCACCGATATTTCTAGTAATTTTGTATATCAATATTTCCACCGATACAGATATTTTAAACATTGAATCAAACTAGTAGTCTCACTAATTGCATAATCAAAGAGCAAACAAAATAGAAATTTAACTTGTTTAGAAGTGAGGTTATTATTTTGAAAAGGTTAACAAAAAATCCTAGAAAAATCCAAATCACATGGCACTGTCATGTTATAATTTACTAATATTATCGTGCGTTTTAAGTATAAATTCTGATCCCATTCCACCAACTCACTCAGCAATAAAACATGTACCTGCAGCATTTTTGCACACTAATCAAAGGGTATATTTGGTAATTCACACAACATTTAGTGCATTAACTAATAATTAATTGAGGAAAATGTTAGTCTCCCAACAACAGTGCAAACAAGTGGGCCCGCCACCAACCTCCCACAAACTTCAGTCACCAACTCTGAGGGAAAAAAAAAAAAAAAAAAAAAAGGAACTCACCAACTTTCTCCCTTGTTTTTTTTTCAATCATTTTCATCCAATTTTATAAAGCATTACAAGTTACACAAAATAACACGTTACTAAACTTAAGTCAATCCGACGACAACAGCGTATTTTCTCATCTGCATTCCGAGTCTGAATCTTTATTTTTAAAATTAATTTGATTTGACTGTCATTTGTTTATATATATAATTTTTATTTAGAAAAAAAGGAAAGTGTTATTGACACTTAAAAAATCTCATTCTACACTCCTCATAAATGTATTTTTCCTTTTAAATATAGAAAGTTTTAAGTGTAGAATAAAGAATTTAGAGTACCAATAACAATTCTCTAAAAAAAAAGAAATAAAAAATTTAGTAAAACTTTACTAATGCTTGTGAATGTTGGACCAAACATTGTTGGGGTGCGTGAGAAACTAATAATGCTGACTCAACTGGGAGAGCTAGGTTTGGGATGAGAATCCTCTTTGTGATGATTCTAATGATCCTCACAACTTAATTATTCGTCATATATGATGCGGCTAGTTTCTATTAGGTATTATTTGTGTTTGATTTTAAATAAAAAATTTAAAATAATTTATATTACAATAAAGAGTGACGATAGGATCCAACATCTCTAGGTTTGTATGTATTACGAAGGTTGTGTATTTTATAATACAGTACCAATCATGGGTGGCTTACACTTGCCGTCATTTGATTTGACTCTTGAGTAGGTGGGCTACATATTCCTACTCTTTCGTTCTCACTAAAAAGACAAATTTACCGATCAATAATTTTGTGAAACTCTCTCTTTTTTAAGAATTCACCTCACTATTCAATTTCCGATTTTCTTTCCCCTTCATCTTTCATTTCTCCTCTAAATAATCTCTATTGTAAATTCAATCACATGCACTATATATATATATATATATATATATATGCTCCTTAGAAGAGAGGTCAAATCCTTACTATAAACTGGGCAAGCAATAAGGGCAATTCCACCTGCTGCCTTTAGCTTCGCGGTCAAAAATGAGGAGGGCAAAATGTTGGCGTGGCTGACCCTGTCATGATGTTTCAACTTTTTTTTTTTTTTTTGTGTCTGCATTGCACGCTTGATCTAGGCGAGTGAAGCTCATGTGAGGGCTATCGTGGGGCAACGAAAAAAAAAAAAAAAAAGAGTCTCAACTGCTAAGCCACGTGGCGTGAGTTCAACCGTTCGATTTCCAAATATGAGGGATTGAACGTTCCAATATTTTCATAATTTTAAAACTAGAGTTCTTTTTTTTAAAAGAGAGAAAATTAGAAATATCTAAAGAATCTAAACTATTATTTACAAAAATATAAAATTGTTATATATGTTTTCCTATATATACTCAACCATCATTTTCACTTTTGCACCAAAAATCTAACATGTCCGTTAATTATTAAATAACATAATTATGTGTTTAAAAAATATATTTGTGAATAGTAATCGTCATGATAATTGTAAAATGAGTAGAATTGCACAGAGAGAATTACTTTTCTGAGTGAATAGTAATTGCCATTGGGCTGCCCTTGACCTTACCCAACGAGGGAAATTGTTCTAACTTCTAAGACATGTTATTGAGAATAATTTAGTCTTTGTTTGTTACAATATAAGGAAACCAAAATTTTGACTTAACTGAATCTAGATCATTTTCAACCCATGCTTCCCGACTGAACAAATTTCGTTAGTTTTCAAACTACAACAACGTTGTTGTTTTTAATTTACTATGAAGATGTTTAACAACTGTTTCTTTCACCGATTGTGTTATTTAAACCTCGAAAAATATTACACCAACAATCGTTTTTATTACTGATACTCTCTTTCATTTCCAGAACTTAAACAAACAAAGCAAGTTTCCTTCCATTTACAGGCAGGGTTGGAGATGATCTAAGTACGGTATTACTTGATTTTTAAATTTTTATGAGTTAACTCAAAGCAATAGGCTGGCGCTAACAGATAACCACACAAAATAACTCCTCCAACTCCACAGCCTCAAGTCTAATAAAAATTCTCTTCAGATTCCACCCACTGCCCAAACATATTGTGTCGGCCCCACCTGATGCCCTCACCTACCGCGTCGCCCAAAACCCACCATCATCTCACCACCACCACCCACCACCCACAGCCACAACAAGCGCGTCACTCCAAAATAGTTAAAAAAACACCACGGATTTAGTGTCAAATATAAATAAAAGAATTACCATAAATAAATAAAAAAAAGATTATTACCAATTTTTCCATGCATTCCCGCTTACTTGATGATTTTGATTGTTAAGTTTTTCTAAATTATAAATTGTTTAATCCATTTTAATTAATGTTCTTAAAATTTTAGTACTTAACAGAAAAATATGCAAGTGGCTTTTACTACAGTAGTGAAAAAGTTTTGAGCTCTTGCATAACAACGTAAGTTCAAACACCTGTTGATGACTAATCTAACAAAAATTTTGACAAATGAAATCGAAAATATAAGAAGAGAGTAGGTTTTTTTTTTTTTTTTTTTTTGGAGAACAAGAAGAGAGTAGTTTGGCGTTGCCATAACTAAAGAAACTTTCTATAAAATTTAAAATCAGAAAACAAATATAAAAAATAAAAAGAAAAGTTGATAATCCCAGATCTGGCAGTAGATTTTGGCTATAAATACGGCAAGAGGGAAGCATTCGAACTCGCTCCGCTCTCTTCTCTGCTAACAATACTGATAGGGAAGAAGAAGTGAACCCCCAAAGAAAGAACCAGTCTTCTCTATCTCTCCGAAAGGTACGAGTAGCCGTTCTTTCATTTACTCCCTTCTCTTATTCTGTCTCTCTCGTCCAGTATCGCTTTCTCTCTGTGGATTTCCAATTGTTTTGCCATGCCAACGTGATCTAGAACCCTCCTGCTTCCCACCCATTTTGCTGTTTCTTTCCTTTTTCTTTCAAAGATTTGATCTTTTTCTTCTTGTCTTAGGCTGAGATCTGTACTGGTTAGTGTCCATTTCTGTGATTCTGTGGTGGGTTTTGATTAAATTTTGGATTTTTTGGATACCCCTTTGGTTTGATTGAGTTAACGAATTGCTGGCACTTGGATTTTGGGTTGGGGATCTGAGTGTGTTGTTGTGGTGCTTGAATCCCTAGATCTGCTATCGGGTTTTTGGGTTTTGCAGTAGATCACTGTTTCTGAGCGGTTAAGATTTTCTTTAGGAGAAGGCCAAAAAAAATATGGATTTTGTTTAGTGGTTCAGATAAATTCCAGTTCTTTTAAGATTGGATCTAGAAGTGAGAGCATTTCTCTTTGAACCATTTCTAAACTATACTGCGATTTGAAGATGAAATTGCCTGCTTTAAACATTAGATCTATAAGTACGAAGATTTGTGTTTAAGGTCGTGCTTTCTCTGATCTGTGATTGGATTTGATAAAGAAATTTATTCTCTGAGCTTTCTATTGTCTCAAATTTATCTAATTTCTGTTTTGATTTTGTTACACAACTCTAAATAATTACACTTCTGTGAATTTGGGGTGTGTGTGTGTGTGTGTGTTTTTTTTTTTAAACGGGTATAAACTTAATAGTACTTAAATTAAAATGAAGAAGTGTTTTAATTTTGCTTTGTTGAATGATTGGTATGATTGGACTTTAGATCAATGAGTTTTGAGTTTGAATTGTGCAAGTCGAAGTTTCTTGTTATTGGATATCATGGATAAATCTCCGAGCTTTTATGCATAATATGTGTTGTCCTAGTTGTTGATTAAGTCAGCTAAACTTTGTTACATCTTGATCTGATCGAACAGAGAAATGGCGTCTCACATTGTTGGATATCCCCGTATGGGCCCTAAGAGAGAGCTCAAGTTTGCTCTTGAATCTTTCTGGGATGGCAAGAGCAGTGCTGAGGACTTGCAGAAGGTGTCTGCTGATCTCAGATCTTCCATCTGGAAGCAGATGGCCGATGCCGGGATCAAGCACATTCCCAGCAACACCTTCTCATACTACGATCAGGTGCTTGACACCACTGCATTGCTTGGCGCTGTCCCACCAAGATATGGGTGGAACGGCGGTGAGATTGGATTCGATACATACTTCTCCATGGCCAGAGGAAATGCCTCAGTTCCTGCTATGGAAATGACCAAGTGGTTTGATACCAACTAGTAAGTGAACCATCTCTGAGCATTTTGTGGATTTGAAGCTTCCAAGTAGCATAAATTGATAGTTTTATACTAACTTTAACTGATGTATTAAAACAGCCATTTCATTGTCCCTGAGTTGGGCCCTGATGTGAACTTCTCTTATGCTTCTCACAAGGCTGTTGAGGAATACAAGGAGGCTAAGGCGGTATGTATTTGTTTTCATACTCTTTTTAATTTGAGTGTTTGAGTTGGGTGTTAATTAGAACGGTAAAAGGAGAAACTTAATATCTTGGTTGTAGCATTATTTTTTAAGAGTGTTTTACATGCTTAGGGTTGTATGTTTTTGTACTATTGGTTTTGTTCTGTTTTTTGTTTATTCGGTCATAGAATTAAAACTTGAAAGCTACATTTCACCCCATGCCACTTGAGCTAAACTTGTTTGCCATGGTGGTTTTGCTTCACTTTATCTATACACATATCTAAAGGACATCCTACTTAATCGATCCCTCAAATATGATTCAACAATTTTGTTTTTATATATGTATACACACATAGGAGGAGAATCACATGGTGCACACACATGCATATCTGAAAGGGCAATCCTTGCTGGGGGACCCGATTAGAAATGGTGCAACTTATCCTACTTACCATCTTTATTCAAGTTATGTGTTAATGTATATCAATCTCTCTTATGCAGCTTGGAGTGGATACTGTCCCAGTCCTTGTTGGCCCAGTGTCATACTTGTTGCTGTCCAAGCCAGCCAAGGGTGTTGAGAAGACCTTTTCTCTTCTCTCTCTTCTTCCTAAAATTCTTCCTATCTATAAGTAAGATACTTGGGTTTCTTTTTATGTATCGTATATATTTCTTTTTTATTTTGTTAAGTTGAAGTATTCACATTATTGTTCCAACTATGATTGTCTCTTCAGGGAAGTTGTATCTGAGCTTAAGGCAGCTGGAGCTTCATGGATTCAATTTGATGAGCCCACACTTGTTTTGGATCTTGAATCCGACAAGTTGCAAGCATTCACTGGTGCCTACTCTGAACTGGAGTCAGCTCTATCTGGCTTGAATGTTCTTATTGAAACCTACTTTGCTGATGTTCCTGCTGCGGCATTCAAGACCCTCACTAGCTTGAAGGGTGTCACCGCTTATGGTTTTGATTTGGTCCGTGGTACCAAGACCCTGGATTTGATTAAGAGTGAATTCCCCAAGGGAAAGTACCTCTTTGCTGGTGTGGTTGATGGAAGGAACATCTGGGCTAATGATCTTTCTGCCTCTCTAAGCACATTGAAGACCCTTGAAGGCATTGTTGGAAAAGGTATTCAGTTTTTTTTTCTGCAGTTCTTTGTGAAGTAATTTCGTCTTTTAAAACTTGTATATCATTAATTGTTTGTCCTTGCAGATAAACTTGTTGTCTCCACCTCCAGCTCTCTTCTTCACACCGCTGTTGACCTTGTCAATGAGACCAAGCTCGACCACGAAATTAAGTCATGGCTGGCTTTTGCTGCCCAGAAAATTATTGAAGTTAATGCTTTGGCCAAGGCCTTGGCTGGTCACAAGGACGAGGTAAAACCTTTGTTTTTTTTTTTTTTGGGTCTGTTATAGGTCATAGTCATAAAGTTGGAGTAGTGAGCAGTCTAACATGAGCTGCATTTTGGAGTTTGAGTTTGTTCGATTCAGCATTGGTTTCTCACGGTTTGATTAATTTATCTTTTCTTCTTGTGTGGTATTGTAACATGATAAGAACTCACCTTTTCGGTTTTTGTCATCAGGCATTTTTCTCTGCTAATGCCGCTGCCCAGGCTTCAAGGAAGTCCTCCCCAAGGGTGACCAATGAGGCTGTTCAGAAGGCTGTGAGTGCTTCATTTTCCATTCATGTGCCTTTCAAATTGACATGTGGCTAAAATGGTTTTGTACTTTGAGTTGACCATTTCTTTTTCTTCTCAGGCTGCTGCTTTGAAGGGTTCTGACCACCGTCGTGCTACCAATGTTAGTGCTAGACTCGATGCTCAACAGAAGAAGCTTAACCTTCCAATTCTCCCAACCACCACCATTGGATCGTTCCCTCAGACCATTGAACTCAGGAGGGTCCGCCGTGAGTACAAGGCCAAGAAGTGAGTGAAGTTAATTGTTCCTTAGTGTTTTTAAAAAATTGTGAAATTATCACAATTTTATTAATAATGCATGAGTAAACGTGCTGATGGTTCTTTTCACAGGATTTCTGAGGAGGAATATGTCAAGGCCATCAAGGAAGAAATTTATAAGGTTGTTAAACTTCAGGAAGAGCTAGACATTGATGTCCTTGTTCATGGAGAGCCTGAGGTAAGCTTTCATATATAAATGTCTTGTTCATTTTTTCAGTCCTTTATACTTGTTCCTTCAATTCATTATTGGTTATTCTCATTGCAGAGGAACGATATGGTTGAGTACTTCGGAGAGCAATTATCTGGCTTTGCCTTTACCGCCAATGGGTGGGTGCAATCATATGGATCTCGATGTGTGAAGCCACCAATCATCTACGGTGATGTGAGCCGCCCCAAGCCTATGACTGTATTCTGGTCATCTGCTGCTCAGAGCATGACTGCCCGCCCAATGAAGGGTATGCTTACCGGCCCCGTCACTATCCTGAACTGGTCTTTCGTCAGAAATGACCAGCCCAGGTTCGAGACCACCTACCAGATTGCTTTGGCCATCAAGGATGAAGTGGAGGATCTTGAGAAGGCTGGTATCAGTGTTATTCAGATCGATGAGGCTGCTCTGAGAGAGGGATTGCCTCTAAGGAAGTCTGAACATGCTTTCTACTTGGATTGGGCTGTGCATTCCTTCAGGATCACCAACAGTTGTGTCCAGGACACTACCCAGGTATTATTCTGCCTCAATATTCGCGTCAATTCTACTCATTATGTTTATTTTCTATTCTCCTGTGCAATTTTCTTAACTGGTTTTGTTTTAAAACCCGCAGATTCACACTCACATGTGCTACTCCAACTTCAACGACATCATCCACTCAATCATTGACATGGACGCTGATGTGATCACCATTGAGAACTCTCGTTCTGATGAGAAGCTCCTGTCAGTCTTCCGTGAGGGAGTCAAGTACGGTGCTGGAATTGGCCCTGGTGTGTATGACATCCACTCTCCCAGAATACCATCAACCGACGAGATTGCTGACCGGATCAACAAGATGCTTGCAGTGCTGGAGACCAACATCTTGTGGGTGAACCCCGACTGTGGGCTCAAGACCCGCAAGTACACAGAAGTGAAGCCGGCGCTCAGCAACATGGTTGCTGCCGCCAAGCTCCTCCGCACTGAGCTCGCCAGTGCCAAGTGAATCATTTGAGAGGAAGGGAGGGTTGAATCCACACGTTCTATTGCGATCAAATGGATGAGAAATCATGTTTTTATTGGATTAATAACTCTGTGATGATCACATATTTAGTAGGGGTTTTAATGTGCTCTTGAGGGCATTTTATCTTTTGTTTTTGTTTTTTTTTTCACCTTTATATTTTGTATTTTTGAGGCAATGCCTCCTGTTATTTTCAAAGACACCAATCTGATTGGTGTACTTCAGTGGATGATAAATGAAGAAATGGTCATTTTGACCAATTTGTCCAAAGTAAGCGTTCAAGGACTTGTTTGGAAGTGTTTTTAATGATTGAAAGTGTTTTTGAATTTCAAAAACATTAAAATGTTTCTTGCAAGAAGCATGGTTTATGTGCTTTTTATAGAAAGTTGAAGCACTTCAACTACTGTTCAAGGATTCATTTGCATTTTTTACTAAATATTGATTCAAAAAATATTTTAACAAAAAGTGATTTTAGTTATAAAATCTATTCTAAACGAGCTAGTTAGGTAGAATAATATAATCTACTTTTGCAATTAAATCTGAAGATTTTTTTGTAGTAGATTAATTTAGTGTAAGATCATCTTATGGTTAAAAAACAATATAAATGCAAACAATATTTATTCGGTAGCTAACTTTAGTCTAACAATGAAAGATTCTACTATTCTCCGGTGTATATGTACATCGACATTTTTGATCTTGTCGGATTCTTGACCACGGATATAACAGTCGAAAATCCCAGTGTACAGAATACCGAAAGCATACTAGAAAATCTCCAGTGCACAGCCAGCTGGTTTATACTAAACCGATATCTTGCTTTGCAAATTAAATAAATAAATGACCAAACAAAAACAAGAATCTCATCGTATGATTTGCTCATCTAATTTATGGATAAATATAAACTACAAAATTTGTATAGAAAACTAATGAACTCACATCAGAACTCCTTCAACATTACTCAGGGCTTTCTTTGCGAGCTTAAACTTTTCCTTGAGGGCTCTATTGGCTTCCGCAATATATTTGATGAAAAACTCGATCCCATGCCGAAGACTTTCGAGCTCCGGAGAAACAGCTACACGCGTGAATATGTTCCATATGAGGCTGTCAGGATACTCGAAGATGGCCTCGAATAGCATCCGGAAATACATTGTCCTTTTAGCTGTTAGCTGCTTAATGTCGACTAGATCTACCGTCTTCAATACTGCAAGGGAGAGGGTGAAAGAGGCTACCATCTCTGCTACGAATTTTGCAAGGTGCATTGACCCGGTAAGCGGCATTGACTCCAGATCCTTGAAGTGGTCCCAAAGGCAAAACTGCGGAGGAATGGAAAATATTTATGAGATGAAACGTTAAACGAACCAAAAATTGTTGTAATAAAATAAGGAGCAATAGAAAGCTAATATCTAATCTGGATCCTGCATTTCTCATTAAAATCAATCCATCCATGGTTCTGTGGGTGGTGAATGCGGTGAAAATTCTAAAACCATACCATTGAGAATACTGTGGGGAATCAAGAGCATGACACAACTGAAGATATTACAGGAAAGTAAAGGTACAAGATCCAAAATTTGAAAGCAAAATTGATCCCATGCAATATTACTATTAGATAGTTGCAATCAAGGGGTATTTGGATTGGTGTAAGATCTAAGTGGTGGAAGATCCAAGGCATTCACTTGAGTGATTCAAAGCTGGTATAAGGTTTGATATAAGAAAAGAGTTGATTCGCCAACCAGCTTACAGCCTTGAACATGCTTTCCAAGTCACATTGGACAGGGAAGACTACTTGGGGTATTCAATTACAAAATAAATTCCTTTTCAAACGTTAAATGCTTCCAAAAACCCTGAACTCTCCCTCCACACTGGCCCCTTAACAATATGTTTCTCAAGCTCACCCTTGGAAGGTTAATCAACCAGGTCAAGCAACATAAATACCAGACAATAGAATGCAAACCAATCGGTGACATAAGGACCAATTCTAATAAAACGCAAACTTCAAAGGACTTCACAAGAAATACCTGTAAAGTGAACTTGTGATTTTTGTCATGCTCACACAACTTGGAAGCCAGAGTGGTGTAATACTTGTTAAACTACTTTCTCCTGCAAACAGCAGTCCACAAGAACCCTGATGATCTCCCTGTCCTGTAAATGGAACACCAAAAAAATAAATTTTTGATGTGTTACAAAAAAAAAGAAAAATAAATTTTCGAAGACAATAAAAGATGACAGAAAAAAAGTATATAAAATTCCAAATCTGATGACACCAACCTGCTTTCCAGGCAAATCCAATCTTAGAAGCTTCTCAAACGCATCAAGATAATCCTCCGCACTCATAATTATACAAAAGATTGCCCTTCTGGCATCTGTGTTCATTCTCTGTGCAGCAGCAATCTGCAGCATTTTCTGGGTTTCAAGAACCTCTTTGTCTATTGTGTTGGCAACATCTTCGACAGTGTCTGTTGCTGAGGCAATATCCCCAGACAACCACCATTGGCCCTTCTTATTAGAATCAAGAAGTTTGCTCCATTTAAGCCCTCTTATTAAACTGTCTTCTACCTGTAACTGAAAAAAAAAAAAAAATACAAGGATTGTGAGGACAATGAAAGCCAGATGAAATCCACAAAATTGTCACTCGAATGACACAATTATTAACACTGCACTGATCTCTCTCACTAGGACATAGGTTTTCATATCGTGAAGAGCATTAGCACTGCACTACTTCAGGTCATCTTGGCATGCTCATTAAAATCTTTTCATTTTCATTAGGCCAAGGAAATTCATCAACATTAGTCGGAATATAGTTTATCAACTTAAGTGCCTTTCTCTTACCTTTTACTCATCTAACTATAGTAAGCTTTGTATTTATGATAAAAAGACACATGATTGGTTTTACAATTTTAACATTCTTCACGAATAGCCTTGAGGCAATAAAAAAGCAGGTAAGGGAAACTCATGATAGATTTCCACATCCTAATATTTCATTAAGTTGGAATTCAAGAAGCACTGATAAAGAGAATATAAATGAACTGAAGACCTTTTGTAGCCATTTCTTTATCCTAGTATGCTGTGCAGTATCCTCTTTAGGCCTTTTTTTGTTGTTCTTGATGTCCAATATGGTCTCAAGCAGTGAATTCCATCTGCAAGTATCAGAAAAGAATTGTCAGATTTTGATACAAAATTAACTCTTAGAGTAAAGATAAAGATGTCTAACTTACTCTTTTGCCGTTAATATTATCCTGGTTATCTCCACAGGAGGCTTTTAGCTCATTCACTCTATTTTGAACACTTTGAATAAAGTTTTTCATCGCAAGAGGATCATCGGCCCTTATTTTCATTCCACAGCCTGTTCAGTTAATAAGAATTCATGTTAGAAACGATTTGTGATTTCACAAGTCTTAAAGACGTTTTAAACAAATATGAGGTTATTATTCCTTAGCCGAAGCTTGAGCAAACAACTTGACTTGCCCAATCAAAGGAGTTTGCAAAAATACCAAATGAATGGAGACAACAACAAAAAGAAAGAATGGAGATAACATAAGAAATGCAGAACCATTTGATATATGAATGCACGCTTAATATGCATCTTTTGTCAAAATGTTAATAACAAAATGTAACAAATTTTTATTTCGAGGGACAAGAAGTTTTACTATGAAAGGGCTCTTGTTCGGAATGGAGGAGTAAAGATCTGCAGCTTGCAGATGACACCATATTTTTGCTTTCTGGGATGAGCAGAAATTTTATAATTTACTCAGTGCACAAAACAGAAATCTTGTTGTCGGGGTTAAATTTAACATGTCCCAAACTATATTTTTTTTTTTTTTTACAAAGAAAAAAGAAACAAAATGCAAGAGATTATAGAAGCCAGGGCCATGTAAGTAAAAGCATGTGGCAGAAATCCAAAAGTGCTTACTTTGTAAAACTGTCAGTATGGTAGAGACATCAACCTCGGTTAACCGCTTGCTCAAAACAACCAGAAAGTCGTATATCAATTCACTGAAAAGCATCACCAGAAGAACAGAAATTAGAAAAGGGTTGCCATTCGAGGAAATATTGTAGAACATACTCATTGAAAATAAACTTTGAAAAAAAATAATTTAGTAATGAAAGAAAAAATCTTGATGAGGCAGTTTCATAAAAAGATTAGCTTGCAAAATCATTGCAAATTTATTTTTCTTCTTTTTCACTTATCTTAATAAATAACGAAGCATATAATTGTGCTATGCTACATTAGTCTAGGAGAAAAAACAAAAACATTGACAGTTAATCTCTCTGTTCACGTAAGTAGGAGCAACTCTATAGTTGAACTATGATGTAAAAGGTACACTACAAGCATTGATGATAATATCCAGACACACTTATTTTCATTCAAGGGATACATTCGCAAGGTTCAAAGACTGAAAATTAACCTGTCCAAAATTATAATCTCGAATACAGATTCAGAGTGATATATGTTTTGAGTTAAAACTTTCTACATTAATAGCTTTGAACTCCTTCAAATTCAGTTTTTATTTACATTTTCTAAAAATTCAGTTATGCATGAGAATTCAGGTTACCTACCTCGAGCAAACTCCAAATATGCATAAATATGAAAGTAAAAGCGTAACATTTCTCAGCGAAATATTGTCTTCTTTGTGGTACTCGTCCTAAAAACAGAAAAGAAGATGAATCAGTTTAGTCAAAAGCTTTTTGGATAATTGATCATCAGACTTAAAGAAGTTAGTGGCTCACCTCAAAGGTTTTTGCAAGTGATGCCAAAAGGTTTGCACCAAAGTCCATTCCTACTAAACAGGCCATGCCTGCCACAAGAGCAGCAAAAACAGCAGCATATCTTCACAACAAAAACCACATAAACAAGTCAATACACAGATAAGTTGAAACACTAAAACTTAAAACTAAAAGTAAGGATTAGCTTTATATCCAATTATTGTGAGACTAATGAAATCAAAACTTAGGGAACAAACTTTTTCAAATTTGCAAGGATTAGTATATCATGCCCAGAACAATGGACAGCTTGAATCTGCATGACTTTGGATATGTGCAACTCTAAAAGCTCCAATGAATGAAATAATATTTACTGTCCCCCTAAATATAAATTCTGTGCTATATCAAATTTATTCCCATGTTACGCAAAAGGGCAAAGGAAAACAAACGGATTCTACTAAGATTTTATCTGCTAAACTACTTTGAACGGTAGAAGAGGTTTCAACAAAAATGAGAAATACTCATAACCTACAAACAAGAATAGAGCAATACCTGTTTACAAATACAGGAGTAAAGAAAATATTTCAGGGATACCAAAAAGTTGAAATTTTATTTGTTTATCTGTCTTTCATTTTATTCGCTCCACAGAAAAAAGCCAGTAACCAAAGTCCTACACTATAGTAACCATATTGTTCTCCCAAAAATTTCTGCAACCTATACTAACCATAGGTCCAAAAACAAATTTTTGATTTCGTTTTATTTTTATTTTTTTTTACAAGTGCTCTTGTTGTCAGCATGGGAAAAGACACAGAGATCAACTGAAGCCCTTATATACAATAAAAGACATACACAAAATCTATTTTAATGACAAAAAAAAAATTTACTTAAAGCCCGATGAATAGAAGACTTAAAGAGAACACGTTGGTAAAAGAAGATCTTTATATTGCTGCTAAACAAAACCAATCTCAAGCCAAAAGGTGGAACTACAATTCTCCATGAAGCAAGTTAAACTATACTAGTATGATAGTATCATACTTTGATTAGTAAAGAAGAAAAACTAAAACTTAACTGTTCATTCCCACGAGGACCACCAGCACAAGATGATATAACCTCCTCACTGAACATCTGAGAAGCAATGGCACGAGGAATGGAACGAAAAATAGCTGATAGGTCTCCTGTAATAGATTCCACATTAGATTCAGACAACCTATTCAGAAGACCTCTTACGCGTCTACGAATCTGACTATGCTCTTCTGGCTCATTCCCTGCACAAGATCTTAAGTGAGGAGCTACATACTTTTGAGGAGCAACATATTTTTCAGGCGCCTTCATGGGAACCTTTTCTGATGCCATCTCTGCACCACATGACTCCATTTGCTTAGATACATCAACTGTCATGTCACCTTCATTGGCTTCTTCAGATTCCTCTAGCACCTTTCTCTTCTTATTTCTCTTCCTCAATGATTTCTTGGAAGGAAAATCTTCAATTTCCACCTCTGCACCATCAGTTACTGCCTCCTCTGGAACTCCTCTAGAAGGTAGCTCACCTTCTAGCCTGTCCTCCAATGACTTATCTTTCTTACGTTTCTTGCGTGAATCGCTATTCTTAGATTTTTTGACAGGTAATGCATCAGCATAGATCGTTTCTTCTGTGCCAAATGAATCAACAGGTACGATCCCTTCAAACAACACATTAAGGCCAAAATCCTCCCCCTTCAATTTCCCATCCTTCACTTTGAGTTTCTTTGCAAGTCTCCTTTCTAATTCCAAATCCTCCTGAGCCCCAATCCTATCCATTTCAAGATACTTTTCAAAATTCGTTTTCGGGGTTCTCTTAGATACCTTTTCTCTTTTAACCGCCTTTGAGGCCTTATGATCAGCTCGTTTCAGAAACTCTGCTTTCGCTTCAACTTTCTCTTCCGCTGTATTAGATTGAAACCTAGTCTCATTTCGCTCAGAATTAACTCTTTTCGCAGTCAGACCAACAGAATTTTTCTTCTTCTCTACATTTTTCGATTTCAAATCCCCGACATTGGCTTTACCAAGCTTTTGAATATTCTGTTAAATTCATATATATCAAAAACATCACCAAATCCATATATTCCTCAAGGCTTCAAATTTCAAACCATATGAAGAAAAAAAAAAAAAGACAATTATTTGTGTCAAATAAAATTAAAAATTGAAGACTTGATACCTTATGTCGACTCCACGACTCATGTTTGCTTGCTTTCTTCGCCAACCGAGCTTCCTTTCGCTCCTCTCGTCTCGATTGCACTGTTAGATTAGATATCTGCATCAATTAACTCTCTTTTTTCTCTCCATCTTCCCCAAATTATCAAACCCTAATCGAAGGACATAGATGAAAAAGCAAGAAAATTGATAGAGAATAAACTTACCCATGATGAAAGACAGCAGGAAGAAGAAGAAGCGGACAGAAAACTGACGGTAGCTACCGTGGGCAGAGAAGATAGGGCGGGAAGCGTCGAATGAAAAAGTAGTGGAGTGAGGGAGAGTGAGAGAGGGGAGATGGCGGCTGGTAAACAGAAAGTTCGACGGCGTTGGATGGCGGGGATAACTGGCGGCGGTCCGATAGGTACGTTCAGGAATCAGGATTTAGGGTTTACCGCTTTTGTTCACTGATGTGTCACACGTGTGGCGCCCACAACACTTCCTCTTTGTTTTTGTTAAGAACATGATGCGTGGAGAGATCACGAAATTTGAACTTACTCCCTTATAAGATTAGAGATTTAGATGTTTTAGTAACCAATAACGAAATGGAGAGCCCAGCTGTGTAGGTAAGAATTTATCATATTTTTCGCAGCATTAGAGAAACCTAACATTTATCTTTTATTAATTAAAATTGATAATTTAGAATTACTATTTCAATTCTAGTAGAAGACGAGTTTGATATTAATTTACTAAGACAATTTTATTATCTGTTTTAGTTTTAATTCTTTCCTTTTAAGTGTAAATATATAATTGTATAAAAAAACATAAGTACATACTGCACAATTGCTTGGAATTTGCAGAATTCGTTTGACGTGAACTAATTCGGCAGTTGAATTTGTATCATCAGACGAGATTAATCAGTGAAGGATCCTCATAGAATTAATCCGGAGAGAATGTGCATCCCTTATTGGGTAGGGGTGGGCACAGTGCGGTTCTTCCCTAAATTGGAATCGAAGCTGAAAAATATCAACGGTTCAATTCGGTGCGGTTTCGTTTAAATTTATTACTAGAAGTGTATGGTTCAGTTTACACCGCTTCCTATTTGGTTTTTGCGGGTTTACGGTTTCGAATTCTAAATTATTTAAACACCAAATCATCATGCATTCACATGTCTTCTAAAAATATTGTATAATGTTGCATACAACACAATTTTTTTTTTTAATACAAATGTCTTTGTAGTGGCACTAAGTTAACAAAAAGAGACAATTAAAAGAAATATGCATCAATCGGTTAGCAAACAAAACAAATCAAGAACTTAAGCAGCATCAGGTCTCTTGATATTGGCAACAGCAGCAACAGTAGCAAGCAAAAACATTTGAGGGTGGGTGAGCCCTAATTGGGATGGATTCATCGCTTTGCAACTTGATGAAACTAATTTTTCAACCTATTATATCATGACACGTGTATATATATATATAATGAACTTATTTATTATTAATAAAACAGTTTGGTTTGGTTTCGATCGGTACTTGTTCCTTCAAAACCGGAACATAAACTGGTTTGAACTGATCCGGTTCGATTTTTGACTCAAAGTTGACTTTTCCGGTCAACACGGTTTTTTCGAGTTTTTTCTATACGGTTCGATGCAGTTTTGCAGTTTGACAATTTTTATGCCCACCCCAATTATTGGGTGCTTTATCTGACATGAGATACAATGAATCTCTCATTTTCTATAAAATTATAAGATTATGTCCTACTTAATTACAAGACCAGTTACAAAACTCGACACACCACCATTCTTTTAAGATACGAACACCTTTCTTAACCAGTTTCTCCCTAATCCTTGGGCAACTAATCACGTAACGGGAATAATGACCTATGGCAGGGCTCCTATGAATTTTACTTTTGAATGAAAATTCACTGTATTGACCGAGGAAATTTAATATTACTATTAAGAAATTTCAAAATGACATAATTTTATTTTCTAAAATTTATGAATTTTTTGTTTAGTTAACTTAAAAGAACAATGAATTTGAATATGAAAATTTTATTTTTAAACTTTTACTCATTGAAATTTGGAAATGACACCTATTTATATGAAATTTTAACTGAAAATTGAAGGTTCCAAATTCTAAGTTTTTTTTTTCACACAAAAATTCTAAATTTTTGTCTTTATAAATCCAAACAAGAGAATTGGTGCATGTCAATTTACAAATTCTGTCAAAATTTTAAGTTTATTTTCTTTATCCAAACATAATGTAAGAGTCTTCGACCATGCATGGCTTATGTCCATGAACTAATCAAAGGTTAATTATTTGTTACCTCTCTGCAAATGTGGTCATTTGATTGTGGTCAGAGGTGGGTTAAAATATTTTTAACCTTTTTGGTCTCATTAGAGATTAATCATACCCTACCTCAAGCTTCGATAAAACAAAATTTTAAAAAAAAAAAAATCTAATTTCTAAATGCCCTCTGAATATACATGTCATTTTCTCATTACTCGGCGAAACAAATACATTTGGATTTTGGACTAGATCAAAACAAAATACATAGTTACGAAATATAATAATAATAATAATAATAATAAAAGAAAATAACTTTTATGCTTAATTTGACCAGGTGCTAATTAACGAAGCCGGCAAGTTTTTGAATTTGCAAAAGAATTGATCTTGTTGTTCTCTGCGGGACTAGGACCGTTTCACAGATTGCTTCTCCATCCATATGGTGTGTTCTGGCTCTTAAGTGAAGCGTATAAAATATAGAGAGTATCCATTTAAACCTTGTAATTATCTTCGAATCTATTGAGATTTTACGTATAGAGAATAGTTGATTGTTAAGAAATATATCAACAAAATGACTATCTTACATGTACTTATTCTCACATCCGAGATTTTAAGTTCGATTTCCTTTTTCATTCGAGGTCTTAGCTAGCTTAATCATCATGAAAATTGAAACAATTAAAATTAGTTCGTAATAAAAATCAATATTTAATTAATTAGCGTTGATTTGCACTAGAATAATTCATGCATACTTCTATCTATGGGACATGCACATATTCCACTATTTGCTAGCTAATAACGTATCTTCACCGAATAAATTTTGTAACTATAACCGTTTAATTTATTAATTTTATTAGAACATCATTCTTACAAAAAATAGTTCAAATCGGAGATCGTGTATCCAAATGTATGAAACAAGTAGATGATATGAGTTCTAAGTGACATATTCATGATGAATCATCTATTTATTTGATAGATTTGAATGACTACACAATCTTTGATTTGAAAATTTACTCGTAAATGATAGATCATGTGCATTCCCCTCATAAAAGAATAGCATTCTTGTTATTCTATCCATTAATGGTGGACGTTCAACTCTGAACAAACCACACACATTATCTTCCCAGCCTTTTCCTTCCGTTTTTTTAACCTTATACAGTAGTGTAAAACATAGCAAAGCCGACCATCCTATAACTTATTTTATTAGCACATAGTGTGATGAGCCGACCAAAGGCGGTCTTCCATATTTTTGTCTTTTAATTCGAGGATTTCGATGTTTACTCAACAATTCAAAATGCTATAAATAGACCAGACACGTACATTCCCACACCAAAATACAGATTAGTACACCCAAGTGAGAGCTAATACAAAGATCAGTATCTGTATTATCAAACTAATTAATTAGCTTCAATGGCTTCCAACAAATTTGTCACCCTAGTTACACTTGCTGTGATCCTTCTTCCTACCATCGCCATGGCAACCGACTTCATCGTCGGAGGTGATAGAGGCTGGACAACTGGTGTTGATTATTCAGATTGGGCCAAGGACAAAACGTTTCATGTTGGTGATGCACTGGGTAATATATACATACACATTTCAGTTATATATATATGTTTTAGCATAATGAAAAATACTCTCTGTTTTGCCATGTACAATTGTTTGTCAGAGTTGTGAATCTTGATCTACCATTTAATTTGGTTGCGCATGAACAAATATAGTTGATTTATAACAACTTATCATGCAAATTTGTACGTGCATGCAGTGTTCAAGTACTCGAACCCACCCCACAATGTGTTCAAGGTGAACGGAACTGGGTTCAAGGAATGTGTTAAACCAACAGAAAATGATCAAGCACCACTTACTTCTGGAAACGACAGAATAGAACTAAGGACTCCGGGAAACAAATGGTACATTTGTGCAGTTGCCAATCACTGTGCTGATTTGGGACAGAAGCTTGTCATTACTGTTACGGACGCCTCGCCTGCGCCCGCTCCATCGTCCGCCGTTCGCGGGATCATCTTTTCCGGATACCAAGTCTTCGCGGCCGCCGTCGTCGGGGTCTTCCTTGCTGTTGCAGTCTGATGGTCATATCTGACACATGCAATATGCATAAATACACCTATGTATCCAAATTTATTAATTTATTATTTTAATTAAAATATGTGTGCGACATACAATAAGAGAATTTATTCTGTATTATCTAGCAGCTGCTAGCATGTTGATGCAATTTCCAAATTTATTAATTTAATAACATTTTTCACTTTTATGCACTGATGTCCTTTGTACAACGAACTGATGGAGAGTGTTAGGATTGTGGTGTGTTACCAGCGTGCACAGGAACCCAAAACTCCTCATCAGTTCGATGTATATAAGGAACCTAAAATTGGTGAAGATTGTGCTTAATTGCTCACACTTTTGTAAAAAATACAAATATTAAGTTTTCGTAAGATATTTTGCACGCACAAGGAAAAAGTTATAAGCTACTTGAAAAGTGGTCTTCCCACTATTGAGTCATATATATGATATTGAATTTTAAAACTGGAAAAATGAAATAAACAAATAAAAATTCCATCGGAATCGAGAACTTAACTAGACTTGGGCATCCGTCGACACGATTATCTTTAAAATGTTCTGCATGAATTTTAAAGATTCCAAATCCGATTAAAAATGTGGTTAATGCTCACAATTTTTTAGGTTACACAAAATCTTTTGCATCCTCAACTGAAATTTATTTCAAGTAATTTGGAAGCAATATTACCATTTTATTTATTTATTGAACTTTTAAGCAGGAAAACATAAAAGTAAATGAAACGAACCATCGGTGTGAAAATTTAGCCAAAACGTCATGGTTTTTATAAAACTTCTACAACCAATGAAAATCGTGGGTAGTTGCTCACTAGTTTTGTGAAGTGAATGCAATTGTTGGGTTTTCACAATAGCTTTTGTGTGCTATACAAGGAAAATGTTACGGGATATTTTGAAGTGTGTGGGACCTAGACCGCCGGTGAATCAACGGCAAGGCGTTTAATCAGTTTTTATCATTTATTGAGTCATATAAGTATTATTTATTGAGCATGCAAAAGATCAAACCAAAATTCAACAATAATATAATATATATTTGCATTTCCCCCTGATGAACTCTTCTCCAACTTGTGAATAATATTTATATTTTTCACAATTATTAGCAATTACCCATGAATTTTAATCGGTTTTCACATAATCATCACAAAAAAGCCTATTTGCTTGACAGTTTTCCCATATCATAAGCTTCTTAAACTTTAATATTTGGTGAAAGGGGCATTTAAAATTTTTCTATCAATTAGTATATAAAATAATTTGTTTCAACTAGAAACGTTTTAGTAATTATATTGATTTTCATTCCGATTCAGTTAAATTATCAAACAGTTTATATTGAATCTATATACCAATTTTATTCTGATTACCAGAACAGTTCAAAAAAAGGGCAAAGGGCACAACACTGTTCACACACATCGTTGGCCGCCTCTTTATCCTCTTTCAATTTGTACTTTGATCCTTTTAGGCAAAAGACAAAATGCATCTTTGGGAGCAAAAGGGCCCAAAGTTAATGTTGTAAAGATACGTGGACTGATTGCATCTACATATTTCAAGAAAGTAGGGTTCTTAGTTTCCTTTAAGAATAGGTACCTTTGAAGAGGTGGTAAGGTAATGAAGTTAATTATGATTAAATTAGCCATGATCGATCCCTTTTTTTTTATTTTATTATTTTTTTTTATGGTCACCATGATCGATCTTTGGACAACTAATCACGTACGTTATGGGAATAACGACCTATATATGGCAAAGTTGTCATGATTAGGGCTGGGCACGGGTCGGATCGGGTTCAAATTTGGAGGAACCTGGCCCTACCCATTTTAAAATGTAACGGGCTGGGGCGACTTGGGTAGAGGTATTTTGAGTTTGGGAACCTGACCTAACTTGGCCTGTTTCAAACGGGCTGGTTCGGGATTGGTCCAACTACATTTTTTTTTTCCGGCTTTAGTATACTGCCACCAGCCTGCAACCCCCATTTTTCCATCGCAAAGTCTGCTGTGTAAAGGCATCGCTACCGTCTACTTGCCACATCACAGCGATCAACAAACCACGTATTTTCAAAACATGGGATTCATCTTCTACTTTCTCTCTCTATAAATGCAAGTAAATTATTTAACTCCCAGTTAATTTGATTTGCAACTGCAACCCTTCTGATCTTCTGAAAAATTTGTGATTTGGGTTATGCAGGGGATCAAAGACCAGGCTTCCCAGAAAAAATCCAATATTTTTCAAGCATTTCTCACGCCCCAACCTAAATCCCTAAATAGAACAAACAAATAAATAAATCTTCAAATAAAATTTCGAATTCATCAAAAAATAAAATAAAACTGAATCCCTAATTAAGCTAAATCCCCAACATTTTTATGATTTTTTCAAGCAAATTAACTGAATCCCTAATTCCTAAATCCCCAAATTTATAAAACTGAAATTAGATGCCGAGAATAAGAGAAGTAGGAGCCTCAGACAACGTCGTTTTCCTCACGGATCCAAGAGCTCCACCTCGCCATTACAAATTACACAAAATCAAAACAAAATCAGAAACCCTAAATCAATCGAAAAGCTTATGCAAAAACCCTAAATTTCTAAATCAGAAACCCTAATTCATAAATTACCTAGGGATGCACCAATGGAGAGTTAGGAGAGGATGCCACGATGGTGATGGTGCCCGGCTGCTGTGAGGTCGACATAATCGAGGTTAACTCAGTCACTACGGGTAGGGGAAAATGAGCAAGTGTGAAGAGTCGATGTACGGAGATGGGAGCCTGGGCTCGAGATTGAGGTTTGAGACGAGAGAGGAAAGGAGATTCAAGGAGGAGAGATTGAGGGAGGAGACTCGGAGTAGTGTCGTCGGAGACTCGGAGTCTTGGAGTCAGGATAAAGAGAGAGGGTGAAAGGAGAGTTTGAGTGAATTGCATCTGAGAATAAGAGAGAATGTGATAGATAGATAAACGGTAAAGATTTAATTAGGCAATGAACGGTCCAGGTCGGGGGCCCGTTTTCTCCAATATTTAGAACCGGCCCACCCTATTATTTACTAGGAATCGGCCCAGCCCACCCCGTTTTGTGTTTATAATTTCTGGACCCGCCTCGTACCCACCTCGAACCGCATGGAATAGCCCTGACCCTCGGGTCCAGGACTCATTTGCCCATCCCTAGTCATGATCGCTTGTTGTTAGGGCTTTTGCTTTTCGATGAGAATTAAGAGTCTTCGACCATGCATGGCTTATGTCCATGAGCTTAGCAGAGGTTAATTATTTGTTACCTCAGATCTAATTTCTAATTATTCGTCGTCGTTACGTCTCAACAGACATATGTCATTTAATTGTGATTGGAGATTCAGAGGTGGTTTGAAATTTATTTAGCCTTTTCGGGCCTATTAGAGATTAGTCGTACTCCTTAGAGTGTTGAATACGTCAAACTTTGGCAAAAAAAAAAAAAATTCTAATTTCTAAATGCCCTCTGTAAATACACATTTGATTTCTCATTATGCGCGAAGACAAATGCATTTGGACTACAGATCAAAACAAAAATATATAATTACTTTTAAGGTTTTATCACGAATGATCTCTAAAATTGACCCTCACCATCAAGATGGTTCATGAAATTAAAAATCAATCAATTTAGTTCTCGAAAATAGGTGTCGCAAATTAATGTGGTTATTTTGTCACAATTCTGTTAAAAATTTCGTTAAGTATTAATGTGGCACATAAACCCACAAGATTTACGGGTTTTTATCACAAATGGTCCCAGAAATTGACCCACACCATCAAACTGGTCCTTGAAATTGATCCACGCCATCAATATGGTTCCTGAAATTGAAAATAAATCAACGTAGTCCTTGAAAATAGGTGTCGCAAATCAATATGATCATTCCACCATAATTCCTTAAAAAAATTTGTTATGTGTTGTTGTGGGTTTAATAATGAATTAAAACAGTTGTCAAGATACCTTTTTGCACCATGAAATTTATTTTTTCTTTGGGTGTTCTCCAAAGAGAGCTCCATTCCATAAATTCTCAAAGGCACAAGGCTTAACCAAGGCCTAAGAGATGGTGTGGAAATAGTTTTCAACCAACAATGGACGCACCTCAGTTATAACCTCATTATCTTAAGGTAGACATCATTGTTTTTTGCATCACCAGACCACCAGGAAAACGCCAAACAATCTCTCCAAAATTAAGGTTGTGAGGATGTTGATCGCCTAAATTTTAACGGTGATGTCCCAGAAGTCGTTGCCAATGGGCCAACCCATCACCAAAGGGGATCTCGATCAATTCGGTGAAGAGTGTCGAAGTGTGTAAAGATGGCTGTATTGAATTTTTGTTTAGAGAATAGAGAGAGAAGGAGGTATAGAAATGTGGACTGGGATCGATGGTGATTGCATGACTGGATTTTTGGGTTGACAATTTTCTTATTAACTATTAAACTATTAAGCCTATTTGTAATTTTTTTAAATTTAATTAGACTTGTGTGACCCATTTATATGTCACATTAGCATATAACAGATTTTTTTACAGAATTGTGACGGAATGACTACATTGATTTGAGACACTTACTTGAGGCACTACATTTATCAATTTTCAATTTCAGGGAACATTTTTATGGCATGGGTCAATTTCAGGGATCATTTTGATGTCATGAGTCAATTTCAAAGACCATTTGTAAGAAAAAAAAGACTTATAAGGCACATTTATGTGCCACATCAACACTTAATAGATTTTTTAACAGAATTGTGATGGATGAACCACAATGACTTACGACACCTATTTTCAAGACTACATTGATTTGACCAGGTGCTAATTAACGAAGCCGGCAAGTTTTTGAATATGCAAAGTAAAGAATTGATCTTCTTGTTCTCCGCGTGAGACCTTATGACTAGACCGTTTCACAGATTCACTACAAAAAATATGGGCACTGCGCACAATAAATTATATGTGCCCTTTGAGGCCAAAGAGCACCAAGACATGTGCCCATAGACCAATAGCAACAGTGCAACTACTAAGTTTGTATCTGTGCCCTCTATGGGCGTCACCATTGCTAAAAGGGCACAATTCACTGTTTGGTGCTCAAAGAGGCAGACACAAATGGACCATTATTTGTGCCTGTTTCTGACAACTTTATCAAAAGACCTTTTCCAGCCATATTGACACTTATATTATAATTGTGCCAACAAGAATTAAATATTAAAAAAAAATCAAAATTGAAAAAACTGAAAATGAATTGAGGTAATTATTATTATTATTTTTTAATTTTCATAAAATGTAGAAAGCCTACAACACATTCTCAATCTCAGAAACATATATTGTAATGTTACATATTTCATCTCTAATGCAAAAAGAACTTGAAAGCAGACATTTTTGGACAAATGCATCTTCCCTAGCAAGCCTTGCACCTCATCAGAAGCTAAAACAAATATAGTCGACTTCAAAACAAAATAAGTCCAAAATTACACCTAAAAAGGAGTTGGTTAAAATCAATACGTAAAAGTTCCAGATCTGCCATATCAAAGATTCACCTCCTTTTCCAACTTGGTGGATGGTGCAATCATCCTCCTGAAATCCAAATGAAAGTGAAAATGAAATTAAAAAAATAAACAAAGAAAGGACCTATTTCCAGTCATGTTCAAGGACCAAAACTTTCAATCGGCATTAAGAACTCAATAGCAGTGATGCATTGCTACTTTGTTATACCAAATTACAGTGAACAAAATATGCAACTAAATTAAGCAGCTAAACCATCATTACCAGCAAACAAGATGTACAAAACAATAAAAGTTTGGACAATCATTGTTATGACATTAATTTCTAAGAAAGATAGAAACTGCTAAGAACCTTATAGGCTCTACAACGCACAAGCTAATAAATAAGTATTTTCAAATCTAATTTTTAGCTTTAGTGAAGTCTTCCATGTTTCCATACGGAAAGATAAGATTCATGGAGCTGTTTAGTTTCTTAAGACTGTATGTTTCCTCACTGTTCGGTCTCTCCTAAGAGCAACCTAAACACTTAACTACAACTAAAAACTTGCAACAAAGCCCTCAAGTGGGTACTTGTAGGCTGTACCAATGTAATATATAGTCCATCCCTCTAAAATCCTTCCCCACTATTAGTTGTGTATAAACAGTTAAGAAGCTACAACATAACAATAGCATATGTTCATTTCTAACAATAAAATCATCCAGCAAGAAATGTACTCCTTATTAGACATCGTAGTGTTTTAGGGAGTGAAAACTCAAATCCGATCTTGACCTTTTATTATCAACATAATGTGATCATCAAGAAGTTAAATGAAGATAACAAATTAAATTTATGTTCATTTGCTAATAATGAAACAAGTAACAAACATACTTCATAAGTGACGTTTATTTGCCCTAATTGTCAAAACCACAGCTTTCCTGCAAGGCATCAAACAAGAAACCTCTTTTCCTTGAAAGTGAAAACAGTTAGGAATAAAAAGGAAAAATTGATGGGCATGGTAACAATACAAGAAATCAATACAATGCAATGAGACAAATCCGACAAAATTCACACCGAATGCCACATGAATTTTAGTTATGGAGATTTTGAGAAAGACTGAAAATTCATCATAATGAAAATCTGCTTATCAATGAGAGTGCACAACATTGTAACATTAGATTCAGAAAATGGTTTTGATTGGTTTTGATAGGAAGCATTGTAAGTTAATCCCAAACATTTAATTCATGCTTCCAAAATTAACAAATTCTACAATTGCAAGAGAAACCCTAATTAAATATCTTAAATGCCAAAACCAAAAACTGCCCTTATCTGTTGGAAAATAAGATCCTACCATCTTCTCTATATTCTCCACCACAATTACATTCTCATATCTGCATTACCAAACACATAAAAACAGGGCAATCAACTCTCCATCCAAGAAAACAATACAACATTGTTATGACATTATCTTTCCATTAGCTCCACAGACGAACTAATCTGGATGATATATGCAACATTTGGACCTCTCATTGCCAAAGTCATGACTAGTATTAAAAAATTAAAACCATAGATCTAATTCATTAAATTTGATCAACAAACAGAACACACAAATGTAGAACTACAAAAATTGATAGAAGAGAGACAGGGAGGTACATGAAAATTGTGTACGATAGGAGCGAGTCTCCAAGTGAGTAAACAGTGACGTGCACACAGAAAGTAAACAGTGATCAAATCAGCCAAAAAATAATTCCAATCGAACCATAAAAAGGCCGAAATTAACAATTCTGATAAGTAATCGAAGAACAACAAAATCAACGAAGCAGCACAACGACAGAAAATAGAATCCCAGGCGAAGAGAAATAGGCGGCGACAAACGAACTAACTCGAGGTATGCAAGAGAGGAAAACGGAAAGAAATATCTAGAACAACCGAAGCCAAAGCACCCAGTGATGAAAGACACGTAGAAACATAAGGGCAAAACGGTCTTGTTACTGTAGAAAGGCAACACCAAAATGGAGAGGACGAAAAATTTTGAGGGGCTGTTTCGCCATTTTACTGCTCTAGAACAGTACCAGGGGAGTTTGAGTTTTAGTATATACTAGAAATTTGCACCCGTGCGATGCTACGGGATTGAAAATCATATGAGATATTTTGCTAAACCTTATAATGAACGGAACAAATTAAGATACCAAAAGAAAAATTAAAAATCTATTTTTTCAATGTGCAAAGAAGAGAAATTGTTTATTCAAAAAGTTGGACCAATGATAAAATTACAAATGCAGTATTGAGAGTATATCAGTCAAACAAATCTTGCTACATGCTAAACAATGTTGAAAAACATCATTAGCCTTTTCAAGTGTTAAATGCCATGAATGTAATTGGATACCAGATTTGCTCCCAGCTTGAGGTGCTTCCAAGGAAAAATTGACCTTTTGCTGCACTCTCTTGGACAGTTGTGAATACAACTGCAAAAGATAATAAAGATAGCCAATGATTCAAAAAAAAAAAATGCATAAGAAGTTCAAAATTGAGTTTTGGGAGAGAGTGGAGAGAGAGAGAGTGAGAGAGGTGAAGTGACCTTATAACCGGAGATCAAATGTATTTTTTTTCTTATTATTGAGGTGGTACGACTTGTGAAATTCTGAAATCAAACATTTAAATAAAGTTTAATCAAAATTTAGTACGAAATGTTAATTAGAAATGTGTTACAATGGAAGCAAAAAAGATTGAAACTTGCCTAATGTGATGTGTACAATTTTACCATATGTTAGTGAAAAATATACCACTGTGACATGCCATATGTTTGTCTTGCCTTCTTGGAAGTAAAATTAGTTGTTGATTGCCAGGTGGTATAAATCTGTACAATATACCTTGGTGGAGTAATTATGTGTATGAGTTTCTTATATTTATCATCCATGTTATGTGAAAAGCTGATTCCAAGTTCTGCAGAAAGTCACAAAAAAATGAAATATAAAATTGGAGTGAAGATTCAATAGTACAAATTTACACTTCTAAACATATAATATTCAAATAAAGAAAATTTTGAATAAAGAGGCACTAACATTTCAACGCCCATTGTTTGGATGAAATGAAATTCTCATAAATTTGTGGCAAATCCTCGATGATATACTCCTAAAAGATTAAAAACATATAATTTTAAACAGAAAAAAGGTACAAAAAATACCTCAATAAATTGATTGAGGTGGATGATCACAGCATTTTCTCTTCCCTTTATCCACGTACTCTTTACCCACGTTCATGCCTATACAATGCTCAAACACAACCCAAATTAATTCAAAGGAAATTTGCACAACTCAAGAGAAATTAATTAATTCAAATAATTATTCACTTCCTCACAACCCAAATTAATTCAAAGGAAATATGCACAACCCAAATGAAGAGATCAAACTCTAATTCTCTCAAAAAAGCCATTATTCCTCATGCCACCTTTCTTTTTGGCATCCTATCCATTCTGTCAGCAACTGATACAGAAACAAATAAGTCCATAAAACAGAAATATACCCAAGAAGTATACGTACACAACCCAATACCTGAAAACTGAACTCGAAAGCTGGATTATGCTGCCGAAGTGAAGCGCGAAGTTACTTTTCCGTTTTAGGTCCGCAAATCACAGTTTGCAGCTGTCCTGATTCATACCATTTTAAATTTGACATTTGCTTCAATCTGTATCATGTGTCTATGGACATTTAGTTGTAATGATAAAACTCAAATCTCTCCTACGTATAAAAAGGTTGAGTAAGCAGCCAAAACAACAGGGCAATCAAGCAAGTGGTTGCAGGTAAACAAAGTAATTTATATGCAAGCAGCGAACGTATATCTACATCTCAAAATGAAAATTTCACCTGGTGATCCAACCTATTAGCATCAAAGTAAACTTTCACTCTGAACTCCAACCGTATAAATAGATATCGCCTTCACCTTTGTTCATTAGTTTATACTCATAGTGCCTATTTCAATAACCCCAAATCAGTTTTAAAATATTTTAGGTATAAACACAAAATTGGGCATAATGAAAACTAAACCAATGTCTGAATTGCTTACCTAAGTGAAGAGGATTTTGGAAAACGGAGCGAGGCTGCTGCGGCGTTTGACCTGGCCTGAAATTAGTTAATTACCCAGATGAAAAAAAGAAATATAGAGTGAATTAAAAGATTTGTCACAGAGCTTACCTCTGCAGTTGTAGCAGTCTACAGATCCCAAAGCTTAGAGATGAGGCCTGCGTGAACTGGTGGCAGCGATGATCGAACTTGTCGACGACCCGGCACCGGAATCTCTAATTTCAGCACCAGCTACAACTCCCTTTCGCCACTGGGCAAGTGAGTCCGTCGGCCAAAGCACCTGATGAGAACAAAACGCTGGCCAACAAAGGGTTCGTCACCGGAGAAGACCGGAAACAAAACACCCAATAAAATCAAACAAAGGGTTGCACACCGGAGAAGACCCGAAACCAAATCCAAAATAAAATTAAAGTCAGGATCTCTTCTAACGACTATTCTGCGAAGAAAGAGCAAAGATTTGGCAGCAAAAGAGGGAACGATGAAGAGGGAGAAAATCGCACAGCAAGGAAGGTGAAAAACAAAGAGGAAAGGTAAAGTAGAAAAACAAAGATAATGGAGAGAAAGAAGCGAACGGAAAAAACAACGAAGAAATCGAAGGAGAAGGATCAGCGATGATAGACGCGTGGCCACCGAGGGCAATGTCGCCATTTCACTGGCCAAAAAGTGGAAAACCGGGAAACCAAGAGCAATTTGGAGGGCAAATCCGTCAAATCAGTATTGCTGAACAGTGCTCATCAACTGGGTTTTAGTATATATAATTAATTATGGGCACAAATAATATATTAGAGTCCATTTTTTTCAATAAAGCTGTCAGAAAATGTATTTGTGCCTATTTTGTTTTACAATAGGCACAATCAATGGTGCCCTCTATGAAATGGGAACTGTTTCAGTCTTTTAATGGTCAAACAGGCACAAAATTCTCAATTGTGTCCTTTATTTTGTACCCATAGCTCATTTTTCTTGTAGTGATTGTTTCTCCATATGGCGTGTTCTGGCCCTTTGGGATCAAGTGAAGCATTTGAAAAATAGAGAATATATATTAAACGTTGTAAGTATCTTCGAATCTATTGATATTTACCCATAGGAAATAGTGGATTGTCAAGAAATATATGTACAAAGTGATTATCTTACATGTATATTTCTTCTTACATCCTAGATTTCAAGTTTGATTTTCTCTTCATTTGAGGTATTAGATTAATTTTATAAAAATTGGAACAATTAATAAACAATTGGTAATAAAAATAAAATTTTAATTTAATTAACATTGATATATTCCACCATTTGCTAATAATGTATCTTCACCGTATGATTTCTTAATCTTTATGCATCATTAATACAAAAATAATTTGAACCGAAGATCGTGCATCCAAATGTATGGAATAAATCGACGATGTGAGTATCAAATTAACATATTCATGATGAATCATCTATTCATTTGATAGATTTGAATACCTAAAAAATCTCCGATTTGAATGATATATATGAATCTTCAAATGAAAATTAAAAAAATTAAACAGTGTTCTGATTATAAACTTTATACGATAAAAATGCTATTCGTAAATAGTAAAATTTGTGCATTCTCCTCGTATAAGAATGCAAGCATTATTCCTTCTATTAATTGTGGACGTTCAGCTCCGAACAAACCACACATTTTATCTTCCCAGCCTTTTCCTTCCATTTTTTAACCTTACATAGTAGTGTAAAACATAATAAAGCCGGCCTATTCTATTAGCACGTAGTGTGATGAGCCGACCAAAGGCGGTCTTCCATATTTTTGTCTTTTAATTCGAGAGTTTCGATGTTTATTCAACAATTCAAAATGCTATAAATAGACCAGACATATATATCCCCACACCAAAATAAACCAAAGTCAGAGCTAATACAAAGATTAATATCTGTATTATCAAATTAATTAGCTCCAATGGCTTCCAACAAATTTCTCACCCTAGTTACCCTTGTTGTGATCCTTCTTCCTACAATCGCCATGGCAACCGACTTCGTCGTCGGAGGTGATAGCGGCTGGACAACTGGTGTTGATTATTCAGATTGGGCCAAGGACAAAACGTTTCATGTTGGTGATGCACTAGGTAATACATGCACATTTCAATTATACATTATAAATATAAATTATGTGTTTATCATAATAAAAAATAATTGTTTTGCCATATATATATAATTGTTTATCAGATTTGTGAATCTCGATCCGCTATTTAATTTGGTTGATTCTCGTCAACCAGATTCACAGTCTAACAAAATACATAAACATTTGTATGCGAAAAAAAGTTGTCATTAGTCGACACTTGCATGCACAAATGATTGATTTATAACAACTAATCATGCAAATTTGTACGTGCATGCAGTGTTCAAGTACTCGAACCCACCCCACAATGTGTTTAAGGTGAACGGAACTGGGTTCACGGAGTGTGTTAAACCAACAGCAAATGATCAAGCACCACTTACTTCTGGAAACGACAGAATAGAGCTAAAGACTCCGGGAAACAAATGGTACATTTGCACAGCTGCCAATCACTGTGATTTGGGACAGAAGCTTGTTATTACTGTTATGGACGCCGCGCCTGCGTCCGCTCCATCCTCTTCCGTTCGCAGGATCATCTTTTCCGGATACCAAGTCTTCGCGGCCGCCGTCGTTGGAGTCCTCCTTGCTGTTGCAGTCTGATGGTCATATCTGACACATGCAATATATGCCTATGTATCCAAATTTGTTAATTTGTTCTTTTAATTAATTGTGTGCGACATACAATAATAGAATTTAAATCTGTATTAGCTAGCAGCTGCTAGCATGTTGATGTAATTGCTCGATCAGAGTCTGCTTTTCTATCATGTATCCAAATTTATTAATTTAATAACATTTTGCGTCTATGTTGGTTACATTCGTAGAATCACCTTATCAATTTGTGCAAATCAAAACACGCAAATCTTACATACTTGAAGAAGACGAAAGGTCTGTGTGCTAGGTCAATCTTGAAACCCTAGCCGTCTCTAGCTCTCTCTCTCTCTCTCTCTCTCCCTCTCTCTCTCTCTCTCTCAGCCAAACCCTAGCCGTGTACCCCCATCGCTGCTGGCCTCTGACTATGGCTGGGGGCCGGTGGCAGCCTCTCCCTTCCTTTTCCTAGCTCTTCCTCCCTTCCTCTTCCCCCCTCTTCCCCATCCCAGCCCATCCTCCACCCCTACCCCTCGCCATTTCGATCATGTGCCTTAATATTCCTTCCCACCACCTCACGCCGCCGTTTCCCTGTACCGCCCCCTTCCCCGCCCCAACCCACCCCCCCCCCCCAAAACAAAAAAAACGCGTTTTCACTCCCTCCCCCTTCCCCATGCTCCCCCCCCCCCTTCCTCGCGCCTCTGTTTTCTTTCCGCCTCACCTCCCCCCCTTCCCTATGCCAACCCCTCCGCCGCCACTAGCTTCCTCCATCCCCGTTTTCTTCTCCCCCACCTTTTTGTGCACGGCTGTCCCGTGATTTCGGGTCTCCCTCCCAGATCCGGGTTATGCCCTTCTCAAGGTATTCTCTTGATTTGGGTCCGTTTCGGATCTTGGGTTTAGATTGGGGTCGTTTAGTGGGTCGAAGCCACTTCCATCCTCCTTTTCGGGTGCTGTGATGCTACCCTCTCTTGATGTATGGACACACCGCCTCCTGCGCTCATCCATTGCACCGCCTGGGTTGTGTTATTCCCGAAAGTGCATTGCAGCTCGGCTGTCTGGTTTTGACTTGCTGTTGGATCTGTCCACTTCTGTGCAGTGGCTTCTATCAGGATTGGCTCATCCCTTCATCGGAAGGTGCTCCCTTGCGGCTTCTTTCTTGGAGTAGTTTGTTTAGTAATGAGTTTGAACAACGAACCCCTTTCCGGGGTGGTCTTGTTGTCCACTCGCCTTTGTGCACCATGGTGGGGCTTCTTGTTTGGTTAAATTGGTCTTCACCTTTATGTGATGCATTTTGTGAGTCTCGTCTGTCAACGATGACTTGATGCGATCTTGCTTTTCCGCGAAGACTTTTTGTGTGGCCTCGCATTTCAACAATGTCCATTATGGTTGTCTATATTTTTCTGTTGCGGTTAGTGTTTATTGTGACAGATCTGTACTGGTAGCATTTGTGCTCTCGGCGATTGTATGTTTGCTCTTGTGGTTGTCCACTAGGGGTTTATTCTTATTTGTCTATTTGTGTAAATCATTCCATATCAACTTGTTGGTTACTGGAGCTATGTAACCAATGACACCCTTGTAATGGTTTGTGTTGATTAATGAAATACTACATTATCGTTTCATTTCAAAAAAAGAAAAAAAAAGAAAGAGAGAAAAGAAGACGACACGATGAATTACTAGATAATCAAACTCAAAGACAGAATAGATTGAAGCACTTTTATGCAATGATGCTAGCTCCTTATACAACAAACTGAGGGAGTTTTAGAATTATCGTGTGTTAGCAGCGTGCATAGGGACCTAAAACTCCCCTTCAGTTGGTTGTATAAGGAACCTAAAATATGTGAGGATTGTTGTTAATTGCTCAAATTTTTTTGAAAAATGTGAATGTTAAGTTCTCGTAAGATATTTTGCACGCACAAGGAAAAATGTGATAAGCCAGTTGAAAGCGGGCTTCCCATTATTCAGTCATACATATGATATTGAATATCTTTAAAAAGTTCTGCATGAATCTTAAGGATTCCAAATCGGATTAAAAATGTGGTTAATGGCTCACAATTTTTGAGGTTACATTGCATCCTCAACTGAAAATTGTTATAAGTTAGGAAGCAATATTACCATTTTATTTATTTATTGAACTTTTAAGCTGGAAAACATAAAAGTAAATTAAACATACAATCGGGGTGAAAATTTAGCCAGAACGTTATGGTTTTTATAAAACTTCCACAACCAATGAAAGTGGGTAGTTGCTTACTAGTTTTGTGAAGAATGCAATTGTTGGGTTTTCATAATAGTTTTTGCGTGCCATGAGATATGTTGAAGTGGACGGGACCTAGACGGCTGGCGGATCAATAGTGAGCCGTTCAATTAGGTCTTACTATTTATTGAGTTGCTTAAGTATTATTTATTGAGCATGCAAAAGATCTTACGAAAATTCAATAAGAATAATATTTGCATTTCTCAATGAGGGACGAGCTCATTTCCCTACTTGTGAATAATATTTGCATCTTTCACAAAAATTAGCAATTACCCATGAACTTTAATCGGTTTTTTTTCAAAACTATCACAAAAAAGCATATTTGTGTGACATTTTCCCCGTACATAAGCTTCTTAAAAATTTTGTAAGACATTTCAGACTTATTCATGCCGACAAAAGTATCAACAGGCTACTCCGCCTAAAGCAAGTTAAACTCACCGCCTCTTACTAAAGGGAGATTTTTTCGGTGTGCCGGGAATAAAGCCCGGTATACCAAATGTAATAATATAATTAGTTGAAAACTTGAAAAAAAAAATTCCAAACAATTGTAATATAAAACTTAGTGTCCGAACATGTTCGTGGCACTTGAAAGATCTCCTGACCAAGAAAGTATTATGAAGTGGAACAAGGAGAAATTTGAGATCTCTAGTGATCCAGCGATCCTTCTTAGACGTTGATCAAGTCAGGAATAAACCAAAGCACCATTTCCCAAGCTCTTTCGTTTCCTTCTCTAAGTTTGTGAAGCATAAATTATAATAAGCCGACCAAATATACTTCTAATGTTAACATATATAGTATGGTAAGCCGACCGTAGTCGGTCTTCAAATTTGTCCATAATTCGAGGCTTTGGATGAACTTTACAACAAAAATTATTATAAATTGACCCTTACATACCACAATGTTATAACCACTGAAAGCTAATTTAACAAAGATTCGTTGAAAGGATACATGTTATCAAAGCTCCAATGGATTTCGAACAAATTTGTCACCCTAAATTCCATTCTCGTGATTCTTCTTCCTACACTGTCTATGGCAAAAGAGTTCGTCGTCGGAGATGATAGCGGCTGGAGAACGGATTTTGATTACCAAAAGTGGGCTAAAGGCAAAGTAATTCGAGTTGGTGATACATTGGGTACGTATATACATAATACATTACATAGCAATTTTGATTTCAATTTTCAGTCTTTTATTTTGGGAGAAAATTGTAACAATTATTCCTCAATTTTAACCCAATTGGATCAATGGTCCCCCAATTAAAAATTCATGACATTGTTCCTCTCACTCATCAAAACGTGTCTATAGTTCCTTTCATCAACTCTGTCATAATTCTGTCAAAATGAGTCATGTCAGAAAGACCATTACTACAATTGAATTAAAATTGAGGGACCATTGCTCCAATTGCGTTAAAGTTGAGGGACTATTTCTCCAATTGAGGGATCATTGCTACAAATTTTCTCATTTGGTTTTCTATATTTGTCCCTTGATTCAGCCTCACGTTCGTGGCACATAACTCATTTTGACAGACATGCTAACATAATTGATGAAAAGAATCATAGTTGCATATTTTGATGAGTTAAGAGACCAATGATCATGAGCTTTTAGTTGAGAAACCATTATTCCAATTGGGTTCAAGTTGAGGGATCATTTCTACAATTTTCTCTTATTTTGAAGTGTGTTTGTTTTTTTTTTTTTTAAAATTTTTTTTAAACTAAAAACTTATTTGGTAACTCTTTAAAATTTTAAATGAAAACTAAAAGCAACCTTGTGAGTTTTTAAATTATGGTATTGAAAATTGTTACCAAACAAGTTTTTAATTTTTTATTTCACTATTTTCAGTTAAAAAATAACTAATAAAAACTAGAATAGTTATCAAGCGGGTCTTAGTTACACAACTTTTTATTCTTTCATAGTTAGCAAAAAGTTTAATGCGATTGCACAAGCTCATATGTTTTAATTACAGTGTTCAAGTACAAGTCTCCTAATCACAACGTGTTCAAGTTGGACGGAGCTGGGTTCAAGGAATGCACTAAACCAACGGAAAATGATCAAGCACCACTTACCTCTGGGAATGACAAAATAAAGCTAACGACTGCTGGAAACAAATGGTACATTTGTTCCGTTAGCAACCACTGTGCTGATAAGGGGATGAAGCTTTTCATTACCGTTGCAGACGAATCATCTGCTGCTCGTAGCATCATATGGTCTGAATCATACCAAGTCTTCATCGCCACTGTCATTGCAATCGTGGCAATTGTAGTCTGATACCACATGAGTTCTTGATTTTTTTCTACAAATACTTTCATTTTATTTGGAGCAACTGAAGCTAGCTTAATTTGCACTACTGTCAGTGGCCTCAAATAATATTGACTTTTCCTGGCTGCTTGACTCTTTAAATTATGTAATTTGCATTACTATTAAATGAAATGCAGTGAACCTTTCTGTTTCGTTAATCTGTCACATTCTTTTCGACAACATTAGATACAACTCTAGCAAGACTTCTTAAAGTAAAAAGGTTGTTGGTACCCCTTAGCTTGAGCAATGATAATACAATCACGTCTTTGAGCAAAAAAAAAAAAAAAAAAAATTCATATATACTAAAACCCAGTTTTGGGGGTCACTGTTGATGACCAGTGGCTGGACGATTTTGCCCCTTGGTTTTTGGTTTCTTTGCCTGCCTCTTTTCTCTTTGCTACAGTCAAAACCTTATTTTGTACATTTGATTCACGCGTCTGTCATTTTTGGTCTCTCCACTTCGTTTGCGAGTCTTCTTTTGGGTTGAACCTTCTGCTTTTGTTGCTCTTTCTCTCATCCCTACCTTATTCTCGCTGCTTCTCCGCAATTCTTTGCCGTTGTTGAATTAGGTTAGTCATGACTTCAATTAGGACAATTAGGTTAGTCATGGCTTCGTTGTGGATCCTTCTTAGATAATAACTGTTTGGCTTAAATCCTACTGACAATCTCCGAACCAGCAAAAGTAATGTATAAGTTACAGCTAAATCAAATTTTCGGGCTAAATGAAATTTGACAATGCCACAAATTTTAATGTATAAGTTACAACTAAATCAAAATTTCGGGCTAAATGAAATCTGACAATGCCACAAATTTTAGTTGCTTGACTATGATACGACCAAGGTTGGTCCCAACCACTTGCCCCAATTCGTCTGCATTGTACCTATCAATGGGCGAAACTTCGAGACGGCCGAAATGTTTAGGTCGTCTAAAGAATGAGGCTGGCAAGGTCGCCGTCAACCACCTCTCATCCCAAACCGGCCCGTCCTAAACCGGCCCGTCCTCTTCCTCAGGTAAACGCTCGATGGCTTCTGGAAATCTTGTCTTTTCCTTTACATGCATTTTGGTTTTTCTATTTTTCTTAATTTTCTAGGGTTTTTATTTTTATTTTTCAGGGGAAACTGATTTATATAAGATCCACCTCCAAGTATTGGTTGAGAAGGAAGGTTTTGGTTCACCAGTATACAGATCAAGGATGTATGGCGAACCACATAACCCAATCTTCGTTTCATTTGTGGACATTGAAGGCAAGATATTTGTTGGAGAAGAAGCAAAACGGAAGAAGGAGGCAAAACTGAATGCGGCAAGGCCGCTTACCGTGCATTTAGTGGCGAAAGTGTATTTTTTTTTTTTTTTTTTTTTACTCGTCGACTTCTTTCTTCTTTTTCTTCTGATATTTGATATCGGCCGGTTGATTTTCATGATCAAGCAGAAGCTGGCGACGAAGAATAGGAAGAACAAACCCTGAAGAGGTGGCAGAACAGACCCATTCCTTACCATCAAGTTCGAATACAAGAGACCCCATTTGAGTACATTACTATATAGCTTGCGTACAATTTATTTTAAGACTATGGATACATTCTTTTGCCATTTATTATTTCATATTGTTACATTGTTTCTATTCATTCAGTCAATGAAAAATCTTAATTTTTTTTATTGTAGCCGTTTTAAATAGTAATATAAAGAAAATTGGATATGAGTTCAGAGGTTTTAATTAGGTTGGAGGTTCAAATTTGAAAATCAAGCTTCATTTTATATGTTTGGCTGCGTGATATATATGGATAGATTTCCAGGTTATGGATTTAGACGCTAATAGTAAGTCTTTTTAATGTGCATTCAAGTGGAAAAAAACTGAGGGACTTGAATAAAAATAATTTGAATCAATAAGAGTTTAGTCTAAGAAAGTTATCAACCAAGAACCGAAATCAAGTGTCCCTATTATTTTTAACATATTTCGATTTGTATATTTTGTTCTTGGAAATTGCTTCCGCCGGCTCTAATATGGTGTCGTGTTGTTTCAGGTACGACGCTAAGGAACGGGTTTTTAGGTGGATACCCGCTGTTCTATTTCTTAAGATTTTAATTATGACAAACAGTTTTATTTTAATTTCATATTTGGTTTGTAATTTTAATTTTAACTTTGTTGAACTATGCATGATTTTTGCGTTACACTATTTCTCATCCCATCACTTATATTTGAGATCATTAATTTTGCTTATAACCATGACTCGGTATCAATATTTGCCATTTGTTCAGCCATCTTAATATGTATTATAGGATTATAGTCATAGTTATTAGTTAATAGTTAATACTTATCAAATTTGGTAATTGTCAAGGAAAATTGCACTTACTTCTAATAATTGCCCATGTCTCACCCTTCTTTGTAAACGGTGATTAGGTTATTGAATCCATAATTTGTCATTACTAACTGGTTAATAACCAATGACTAGTTTGTCTGGTAATACACGCTCATTTTTACAATTTGAATGAATGATTATGATTAAATAATTGAACCAAAAATTTATCATTGATTCAGGATTAATAGTGGATAACCGTTGTCAAAGAAAGTCCGTCCCTACTTTTTTTTAGGGGTGTAGTTAATTTAGATTTCATATGATTTTAAGAGGTTGTAGTCAAATTAGGATTTTAATAGATTTTAAAATCCGGTTGTAGTCCATTAAGATTTTTAATAAAAGACTTTGAAATCATGATGTAGTCAAATTAAGATTTTAAAGAATACATCCAAATCCACTGGTAATGGCATACTTGGGTCTTTCTTAATTTGATCCCATTGCAGATCAAATACGTAGATACAATTAAATCTAGAACATGGGGTGGGTCTGGGATTTTGCCCTTGTATCATTTCAATAGGGATTTTGGGTTTGCGAGGTTGAAAATAGAGGCGGAATGGGAAGAGGGATGGGATGATAAGGGGGATGATGGTTAGTTGTCCTTCACAGGCTACTCTTTCTTCCCCACTTTGTCCTCTTGACTCGCAACCATGGTTACCAATTAACGGATTTTGCTGCTAAAGGAAGTTGAGGGAAGGATTGGGGTGCAAAGAGTATAATAAAGAGGTGGTGATGTGTATGTGATATAAGGTTATTTTAGGAATAATAATGGGTAGGGAAATAGGATTTTAGTTTTTAAATTTTTTTATAGTGGGTGAAATTATAATGTGGATGGAAAAATATGACAATAAGGTGGACGTATCATCACTCAAATTTAAATACCATTATCTAGTGTGTGTGTGTGTGTGTGTGTGTACACAATTAATTACATAATATCATGCTAGTGTAATAAGATGTTCACAACATAAATATTAATGTTGTTACAGTAATAACAATGTCCTTATGTCCTCAAGAATGAGAATGATTGTATTTATTTGCGAACACATTTTGATTAATTTTAAACGAAAGTAGCAATGAGAAGTATTAAAATATAGAGTATGATTCTCTCTCTTCCTATTTGAACGGTTATGATTAAACTACGTGAACATCTTGGGTTGACTTCTTTATGAAAAGAGAAAGAAAATGAGGAAAATGAAAAAGGAGGGAATGAGAGGATAAAGGATTTAAAGGGAAGAGAATTATACTCCTAAAAATATGGGTACAAATAGGAGAATAGGATTGAGCACATTTGTATAATCATGAGTAACTTCAATCTTAACAAACCCTAGAAGCACCCATTCAAATTACAAGCTATCACTTTTATTGCGTAGATGGCAAATATTTTATGGTTACGTAATCTCCAACAATTGCAATTGCAATTGACCAGAGGATTGCCCTTTTTCTGATTTTCAGCCCAAAAAGCTTACTGTTGCAGACAAATAGATCAGACGTCAGAATTCGGAATCATTACTGGTGCCCTTTTTGGCAGTCTTATGGTAAGTACAACATATTGGAAATTTTGAGTAAAAATTTTATTGTTCCACATTAGTCATTATCAAATGGTTTCCTCATTTTATAAAACTTTGTCCATTGTAGAAAAAGATTGGAGTGATGGAATATGAAGAATAAAATTGGGCTCAACATTAAGGGTTGGGCTTTGGGATGTACTAATTAATTGATAATTAATAGATAATTTATCAAAAGATGGGTGTTGGCCTCTTGGGCCTTAGGGCTCAGACTCTATTAATTAAATTCTTTAATTAATTTTTATTAACAAACTCATATTTTCAGATGAAGTCTGAGGTGATGAAAGAACGCAGAGAGCAAAGCACCTTGATGTCTCCCAACAGATGCATCGCATTCTCATAATGTTGTGAATAGGCATACATCTATTATATATACATCCATCTGCATGGTATTTAGTACACAGAAATAGAAAATTCTTCTTCTACAATCCCAAACATACTTACTGAGAGAGCCACAAGAAAATTTAACAGAAGTCAAGTTTTCCGGTGTTGGAATTCTAACTTAGATTGTTGAATCCTGATGAAGCAGACGTCCGTAGAACTACAAGCACTGAGTAGGGATGAAATTTCTGTTTCAAGGACATTGCGATACGCAAGCCTTGATCTTCAATTTGTCTGTTTAATATTATTCCGTTTTTGTTCATACTCTGTTAATATGTTTATTCGCATTTATTATTTATTAGTATATATACATTGATTGTTAATATTTATCCAACACACCATTGCCAAACCTTGCATGAATATCCTTAGTGTTACAAAGATTGCGATGAAGTTTGAATTCTTGGCGGAAGCGGCTCAATCTACTTCCACCCATCGGCCGTTGGCCCTCAGCCTTTATTGTTCCTTTCTTGTCATTCACGCGTAGCTTGATGAATTGTTCAATCTTGAAACCTACCAAAAATTTAAACGTATCAGAAAACTTCTATTTAAAATTGATGACCAAAGTGTGTAATTAAAGAAATAAATAGTATGAGAAATCTCTTAAAGAATTATTAACTTTGGCCAAGCTTTAAATAATTATGGTGAATCTACACATAAACTTTGTATCTTTTCCATATGTTAAAAAACTCAAAACAAAGAACATGAAACAGAAGAGTACCATGGAGAGGAATCTGGTAAGTGTCGAATCGTTCCTCTTTTAGGAACTTGCAATAAGGCATAAAATCGTCGTAAGAACGTATAATGTCAATGAATTCACCGTTGGAATCCATGGCATACTCAGTCACTAGCTACTTTTCTAGGTTTTTGGCTCTGTCATGTTAGACAATAGAATTCTAGTTGGAGTCTAGATATGATTGTAATCCTAATTGTAGGTGTATTCCTAACTTGTAGGGATAATACCTTGTTGTGCAAGGAATGTAATTGTACATATTTTCTTATTCATGTATCAATGAAATATACTTTCAGCCATATATACTTTTTCTACATGGTATACAGGTTTCAAACCCTAGCTCCCTTTTCTCAATATATATTTTTCGGCAGTCATCCCTGCCGTTTCTCCTTTTCACCATGGGAGACTCTTCTTCCGATGGTAGCATCTTTACCATTTTGACCATCCCAATCTTGTTCTTGTCTCCAAGAAGTTAAACTCAGATAACTACACGACCTGGGCACGCGGGATGCACATCTCCTTAAGCGCCAAGAATAAACTTGGTTTTATCACAGGTGATATTGAAGAACCCTCCTCTTTCGAGGACCCTGATGCTCACGCCTCTTGGAGGCACTGCAATGATATGATCCTTTCATGGATCCTTCATTCCCTGGAGCCCGACCTTGCCAAATCAGTTCTTTTTTCCACCACCACTAAGGCTGTTTGGGACGACCTTCATGAACGTTTTTCCCGGAGCAATGATCCCCGTATCTTCCACCTAAATCAGTGAAATTACCATAATCTCCCAAAGGTCCTCCTCGGTCTCAGCGTACTTCACTCGCCTGAAAGGGCTTTGGGACGAGCTCGTCTCCTATAATGATGCCTGCTTTTGTTCTTGTGGCACCAAACATGATCGTCAACAACTCATGCAGTTTCATATGGGTCTCAATGAATCGTTTGCCGCCGTTTGAGATTAAATTCTTTTGATGAATCATTTGCCCACAATTCGCCAGGCCTGTTCCTCTGTCTCTCAGGCTAAAAAACAACGTGCCCTTGGTTTTTCACGTCCTGCCGAGCCCCCTGCTGCCATGATGGTGCGTAGCTCTCCACAGTCTTAGTCAGATCGACTTTTTCTACATTGCACCTATTGTGGTTATGACTTCCACACCCGAGACACTTGCCATAAACTTCATGGGTATCCCGTTGGCCATTCTCTCCATGGTCAGCCATGGAGACCTCCTCACTGACCTTCCACTTCTGTTGGTTCTGCCCACAGCAGCGTTGCTGCTTCTTCTACCCGCAGCAATAATGCTGCCTCTCAATCCATCATAAGCCTAATAGGCCCTTCACGCCTTGGCCCATCTGCTCATCACGTGCAACAGCCCATTTTGGATGAACTGACCCCACGACCTGGCTCAACAGCCCATCACATGCAACAACCCACTTTGCATGACCTGCAGGTTGCCATGCCCCATTTCTCTGTCGGGCAGCATTTTCGTCTCCTTGCTGCCTTCAATGACAACACGACACTATTCCTCAGGCCCATGCCATGTCCAGTGATGACTTTGCCAAAGGTTTGTTACTCGTGGCTTCTCGTCATGGTTAATGGATCATTGACAGTGGCGCCACAAATCATATCACTTCTTTTGCTTCATGTTTGGTTAATACTTCTACTTCACACATGCCACATGTTGCTTTGCCTAGTGGTGCCACAACTCCAATTACTTTAATTGGCACTCTTCATTTAAATTCCTCGATTGATTTGTAAGATGTTTTATGTGTATCTAATTTTAAAGTGGACCTTTTATCGGTTGATAAGCTTACAGATGGATTATAGTGTTCCGTAACATTTTTTCCTTCTTGGTGTGTTTTGCAAGACTTGGTTTCGAAGGCGATGATTGGTGTGGGTAAGTGACGTGGCGACCTTTATTACCTCATGGCCCTTGCCTCCTATCTCTCCATCCGTCAACCTCTATGCAACATCATCACCATACCATCCTCCTTATGGCATAGACGTGTTGGTCACCCTTCCCCTAGCCGCTTGTAAGTTTTAGCCTCTAATTTTCTTAATTATTCCTTTGATTCTAGTCATGTTTGTGATGTTTGTCCTTTGGCAAAACAAACTCGTCAACCTTTTGGTTTAAGTTCAATTTCAACAACTTTTCCTTTTGCTTTAATTCATTGTGATATTTGGGGTCCGAATAGTCAATCTTCCCTTATTGGCGCTCATTATTTTTTTACTATTGTGGATGATTTTTCCCGCTTTACGTGGGTCTTTCTCATGAAGCATAAATCTGATACTCAACAAATATTCAAATCCTTTCTTGCCTATGTTAATACCCAATTTCACATTAAGGTTCAACGCATTCATACTGATAATGGAGGAGAATTTTTTTTCTCTTCGCAATTTTTTTTTCTTCTGATAATGGGGTTCTTTTTCAAACTTCTTGTGTTTACACTCCGCAACAAAATGGCGTTGTTGAATGCAAACATAGGCACCTTCTTGAAACTGATCGCGCCCTTCGATTTCAATCACACCTTCCATTAAATTTTTGGGGTGAATGTGTCCTTACCGCTGCTTATACAATCAATCGTCTCCTTACCCAACTTTTGCATAATAAATCTCCTTTCAAGGTCCTCCATACTAAAACCCCATCCTATGACCACTTATGCGTCTTCGGCTGTCTAGCTTATGTCACCTCTATCAATTCTACCACTAAATTTTCCCCTAGGGCACATCGATGCATATTCATTGGTTACCCTCATGGCCAAAAAACATACAAATTATATGACTTAGAAACCCATCGCACCTTCACCAATATAGATGTTATTTTCCATGAAGATTCCTTCCCATTTGCTGCCACGCACATATCTACCCAAACTTTCTTACCTTTTGCTACCACGCACACATCTACCCAAACCCCCACACCTCCTCTGCCACTTCCGCCTTCCCTGGACTTTTCCTATCAACCCTCTCTAAGACCCATATCGCCTTTGCATCCTGCCACATTACCTAACCCCCTGCCTCCTATCACTGACACCACATCACCCCTTCCCACCTCAAATTCTACGTCACCCATTCCTCACATTTCACTCCCGATCCCACATATTCCCTCCTCCACTGACATTCCCACCAATTCTCTTACCCTACCCATGGCTTCTCCTATTACATTACCACCCACGGAACATCCACCTCCTTTACAAGCCACCTGCACTTTTTTCCGCACCCACAACCCCCCGCCTTATTTAAAAGACTACGTTTGCTCGCAGGTGATTCTGCTTCCACACCCATTGTCGACTTCGCAGCCCGGTTCTGTCAAAGGTATGTGATATACACTTGGTAATTTTATTTCTTACCACTGTTTCTCTCCTAATCATCTTTCACATATTTACTTTGTCAGTCGGAGTTTGGAGCCGTCTTCTTTTGTAGAGGTTGCTAGTGATCCTAATTAGCGTCGTGCCATGAACGAGGAACTTGAGGCTTTACACGCCAACGGTACTTGGACATTGACTCCCTTGCCTCTTGGCAAAGTTCCTATTGATTGTAAGTGGGTGTATAAACTAAAGCATAATTCTGATGGTTTTATTGAGCGTTACAAAGCTCACTTGGTTGCTAAGGGTTTCACTCAAGCCGCAAGTATTGATTATCATGAAACTTTTTCTCCTACTACTAAAATGATTACAGTGCGTTGTCTTCTTGCCCTTGTTGCTAGTCAGTCTTGGTCTCTCCATTAGCTCGATGTTAATAATGATTTCTTGCATGATGATTTAGATGAGGAAATTTATGTCTCCTCCTCCTGGTCTTCAGCGATAGGGGGAGAATCTTGTGTGTCACCTTCACAAGTCTCTTTATGGTCTCAAGCAATGTTCTAAAAAATTGCCTAGGCGATGGTGAGCTAAGGTGTTTTCTTGCAAATCAGTGGGAAAAATCGGATGGGCTTTAGGCGACCTAGGTGGCTAGGCGGGGCTAGGCGGTTTTTTTTTTAATAATGAAATTAAAAAAAAAAAAATCCTATCTAAGTTTAAGTGGTTCAAAATTGTGAACTTGTTGTACATGCGTCATCCTACAATACTCCTCACTATGGTTATATGGCATATATGCTTAATGTGTTTTTAAATTTTGGACTTATTAGATACTCTTTTTGCATTTTATCATTCTTTTATTATCTTATCCATGAATTTCATACAACTATAATTTTTTGTAAGTGTCAATATGCACTTATTTACAAGATATACAAGAAATTTACCCAAATCCGCCTAAACCCCGCCTAGCCGCCTAGCCGCCTAGCCGCTAGGTGCCAGCCCACCGCCTAACTAACACCTAGCGTTTTTTAGAACCTTAGTCTCAAGCAAGCTTCTCACCAATGATTTGCCAAATTCACTAGTGCTATTTTTTCTGCTGGTTTTCAACAATCCAAAGCTGACTACTCACTATTCACCAGAAAGTCCAGTACTTCTTTCACAGCCTTGCTCATTTATGTGGATGATATTGTGATTACAGGTAATGACGACAGTGCCATTGATTCTCTAAAGTCTTTCCTTCGTGATCACTTTCGGATAAAAGACCTTAGTGATTTAAAATATTTTATTGGGTATTGAGGTTTCTTGATCTCAAGGTGGGATTTATATTTCACAACGAAAGTATGCATTAGAGATTCTTAAGGATTATGGTTTTCTGGGAGCACAGCCCATTGCTTTCCTTATGGATGATACAAAATTATTTGATAAAGCAGAACTTCTCAAGGATCTTGAAAAGTATCGATGTTTAATAAGACGTTTAATCTACCTCACCATCACTCGGCCAGATATCACATATTCTATGCATGTTTTGAGTCAATTTATGCACGAGCCACGTGTACCTCATATAGATGATGCGCTTCGTGTTGTTCGTTATTTGAAGTTTACTCCTAGGTCAAGGTTTATCATTCCATTCTGACACCGAGACCAAGTTAGTTGCGCTTTGTGACTCTAATTGGGCAGGTTGTCCTATCACTTGCCATTCGACTACTGGGTATTGTGTATTCTTAGGAATTTCTTTGATGTTGTGCGGATGAAGCAACAGAAAACTGTTCCACTTTCTTCAGCTTAGGCAAAATATAGGGCTATGGCAGGTGCTTGTTATGAGTTAATTTGGCTTCGGTTTTTGTTAAAGGATTTGAACATTTCTTTGGATGGTCCATCTATATTATTTTGTAATGATCAAGCAGCGTTACATATAGCCGCTAATCCTGTTTTTCATGAGCGGACTCGTCACATTGAGATGAATTGTAACTTTATACGAGATAAGATTTCAGATGGCACTATACCAACCAAAGGAATGTTGGTACGGCACACCAGTTGGCAGATTTGTTCACCAAGCCTCTCGGGAAGGACAAGTTTTCGACTATGTTACCAAGTTAGGAGTTCTTGACTTCCACTCTGCAACTTGAGGGGGAGTGTTAGACAATAGAATCCTAGTTGGAGTCTAGATATGATTGTAATCCTAATTGTAGGCGTATTCCTAACTTGTAGGGATAATACCTTGTTGTGCAAGGAATGTAATTGTATATTTTTTCTTATTCACGTATCAATGAAATATACTTTTAGCCACATATTCTTTTTCTACATGTCAGAGGTATATAGTATATATAGCTTCATCTTATTTACAGGTTTCTTGTAGGCATGGTCGATCTACGAAGATCAAGAATTGTTCTTAGTTTGTCTAATACCCTAACCTTTATCTTGCTTTCTGTCTTTGTATTTCTTTAAAACAAGGCATGCAGAGAATCTTAGTTATAAAGCTAATGATGCCTTTCTAACATTTTGTAGTTGAATAAAGATGTATTCAGCTTCAAGGGATCTGACGATTGGATTCATCATTATTTCCAATGTATTTGCAGTCCTAAGCTTCTATGCTTCGAATTGTATATTAAATAAAGACTCTCTATTTCTATAATTCTTCCTTAATAATACTTTTTTGTATATATACAAGACTTCGGTTGCAAAGAGAAATGCTCTTAACCACTAGCTCTACAAACCTTTTTTTTTTTTTTTTTTTTTTGTTACAAACCCTACAAGCCTCTTTGCTCGATCTTCTGAGTAATACATAGGTTAAAAGATATCGCAGTTTTGTTGCAGTAAATTCTGGAATGGAGTCAACAACACCAATTGATGCATAGCATAGCGAAGCCAAAGATAGCTATTTCTATTTATAAACTACCCCCTTCTTAATAAACTAGTTCTCATATAGTTATATGAACAAGATAACAATATAGGTTTCTATTCCACAACAAATAAGCAAGGAAAATTCTAGAAAGAATAAATATAATAGACAATATGATGTGCCAGTTTATGGTTAGATTTTTTTTTTTTAATATTTAAAAAAAATAAAATAATCATTATTAGCAGTCGCATCAAGTGGTCTATAATATATAATTACAATAATTGATCTCTTTAGCATCATCAAATGAGCAAATACCACTACAGGAAAAGCAAGCAATAGTCACAAAGACTAGTAGTTATTTGATGGTTGTTGTTGGAGTACCAATAATGTTATCAATAAAATGGGAAAGAAAAAAAAAAAGCTAAACAGTACGCAATGGCCACACCACTATTGTTACTAATATATTAAAATATATTCTTTTTTATTTTTTGCCGTCTTTTTCTTATTAGTAACACATTGTTATACCCTAAGAAACATCAACCTAGTACAAGGACGGAGCCACGTTAGGGGCCGAAGGCGACCATGGGTCGCGGCCCATTTTATTCTTCAATGTAATGCAATAATATGTACATATCAAGAAAAATTGCAATTATATGTTTTGAAATTGCAATAATATGTTTTAAATTTAATGAATTTCAGCTTTTCAACAAAAAAAGAAAGAAAATTGCAACGGTTTTGGTAACAAGTAATATTTTCATGGTGAACTGTTCATTTGTTGTATGCATTTGAATGGCTAAAATATCTCTAAATGAAATGATTTTTTGTAAATAGAATCTTTAAATGATGATAAAGAGAATGAATGATTCTGATTATAATGTTCGGACAGTAAAAATTTGTTTATCGTACCTAAGAGGACAAATAAGTCCCCCAAAGACACAAGCATTATCGAATAGATATTTCTTTTCATATTTGAGCTTCACTATTTTTGCCCTCCCCCCTCTTCCCTCCCCTCTAAAACATCGAATTTAATGTTAATATTCTATTATCTTCCTCCAATCCTTCATCTTTGAAAGTACGTACGTCTACCACTTTATCTCTTTTTATTCATTCATTTCCTACTCTTCCTTCGTTAATTGGTTTAGTAGTTGGAGACAAATTTCATATTCAATCTTGAGTGGTTATGACGAGACTGAAATGTTTCTGTAAGTCTTTTTGTTCTTGACTCCTAGAATGGTTGATTGTGGTGGCGAAGCTACCAACTAGTCATTTAAAAATATATATATATATGTATATATACATATATATATATAGGGAATTGTTATTGGCACTCCAAAATTCTCATTCTACACTCCAAATTTTTTATATTTAGAAAGAAAAATACACTTGTGAGAAGTGTAGAATGAGATTTTTGGAGTGTCAATAACACTTCCCCATCTATAAGTGCCACTCTTTATTTCACAAGCTATATTTTCTTAAATCTTTTAATTTTAATATTGTGTGTGGTTTTTGTATTTGGTATTACTTTATTCGGTTAATTAGTATATATGGTGTTGTGATTATAATTGATTACAATTTTTCAACGGTACTTGCTAGTTTGCTAGTATTGCTACAAAGGCATTCATGGAACTTGATCTGATGGAAGTTCCCTCAAATCAAAGGCATTCACGGAGCTAGCTGACTTTGTATATCTAGATACTGCATAACCTCCCAGCGCCATGACCAGAATAACCACCACCGCTGTCTTCTTGCTCAGTCTTGGCCTCAAAACTCTGCTTCTTAAACAAACTAAGTAGTCATTAACTGACGACCATGCAGCATTATCTGCCCCGTGTGATCCAGCTGATGCGTTAGAATGCTGAGCTTTCTTTGGAATAGTTATGGAAAGAATTCCACCGGAAAACTTAGCACGGATTCCGTTCGTAGTACAATTTTTAGAAATTTTAATCTCTCTACAGAAGCGGCTGGGTAAAGCAGATGTAGTTTCTTCAACCCTAGGTTGCTTTCCGCTAATGTTTAGGATGCCCAAATTGTTGATTTGAACTCTAATATCTTGTCTTTTGAAACCTGCATGCGTGCATCAACGAGAAAAACAAAAATTACGTAAGAGAAGATGAAAGGAAACTTGGTCTCTTGCCAAACAATTGTCATGTTCACATTGTCGCATTGCATGTACAAGCTCATATTTAGACTGTCAATCTTGACTACAATTTAACAAAAATTCTAGCGGAGTCAATGTATAGCATGTACTATTACTGAGTTTAACACACAACTAGATGTGCGCTGAGAATTTCATGAAATTTAACTGGCGAATCTGAGTCAATTAAAAAGCAATGTATACTATACATTGATGCATAACAAAAGGACTCGATATTTAGTCAAAATCAATTTGATCTAGTAATACCTGGTAGATGTACTTCAAGAATGTTAAATCCTTCCTCCTTATTCCATTGGCAAAACGGTTCAAAATCCTCATAAAACTGCTCATCCTGTGCTGCAGTTTTCGTTTCCATTGGTGATGAATAATTCTTTTCTCTCTTTAAGGGTTTCAATAGGGAATGCAAAAGGAATTCATGAAGGTCTCTCTTTCTTTCATCTTATAGATACATGCTGAAAGGGTTGGGGACAAGGTAGGTATAGGCTAAAAGGTTTCTTCTGGGTTTCCTTTCAAAAGAGAATGATTCGATTTCTTTACTTTTTTTTTACTTTTCTTAAGTTTTCTGGTTCCTGCATTGATATAATTTCTTCATCCTTAAGATATCAAGCATATGCTACTACTTCCAGAGCACATCATCAGCTAAAGGCTTTATACTGAACTGTGGAAAAATAGTTATTTTGACGACAAGGATGCAAAGCGTATATACTGAACTGTGGAAAAAAATTATTTTGCCGACAAGGAAGCAAAGCGTATAATTGCTATGAACAATCTTTAATTAGAACCGTTCAATTTCTCAATAACTATTTAATAGCATCTCTTTAAAAATTAATCAAATTAGGGATCATTTAGCCATTATCAACAAATTGACGGTTCCTCATGAGGATTTTAACTATATCAAACTGTTTTATTAAGTTAATTTTTTGAGAGATAATCTTTAAATTATATGACGTAAGAAATGAACTATTTTGGTTGTGATGTGTATGATGAAAATTTGATACGCAATTCGGATGAGGAAAGGCCCTCCGAGTGTTATGATCCTCTCTCCTCCGAGAGGGTTGCTACTGTGCACCTTTGTGAAACAGAGTAAGGTAGCTAATAAGAATTGATCAGACGTTCTTCAAGAAATTACACTCATTAAACTTATACTCACAATTATCGTAGCAAAATAGTTGGATTATACATGGATTGTACAAATATAATCTTTGTATCTTTTTCATATGTAAAAAAAATAACAAAACAAAGAACATGAAACAGAAGAGTACCATGGGGAGGAATCTGGTAAGTGTCGATTCAATCCTCTTTAGGGAACTTGCAATAAGGCATAAATCCTCGTAAGAACATATAACGTTCTTTACAGGTTTCTTGTAGGCTTGGTCGATCTACAAAGATCGAGAATTGTTCCTTAGTTTGTCTAATATCCTAACCTTTATATATCTTGCTTTCTGTCTTTGCATTCCTTTAAAACAAGGCATGCAGAGAATCTTAGCTAGCTGATGCGCCCTTCTAACATTTTGTAGTTAAATAGAAGTGTATTCAGCTTCAAAGGATCTAACGACAGGATTCGTCATTATTTCCCATGTATTTGCAGTCCTAAGCTTCTATGCTTGCAATTGTGTGTTAAATACAGACTCTCGATTTCTAAACTTCTTCCTTAATAATACTTTTTTTGATATATACAAGACTTCGGCTGCAAAGATAAATGCTCTTAACCGTTATCTACAAGCCTCTTTGCTCTCCTTAATTAGTAATACATAGGTGAAAAGATAGTCGCAGTTTTGTTACAGTAAATACTCAGTGTGAGTACAAACGGAGTTAACAACACCAACTGATGCATAGCATAACGGAGCCAAAAACATAGCCATTTCTATTCTAAACTTTCCCCCTTGGTTATAAGTTAACCCTCATATAGTTATTTGAACAGGATAAATGTATAGGTTTTTACTCCATAACAAATGAGCAAGTATAGGTTATAAATTAATTCTCATATAGCCATATTTTCCTGAATCTTTTAAATCATATACATTAATGTGTGGTTTCTGTATTTGGTATTACTCTATGATTATAATTGATTACAGTTTTCAACGGTACTTGCTAGTATTGCCACAAAGGCATTCAGGGAACTTGATCAAAGGCATCACGGACCAAGTTGACATTGGAAATCTAGATACTGCACAAACTCCCAGAGCCACGACCAAAACAATCACCACCGCCGTCACAGCCGTCTTCTTGCTCAGTCTTGGCCTCGAAACTTTGCTTCTTAAACAAACTAGGTAGTCACTAACCGACGACCATGCAGAATGCTGAGCTTCCTTTGGAATAGTTATGGAAAGAATTTCACCGGAAAACTTAGCCCTGATTCCGTCCGTATTAAAATTTTTAGAAATTTTGATCTCTTTACTGAAGCGTCTGGGTAAAGCAGCAGATTTAGTTTCTTCAACCCTAGGTTGCTCTCCGCTGATGGTTAGGGTGCCCAACTTCGTGTTGTTTAGAATTCTAATATCTTGTCTTCTGAAACCTGTATACATGCATCAACAAGTGAATCAAAAAGTACGCAAGAGAAGATGAAACGAAACTCGGTCTCTTGCCAGTTGCCAAACTTACGTTGTCAGACAATTGTCATGATTACATATCGCATGTACAAGCTCATAGTTAGACTGTGAATCTAGATCATACATTTAACAAAAATTCTAGTATTGCATGCATTACTGAATTTAACACACAGCTAGATATGCGCTAAGAATTTCATGAAATTTAACCAGTGAATAGAAGTCACTTGAAAGGCAATGTTTACTATACATTGATGCATAACAAAAGGACTCGATATTTAGCCAAAATTCGATTTGACCTGGTAATACCTGGTAGATGAACTTCAAGAATTTTAGTTCCTTCCTGCTTCCATTGGCAACGCGGTTTAAAATCATCATAACGCTGCTCATGCTGTGCTGCAGGTTTGGTTTCCATTGGAGAGAAATATATATATATATATTTTTCTCTCTTTTAGGGTTTCAGTTGAAGGGATGCAAAAGGCCTCTCTTTCTCTCATCTTATATATACATGCTGAAAGGGTTGGGAACAAGGTAGCTATAGCCTGAAAGGTTTCTTCTGGTTTCCTTTCATAAGAGAATGATTCGATTTCTTTATTTTTTGTTTACTCTTCCTAAGTATTCTTGTTCCTGCATTGAATTTGAGGCAATAATTTCTTCAACCTTAAGATGTCAAGCATATGCTAATACTTCCAAAGCACATCACCAGCTATAGGCTTTATAGTGAACTGTGAAAAAAGGTTCTTTTGACGACAAGGAAGCAAAGCGTATAATTGCTATTAACAATCAGAACCGTTCATTTTTTTAATCCCAATTATCGTAGCGAAATAGCTAGATGGGTTATACATGCATTGTACAACCAATTTCATTGCATTTTCACCAACAAAGTTTACATCCAAACAAATTGATGAAAAAAAATACTCCTTTACCAACGTCCACCCCCAAGTGATAGCATCGGCATCCATTCCCTTGGTAACTAATAACTAGCGAGTTAATACTTTACAATCCAAAAAACATCTGCCAGCAACGAAGCATCACTAAAATGAGAACCTGCCAACCTCTTCGTCTTCATCTTCATCTATACCTTCCTCATCTTCAGAAAAAACCTCATCTTCCTCTTCAACTTCATCTTCTTCATCCTCATCCATCATGGCTTTACCCCTCTCATCTTTGTCCTTCAAACCGGTGCTCAAGACCACAGTTTCTCCCCTGGATTTCTCCATATCCTTCCTTAACTTCTCCATGTTCTCCTTTCTGTGTTCCTCCTCTAATCGTTGCTTCTCTGCCCGTCTCTTGTCCAGATCAGCCCTACAGAAGCAATAAGAAGCAAGAAATTGTTAAAACTAGATCAAATATACACATAATCATGGCCTACATCATAGACATATTCCCACTGGCATTATAGCATAAAGTGAAGGTACGTTCTTGAAGTTCATGCATTACTTATAAGTTTCCATGTATTCATCAGTACTTGCTTCAATGGCGTTAAAGAAATCCTTCATTCCAGCACCAGTAACCGCAGACACTCCAACAGACCGCAAGTTCTTATAGAATTCATCCAACACAAGGGAGAGGCTCTGAGCCAAATTTGAAGAATATGAACTATCTGCACTCACCGCTGCTTGAAATGTCTCAAAATCCTCCATCCACTGCGTGAACACAGCAGTTTTCAGGACAAAGAAAGTAAAAAAAAATAAAAATCAAAGAACACGTTTTACACGTTTGAGATTACAGTAAAAATAGTAGAACAGCTGCAACTTAAGTGCATGACAGTATTTTAGATGAACACAGTCAAAATAGGAAAAGAAAAAATGCAGTACTCCAAAAACAAAATACATTGAACTACTATTCTTCTATATAAATTTTGAAACTATTTCCATCAGGCTACTTAAATCCGGACATATAAAAATGGTATTCCAACACTTGAATCACAATAAGGTTGAACAGAGCTAGTCTACTCGAAAAATGGCATAATCTAATCCCCGAGATTGTTTTATGCTCTGCTACCTGTCACTACTAGAGTTTCATATGACAAACTGCCCCCTAAAAGAATTGTTGCACAATCTCTACATTCGTTTGGTATTTTAAACTTAAATAACTATAAACCACCTGAGTTTGAGACAGATTCTACCGCTAGGCCCGAGCAATATATTCCTGGAACCATCTACTGCTTATATTATGGCCAACTGACTTAACTTATGGTTTACCCTAAAAGTTAGCAGACACACCATATTCAAGCACTTCAGCGATGCGAGTATGTCATTAAAGTGTTTATGTATATGTGTATCAGTCTATGTCTGCATGCACTCTCCTGCCTGCACTTACATCTAAAACTGTAAACATACCTCCAAAGCAAACTGATGTTGAGCAACGTCAATCTTGTTGAATGCCAACACAAGAGGCAGCCTTGTCTTGTAAAGGATACTGCAAGCGTACAACATATTGCTCATAAAAGTAACTGGACTAGCTGAACGAGGCGTATCTACCACATACGCGATTACAGTGGGAAATGTTGAAGCAAATGCTTCTGTGATGATAGCACCAGAAGCCGACCAAGTGAATATCTCAATCTGACCAGGAGTGTCCACAAGAACATAATCAAGCTGATCCGCTCGCTTCTCAATGACAGAGACAACCTGAAAATTTAGACGATGATGACAATTTCATTTTTTATTAAATGAGAGAAAAAGAATGAAGCAAATAAGAAAATATGAGTTACAAGAACCACATTAAGAGCTTAGTCATATGGATCCAACCAAAATCGCCATGCATTTGGAAACAATTTGAAAAATTAGAACCAGTACTCAAGCCAACGATGCAATACAATATACAAAGTTATTGAATGAAATCACCATAAAATCTGATGTACTATGCATGTGATACAAAACTCCTCTGAATGCTTACGAAGACGGGTTATGATAGTAACAAAATGGCACCGTGTCTCATTCACAGGGCTCTCCAAACGCTCTAGTCAACAAAATGATTTAAGGTGAAAATTCAAAAGCAATTTCTTACCTCATCAAACTTGGTAGCAAACAAGTTGAGTGAAGTCAAAATCCCACCATTTGGTCCAAGATTGAACTGTTTCATCACCTCCTTGTACCGAACAGTATCCCTTATGTCAATGTTGGCACCAAACGGGAGAGTCATCACAGCCGGGTCGAGATTCATCACATAGCCACGAATGTTCGATTCATGTGTGTGTGAAACCAACCGATGCATAAAGGTTGTCTTGCCACTCCCTAAGTAAAAACCCATAACGCATTTCAATCGCTTAACTTCGAGTAGTCACATAGTAAGTTAATAACACAATTCGTCACCAAATTAGGAACCGAAATGCATCAAGTAAAACAACCAAATTCGATGAAGTTACCTGCCATGCCCACAACGATTACAATAACCGGTTTTCTCTTGAAGTTGGACACTGCTGCCTGCCCTGATCCAGAAGACGATTCCTCAACTTGGAGTTTCTTCATTGAATTAGTAAGCTCCTCACTTTCTTTCCCATCATTCTTCTGAGCAAAATCAAACACAAAAAGCTTAATCCAGGTTCAATAAAAAACCAATATAGTTAAGAACTCGACAAACAAATCCTAGTGTGCGAATGAGAGAGAAGGTGAGAGAGAGAGTACTTTGATGGCAGACGAGTTTTCAGAGTCCATGGGAACTGGCGGGTCGCCTGCTTCCTGCGATTTGATATTGATTTTCTGGGAATCGGAATCAATGTCCATTTGAGTGAAGGAGAGTTGCTGGGTTTGGCTGCTCGTCGGAAGTAGGGCTGCGACACTGTGAGCTGCGGCGGGAGTGTGGGGTTTATGGGAGGTTCAGGGATTTATCGGCCGAAATAGAATAAAAAGGCCGAAATTTGGGAACTATTTGACCTTGACCTGTATTTCACGCAAATTCTGAAACCCTATGTCTTTTATTGTGTATACGACGTCGTAGCGGGCTCCAAATTATTTGACAGAAAATTGCACAAACACCCGCTGAAGTATTAAGGGTGTGCAAATATACCACCCAATAAATTTTGATAATTTACCACCCGAACTAGTGTTTTAGCACTCGTGCTCTTCATTATTTTTTGAAAAATTTCAAGTACAAAAACGTATCATCTGAAGCGCATGTGAGTCGTTTTTCAAAAGCATTTTTACTACTCAAGTACCTATAGGTGACAAGTGAGAAACCAATTGACTAAAGCTCGTAAGACATATCTTATACCTCTTCAAAGACAAGTTGTAGATTTGTAGTCAATAAAATTATAACTCAAGTCGTCTAATTAATGAGTGGTGTTTGTGCTTTATTCTTTCTTTTTTTCTTAAAAAATAGAACCAGCTGATGTCTTACCTTGATAATCTACTATTTTGGAGACTGAGAAAACTCACAAATGCATTGTAGCCTTCTCTAGTCAAGATTGTGTGATTTACCAGTCTCAGAAGTCAAATTCAAGATGTACCGTTTGAAATACGGGTCTGAAATGCATTCCTGACACTGAACAACTATGTGGTAGTTAACAATTGATATTTAAAGCATGTATGTATGACACTTGTACAGTGGTTGAAGAAAAAAGAGGGCGCAAGGACCATTACTTTTCAATGCAAATTCTTCTCCCCAACCGGAGGCACCATCCACCAGTCACGTTTTTTGAGTCTAGAGTCGTATACAGCAGGCGGACAAAAGTCTTTCTCGTCTTATGTGAACTTGGGTGGACAACTTAAATAGCAGCTATGTATTTTTCTTAATAGGGAAGGGGGAGGACCTCCAATTGTTGTGGTCCTCTCTTCTTTGGGATCGAGATTTGGAACAATGCGTCTTGTGGATTAGAATCAAGGGACTAATCTCACCTAATTTTTAGTTCAATTATAAAAAGTCTTCAATCCTTAGTGATAGCTACAATTTTAAATTAATTAAGAGGTAATAGTAGGAATTGATTCAATGTTTGTGCTATAACTAGCTAGATTAAGTTTAAAATGTACTTTAACTAACAAGATAAATCCAATAAACAAAACTCAAGTTGTTGAAATATAAAATGATGATGCTTCAACACATAAATTATACAGATTCATTTGATTTCGAGACCGTCAAAGCAACAAGAAATTCTCTATAGTCGCCGGACGGGATGTTGTCACAGATTGCATCTCTCAGTTCCATCCCATGCTTCATCTTAAACTCCCTTTTAATTTCATCCATGTCTACTTCTGCCCTGCTCACCATCACACGTCGCACTGCACCTTCGTCGCTGATACACCCCTTCATGCTTGCATACAACATCTGCTAATTAGCTCAACTAGTTAATTAATTTGTTTAATCTTCTCCAATTCTTAATCTCAAGGAATTAAACTTAGCAAAAAATAAATACAACAGTAATTTACCGTAGCGAAATAGTCAGGTGGATTGTAGATGCATTGTACTACCATTTTCATTGCATTTTCAAGTTCTCCGTAGTTTCTGGTTTTCAGGGACTGCAGCACACAAAATAATAAGCTGTTGTTTAAAACTCCAGAAAACCGAGCAGAATGTGAAACTGTGATTGGAAATTAACTGTTAATTAGTTAATTAATTACCTCTGTATACTCATGTCCGTAGATGTGTTTATAGCACGAAAATGTAAGCTTAAGCTGCGGAATACTCCGTTTACTTAGTATTTCTAAGACAACGGCTTCTTCTATGGGACCGGAACCCCCCTCCCCAGTTTCGTAAAGCCTCCTTGCGTCCACCTTCGCGATATGTTGGCTAACGTCCGCATGGTGTGCCTTATGTGATGCAACCAATGCTACCAGTATCTGTTGTGTAATAATGTGCAAACATTGTGTTGTTTCATATTTTAGGCTTCATTAATTACTATATAACGAGGTTTAATTAATGATAATTACCTTTTGGTAAGGATTGGGAGGCTCGATGTTGATGATATCTTGGTCTAACTGCCTCCAAAATCTTCTGTAGTATGCTTGCTTGATAAGAAGGATATGACTCGATTTTCGACCCACAAAAATCTCTACAAGCGCGTTGTAGTTTGTATTGCCTTTCTGATCATCAAGGGCCTCGCGGACCACGACAGCATCACGCTCGTGCTGCTCAGTCATCCACATAGACAAGGCAGCACATAATTTTGGTGAAATCCCAGCAGCAGCTGCTTCTTTGAGTCTGTTTACCAAGTCATCTCCATAGATTGACTTGTAAGTTTCTCTAATCTGTTGCCTCTCATGCCGCGTTCGATTCGCCAAAGCTCGAGCCAATCGGTTTAGCTGTCCCCAAGAACCATGAATCTCTCTGCATTCAGTTTCAAAACTGAGGGTCGACATGGCCAGCATTATTTTTGATTGGTTATTGAAGTCAAGAGACTACATATTAATGCAGGGATGACTTGCAGCCCAAGGAAGGGATTTTTCTTTTCACTTTTTGGGCATGGCTATTTTGTTAAGTGGTAGTGCTGGATAGTAGTGTATTTATTCATATAAGTGGAAGTCCAGTGGAAAACGAAGCATGTGAAAGTTGTTTTGTAGCAAAAGGTTGGTGGATTCCTATTAGACAATGACTATGAACCGACCTACTTTTTGGCAACTTTTCTAAAGTCCGTTCCAGCGTCATCCGTCTCTCTTTTCGTTTAGCATTGTAGAAGTACCATTTTAAGTATTGTTGACCTTAAATTTCAAAAATTTACATGATGCGCAAGTTGAGTAATTTAATGAACTAACTATGTTTTTATGTGGTTGATTGTTGATGCAGGTGTGCCACTATCAAGCTCGCGGGGCAAATACTTCTGAGTGTGGTAGTATACGATGGAATGTGTTTTTAATTTCTTAATTAGGCGAACTCAGCCGAATAAGGAACGCTCTTGGCTAGGTTCTAAAATCTAAATACAAGGTTATGCTTTTGTTACTAAATTCAATCTTCAACACCCGGTTCAACATCTTTAACTATATTTGTAAAAATATAAGTGCATTGAATCTGTATCAAACTTTAGGGACAAAGATACTCAAAGGAGACGAGTGTCTTTATAACAAAGATGGTTCAACCGTCGTTTGGCGAAAGAATCAAAAATAGTTTGCCGGCAGAGACTTGAGATAATAACCAGTTGAAAGAGGAGAGCTTGTTGTTTAACCAAATTGTCAAGACTCCTAGGCTGATCTGATTCTACAATTGCAGAGCTGTTTAATCAAATTGTCACTTTCGCCGGTTGTCAACCTAGCAATGTTTAACCAAATAGAATTTGCGCTGACGTGTTAGTGGAGTGGTTAATATTTTTTTCCAAGGATGTGAGAGAGTTTCATGTAGAGCATTGATTTATGTGTTGAGTTGAAGGTCCTTTTTTCATTGTATGCAACTTTTTATTGGTAGGGACGTGCATGCCTTGAATGCTAAGTCTGCCGAATTGTAGAGTCAGAGAGCACCACTTTAGATTCCCTTGACCATACCCTTATAATTATCTCAGCATCAATTCAGAAAGAATTTGGTTGCATAAAAGATCAAATTCATTTGATTTATGGGATAAAAGCACATGCTAATATCAACTCACGGCTCCTTGTTGATGTATGATATCTATACTCTTTTTTACTTCTCACACATTTGTAATTTTTTACTGTCGAATCAAATGAGTTGAAGAAGATCAAAGAATATAAATTAATAAGAGGTGTGGATGGCACACCCCTACTCTTTTATCCTTATATCTTGCATAGAAAAACGTCAAGATAATTCCACTAAATTGTTAATAGATATTTATCGGGATTAAAAATCATAATATTATCTGTCAACAACAATTGAAAGTTATCTTAACAGTTTCTCCATCCAACGGTCTAGCATACATAAGCTGATAGTGCTAAAACGGGTACAAACAAGTATAAATACAACTAGCACTATCGTGAGATATTAATGTGTTTCCTCCTTATGCAACGAGTTTGAATCCACTGTTTCATAATTAAAAATGAATTAGAGTAGATTATTGTCTTTTAAAAAAGTTAAACAAAAAGCTTGTTGATCTCATAATACATGAGAAGTACAATTAGGCATTTATTTATTTTATTTTGGAGGATGAGCCAATTGAATTCGATGCAATTCAACATTATACCGCTGTTCTAAAAATTTGATATCGAATCGTGTTGGATTAAGTAATAGAGAGATCAAATTCCACATTACCTAATAAAATTAAACTAACCTTGACTTTACGTGTAAAGAGGGAAAATATATAATTACCAAGAGGGCAGTCAAGGGTGAAGGAGATCATAAATTTGGGGTTTAGGAAAAGTGCTAAAGGGGTCAGACAGAGTGTTCTTGTTACTAAAATTATTTGTTTTCATATATATGAGTGAAATTTAATTGGTGATCACTTTTGAATTCCACTTTTTTAACACAACGATATTGAGTGGTAGGGTAAGTTTTTGGTTTAAATCACACAATTAACTAGTTATAGTTAAGTATTAACTTTATCGTTGATACTAGTAGAATATGAGATCTTTCACTTAGAAGATGGATGAATACTCCTAGAAAAAAATAAGTCACCGATTCAATTACAAGATACTATCATTATTGCCTAAACAATTAGACAACCAACCCGTAATCTTAACGATGCAATTGCAACAACGAAGCTTTACCAACTGAGCTATATCCTCCGAGCCAAGTGGAGCATGCATGAATATCAAAATCGTGATTTAACATACAAAGTGGTATCGAAACTCGTGGTGTTTTGGATGGCTCCCTTACGGACCTTTTGCATATTTTTTGTTGGGGACCAACTCCATGGAATGGTCGAAACATGCATACTGGTGTCTGAAGGAAATTAAGACAAGGGTCATCACATGCATATAGAGTAAAATAACATGCGTGTTCTCGCTTTGGAGTACAAAGTGGAAACATCACGCCCTCAATCCATCAACCGGAGCAACTATCGCACGATCTTGGATAATTTTCCATTCGGTGTGTTCAAGATTAAAGTGTTGCTATATTTTAATCATATAGTAAATGAATAAATCATCATGTACATGGAAGTGAAATAGAAAATATTGAAAAATCGGTGGTGAAGGCAAATGTTAGAGATTTCGTCTTAAGATAATTTTACGCCCTACTATTTATCAGTGGTTGATTGGCGCTTATTTCTCAAAATACAACGACTATATTTTTATAATAGTAGCACTTCAAATCACCAAGTTCTAATAGATCACACAATTGTTGAATACCTTCTCATATGGACTCAACGATACGTGACTACATTGAGACTTGTCTATTTGTAAAAGTTGAGATGCTACTTTGGAAATTATGTGACAATTCATGAAGAGTAAAAAATGACAACTGTTTATTTGAATTTCATATTAAGATAGACACTTTTTTTTTTCACCAAAACATCGCTTAAATTTTCCATTCAATTAATAAATTTAATATTAGAATAATACTAAATTTTCCGACACGTTCAAGATTAATGTGGATGGTTTTGAAACCGTTGAAGTATGTCTCACATCATAAATCTAATGAAGTTAATTTGCTCTTATATTGTAAGTGGTCCTCTACCATAGTGATGGAGATGAATGTTGCCTTTGAACTACGGTATGGGTTCGAACTCTGTTCGCTTTTTAATCTAACATCTAATCTGACAAATCTATTGTTAACAAATTATATTGAACAATTCTACTACTAATTATGTTGTATCGAGACATTATGTGTAAAATCTCACACCTATTAAATTGAATGGGTGGTACAATATCAATATTGATTACTGTTGCGTGCTAACTGCATCAAGGCCTTTTGTATCGTAATCAGCTTGTTTTGACATGCTTCGTGCCAATGGAGTCACTGAAGTTAGCTGATACAATGTAGCACAAGATTTGGATTGTTTTGCGATTAGTTATGATTTTGCATTCCCCTTTCTGTTTTTCCTCTCTGTCGTCCATCCTCCTTCCCGTTTCTCCTCGATCCCACCTTTTAGATTTGCAACCACTAATCTTCCTCGCGATTCTTTCGGAAGGTGCGTTTAGTTCCGGCTCCGCTGGTCATGCACACCATCTCCTTCCATCTGTGCGCCCTTGTTGACACTGTTGCTTGTCGGTTGCTTCTTCCCGCGAGCTTCCTTAATTTGGTCCTTCAATTGGTGGCTGCAACTTCTAGTGTGCTCTTTGGAGGACGATCGAGTCTTTTGCTCTTCCACTTTTTGGATACTGCTCGGCTTGATTTCAGGCAGTTGTTGGGTGTTGGTTTGCGGCTTTGGTTGCTGGTTTCTACATTGTGTTCTTGGGTTTTTCTGTTTTGGGCTCTTTGGGGTTACTTTTGGGGTCTCCTTTTGTTGTGTGCTTATTTTGTGTTTGGACCTTTTTATGTAATTATGTTTTCTGTTTGTTGGTAATGAAATTACCTTTGACCAGAAAAATAATTTTGTAACATGGAAGCATGTTATTACTATCTTTGAGACAGTGCTTGCACATAAAGAATGCCATGCAGCATATTCTCTTTAAAAATATTCTTGTTGGTGTTATCCTCAATGCATAAGCAGGCAGTGACAAGAAACTAGCGTCCCACTTTTTTATATACATTGATTATATTCTACTCGGAGGGAAATGAGTTAAGCCACACACTGAATTAGTTATGATTATGTTTGAACATAACATCAATATTTATCACTTAAGTCGAACATGAAACGTCTTATTTACAAATAACAAAATTATTCGGTCGTATTATTGTTTATAAATATATGACTTTGTTATTTTCAATTTTATAGGTTTTTTTTGTTTTATTCAAAATGGTCAATGGGATTGATATAACTTTTCACTTTAGTTCCTTCAATGAAAACCGATAGAAGTGATCCTTGCATTTGCTCATTGTAAATAATTTTGATCATTCCGTGAAAAGTTTGTCAATATACTTGTTAACTTATCACAAGAACGACTACGTGACCACCTTTTTTATTTTTGTCAAACCAATCTCTCTATTTAACGATTATATTGATAAATTTTTTACAGAATGACCAGAATAATTTACAATAAAAAGCTCAAAGATCACTTCTGTAGATTTTGAAAGACTAAAGTAAAAAATTACGCTATTTTCAGAGACTATTTTGACTGAAAAACTTTTTTCATATGAAGAGTATAAAAGTAGCATCCGAGCTGTGCGTTAGAGTAGAGGTTGGTCAAACGAACATAAGATTAAGACAAATAGCAGAATAGTTAAGAATAAAAATGGGTAAGTCCATCCAACTCATCCGGTCCCGTTCGGCGCGCGGACTCTAATTTCAGTTTTGGCCAATTGGAACGCACCACACATTGACCAAGAAAGGAATCATAACATGCTTTTGTCCTTTTACTGTACTACCTATCTTTTTAGCCTTCTTTTTCTTCATAAAATAGTACGACAAAGAGAATTGTATCTTCCCTTCTACTTATTCCAAATAAAAAGTTTGAATTTTTTTACTTAATCATTTTCTTGTCAGATGTTAATTTATTTTGTCAAATGATAGTTATTCGTTAAATTCGAATATAAATATTTGTATTAAAAGCAAGAATGTTAAACAACCATTCAAAAAAGAACATGTTCTTATGTATGAATTTATCGATTCTTATTCGCAAAAAAAAAATTACTGAGTACGTTGCTTTGCATCGTCGAGAAGCAAAGCAACAAGAACTCAACTAGCTCCAAACGACGATGCAAAGCAACAAGAACTCAACTAGCTCCAAATGTGTTGCTAACTCCCTCCTTTCAAGTAGGATGTCTTCAATAGACACATCAACAACCCTTTCTCAAACGTTATTGGAGAAATGAGGAATTAATCGTCCGACATAAAATGAAAGGATAAATGCTCGTGACCATTTAAATTGCAAATTTCTTATTGTAATCGATGTGAACTTTATGCGATACCGGTAAACATTTTTCCATTCATCTATGCAATGAGACCTCAATTTAGAGACCACGAAGAACGAAAACACAATATTACTCCATTCCCTTATCATTTCTAGGATTAATCAAAAGAAATATCAATGAATTTGATGTGAAAGGTGATTTCAAGTACACTTATGCCTCCTTTATTTTTTTAAATAAACTAATTTAATTAGTTGGCTAATTATTAGATGTTTTTTACTTGCAAGAAAAAGCTTGTAGTTCAAAGTTTAAGATCATTTAACTCCGAGACATAAAAAGGAGAAATTGTAGCAATGGTAAATCAACTTAACTTAACTGGAGCAATTATCTTTTAATAAAAAATTTGTGATCATTGGTCACTTAATTCCTTAAAACGTGCAGGTACGGTACTTTTCCTTAACTCTGTCAGAACATCCTTTAAAATGAGTTATGGCGTACGGATCATGGTACAATCTAGATAAATTAAGGGATCATTACTCTAATTGGATTAAAGTTGAGGAATCATTGCTAAAATTTCCTCATTTAGTTTTCCATATTTGCCCATTGACAAAAATTCTAATGGAATCGACGAAAAAGATTATAGTCTATGTTTTAATAAGTTAAGAGATCAATGATCATAAATTTTTAGTTAAAGAACCATTATTTCAATTAAGTTAAAATTGAAATATCATACCATTTCCTCGCATAAAAAATGACTTGGGCCAAAAGAAAAGTCTTGTCAGGGACTTTGCTTTGTTATTTCTTCCCTTTGTATCAACTGTGAAGAGCAAAAAGAATAAATCACAGCAATTAGTAGAATAAAAACTAAAAAGCACATAAAATGGTGTCGTATCATGAAGCCGAAAGGACAAAATAGGAAGTTCAATAAAAGAGAAATTTGAGAAGATAGCAGGGTTATTTAAGGAAAATGATTGTGAAGCTGCCCATCTCCACAAAAATACATTCCTTCTCTCTCTCTCTCTCTCTCTCTCTCTGGTCTGGTCTGGTGGTTGGCACTTCAATTTTTCTCCCCCAAGTCCTAGCTATACCAACCACCGGCGCCGCCGCCAGCAACCCTTCTGAAAGGAGAAGACTTTCCCTCTTTCACAGAGCTCACACTCACAATGCAGCAGCAGGTCTTCCAACAAACCTACTTACAGATACAATTTTACTTACGTACTTAGATTTTGTGAATTTTAGAAATTAATTTGAATTTTAATTTTTGGCAGACGAGGACGGTCCAAGTAAAGCAACTGTCAGATCTAGCTAGCGAGAGAGAGATTCACGAGTTCTTCTCCTTCTCTGGGGAAATCGAACGCATTCAGATCCAACGGTAAAAAATTTCGTTTTTTGATTTTTTATACTTACATTGGGGGTTTTCATTCTGTTTGGTTCCCGAGAAAATAAAATGTAAGAAGAGAAGGTTTTTTTCTTAATTTTCCCGGTAATTTTCAGAGGGAAAGAAAGGTAAATAAAGGAAAAAGGGTAGAGTCAACTTAAGTAAGAAAATAATGTACTTACCTACATGCATGCATACTTACATTAAAATTTGAGAAAATGGAAGAAAAAAGTATTTGACTTGAGTTTATTTTCCAAAAAAAAATGAAAATTTGAACTTATAATCTGATATATGCTGGAACCCGGTTATGTGTTTCGAAAGTGGCAAGCTTTTGTTGCAGTTGTTAATCTTGTTTTCTGAATTGGTTGTCTGTGCAGTGAGCCCGGGAAATCAAAGACTGCATTTGTTACTTTCAAGGATCCCAAAGCTCTTGAAATCGCATTGTTGTTATCGGTATTGTTCTCAAATTTGTTTTTCAATTTCTTGGAATTGAAGTCAATGCCTAATAAGTAATAATTATTTTCTTCATAAGCAATGCTTGTTTCTTTGTTTTCCTTAGAGGTTGTCTGTTGAGTTGATTAAAATGCAATTTTTGGAAGCGAGCATTGAGCACTTTCTTTAGCTTCAAGCCAGGCTTTTTGTGCTTTCATTTGTATGCTCAATGTGAGTTGATTTGAAAAGCACTAAAAGAACCCTGGTATCTTAAATGGTGATATGTCAATGAATAAGTTATGAGAAAGGGATTTTCCACACTACTTGTTGATTGGATGCTTAGTTTGTGGTTCTAATTTTACAAATTTCAATTGTTTGAAGTGTAACTTACACAATCCATTTCTTTATAGATGCTTGATCTAAGGCTGTCGCGTGTTCAATTCACTTGTGTGACATCTACTACTTTCCTTGACATGATCTGAAGAAGCAGATTCTTCAATTAAATGTTTTGAGGGTTTTAACTTGTTTTGGGAGTCATTTTCAGTTAATATGAATCTTCTGCTCTTTGGCTCTATGTAATGGAAACTGTGTTTTGGTTGCAGGGAGCAACGATAGTAGATCAGATCGTGACTATTTCTCCTGTTCAAAATTATGTACCAATTGAGATGCAGGTAAGCTTCATTTAAAAGTGTCTGCAATCTTGTTTCTTTCCTACAGCCAAGCTTTGGATTTCATTTTGTGCAATTCATACAGGAGGTTAGGATGGTCGTAAGTGCTGATTCTGTTGCTCCTGCTGAAAATATTTCACCAGATGCTGAGGTAGCCAATGACACCACCACATATTTTATGATATTAAGAATCTTACCTGTTTAAAAACTTCACATGTATAGTTATTTAAGTGCAGTTTCAGTGGATATCAGAGAATTACTGGAAATGGAAAAAATTGTGCGTTGAGAACTTGAGAATGTCGAATCCCACATTGGGATTTAAACCTTGCATCACTAATAAGATCTTTAATATGGATGAGAATGTATGTTTATATGCATGGGTCGCCTTGTATGTCATTTCTCTGTTCTTTTAGGGCATTGTAGTGTATGAATGAGAAAATTACATAACTAGAAAACAAAGATTAATGACTTGACATGGAATACGTTTTTCCATTTTCATAGCCTTCTGCCTTATAAAATATCTACTAGCACATTCATTTTTTGGATTGCGACATCTAGGTGGTCCATCCTCAATATTATGATAATGACTGATGACATGCTAGAGATGAGCAAATACCCAAGTGATCTATGCTGAAACCTCTGTTTCCTAACATCTTCAGCAGTTGACTTACTTTTAAATATTTCCTAGTTTATGGGCTCAGGGTATTTTTATTCTCTCGTATCAGGATAAAACTGGCTCCCCTACCAGGGTGTATGTTAATAAAGCACAAGATGTGGTGACCACTATGTTTGCAAAGGGTTCGGCTATTGGACAAGATGCCGTGAACAAGGCTAAAGCATTTGATGAAAAGCATCGGTTGACAGCAAGTGCATCAGAGAAGGTCATTTCCTTTGACAGGAAAGTGGGGCTTACAGAGAAATTGACAGTAGGCATTTCTGTGGTTAATGAGAAAGTGAAGTCTGTTGATCAGAGGCTTCATGTCTCAGATAAAACAATGGCAGCAATATTTGCAGCAGAGAGAAAATTGAATGATACGGGGTCAGCTGTCAAAACAAGCAGGTATATGAGCCCATAGTCAATCTAGTTAGCAGTTTTCTGCTGTAAATTGTTGCATGCCTTCATTAAGAATGAGGTGAAAGTGCAAAATGGATTGTGTGCAAATTAACCAGGGCAGTGGTATACATTGTTCATTTGTGTGACTTGAAGCCTTTTTTGCTTGGTACACATTCTTCAAACACCCAAATACTTATATAGGCCACTTCTATAGTATGTGCTACAAATAAAAATCCGATATTGGGTATACAAAACCCAGTTGCTCTTCATGCGTTTTCAATTTTTCTAGGTTGGATTCCACAACTTTGATAGTATATATTTTTTGACATATACCAGGATCTTTAACTTAAGTAGCACTCATTCTGATAACGCTTTAGTTCTTTGGATTGTTTAGAGTCAGTTTGTTGGTTCAATTCTGATTTTCTTGTTCTTCACAAATTACTTTTAATAGATGACTGAAACATCATCGCTGTGTGTACCAAAAAATCCTTTTTGTTGACCCTCTTTCCCTGGACTGGATTTTCCTATGTTAGTGTTTGTTTGATGGTTCTATGTTCGTGTTTTGACAATAATGGACTCACCCCTAAAAAGTGACATGAAAGTAAAGAAGGGAATTGTTATTAGCACTCCAAACAAGTTACCCTACACTCCTCTTTTATTATTATTTCACTAGGAAGGAGTGTGGGAAGACTGTTTTGGAGTGCCAATAGCAGCTCAAATAAAGAATTGATACTGTAAATGACAGCATAATCATCTCTATTGATAGATGAGAATAGAAGAGAATGTTAGTTGACAAACTCTTATGTGGTGCTGACAGGTATGTGACTGCTGGAGCAGCGTGGCTAAATGGTGCTTTTGGTAAGGTGGCAAAGGCAGGACAGGTTGCAGGTACAAAAACCAGAGAAAAGTTCCATATGGCTGTCTCAAACTTGACGGCAAAGGTTTGTTTACTTATCTATCAGTATTATTTACATTATTGCTTTTCTGTTTTGGTAAAAATTTACGTTGAGTTCTGAGAGCCAGTAATTTTGTACTTTAGTCACAGTTTTTTTCTAATTTAAAACATAATACGCATAATTTTTCCAACCTTAAAGGGCCACAAAGCCGTATCCATCTTTCTTTAGGTTGAATTTAAGAATAGACTTACCCTCTGTATCTGTTGTACTGCCTTGCTCAAATGTGCTAGAAACTCCAGGGCATTACCCCTTTGAAAAATAAATGATTAAGCAATTAAATCTTCAACTAATTATTCAATGCAAGAGGAATAATTGTGTCTCCAACCAAATCTCCTACTATTTAGGGTAACTGTATATAATCCGAACCAGAAATGAAGTAAATTTATGCTTGGTTATGTTCTGTTGTAAATTTGTAAATTGTAATTGCGTCTCTCCCCTCAAATGCAGGATCCAATTGCTGCGTAAGCCAAAGGTTTCAGGTGGGAGAAACAAACCTCGATGCACATTCTTTCATGAACACACTCAACAACCATGTTGCGCTGGTGATCAGTTTGAGGACGGGGTTAAATTGAAAACAGGTTGCAGGTTTGGTAAAGATTTGGATGAATCGCTTTGTGATTCGCTCGTTATGGTGTGATGTGTGCACTCAAGTTTTGCGTTCATTCTTTTCGTTCTTTATATCATTCGATTCGTAGTGTATTGCCTGTGGCTATGTGTAATTTTTCTGTCAAGTTTTGTTGAGTGGAAGAACATATATAAAAGAGAAGAAAAGGTATTTGATTGAACAGAAAGAAATCAGAATTGTCAGAAAATGTTGTTGGCAGAGACTTTTCCTGTTCATTTTGTAAATTTGTTTTTACAAACCACAGTTCATTACATTCAAAATAACAAGAATGTAATAGATAAGTAAATGACTATTTTGGTGTCCCCGTCGTCGGAATATTGGCTGCTAGTATCTCAGCTCCGGGAGTCGAAGTTCCATGCCAGATTTGAGTCCCGGTAGTCTGCGTCCTGAGTTCTGGTATTGAGTGCCACGAATTAGGGTTATGGATTCGGGTACCGGGAGTTAGGGTGTTACATTTGTGTTTGGGGCGCCGGGGTCCTTGGGGTTTTGTACTGTTTAATGTTTGCCTCGCACCCTTTCACTCGAGCTTGAATGTCTTTCTATAAAATTAGAGTAGTTTAAAATATCGTATGATCAAAAAAAAAGAAAGAAAAAAGGACAAGTTTGCATCTTAAAATGAAAACACAAAGTTAAACGAAAAACGAAGGAAAATCTGAAGGTTATGGTCGGGGGTTGTTTATTTGGAGTACAACAAAATATTTACACTAAAAAGTAAGGAGATATATTAGTCATTATCAAGATTCATACTTATTTTAGTAGGAAGATAAATTGGTTCGAACTTTTCATTATCGAAATTCGAACTTAAACATCTCACTGACATACTAGTAACGAAGAATACCTCGTAAAGAAAGAATTTCTCATGACACTTCTTTTTTGTGCATAACAGTTCTTCAACTAATTCTAACCTTTTAGATTCCAAGTCATTCTTAAAGGTCAACTAAGTAACAATCAATAAATTCCGAAATTATTTAGTCCTCTAATTGTTATCCAATATAACTAAATGAACCATGTTATTCGATTAGAGTCTAACTGTTATCCAATATCATTTAGTCAATTGATGAATTTAGTCATCTAACTGGAAAAACCGAGCACAATTGAGTTTAGACCTTGAAATTTTGACAACGTTAATCGAACAATTAAATAATTTTTTCTGATTTCTAGAGTGTGAGGCTAAAAGTAGAGTCAAGAAGATGAAACTTTGGATTATGATTCTCTCCCTCCTCTTTCTATCCTCTTTCATCTCTTCTCTTATAGTCTTTATTTTGTCTTTTTCTTTCTATAAAAATTAATATAAGATGTTGAAGTAACTTAACCGACCGTTCAAATAAGGAGAGAAAAAGAAAAAAAAGAAAAAAAAAAAAGAAGAGGAGTGAGAATCCTTCTCGGTAGGCATTCTCGTGAACATACACCAAAAATGAGAAAGAAGCTGCAAGAAAACGAGAACCAAAGCTGGTAGCAACAATTATAATCCCCAAAATGCCCTTCTAGTTAAAAGACGCGGTTCTCCTCTCTCTGAAGAAAGAAAACAACAGAACGCAACACAGCCTTTTAAATTCTCTCTCTTTCTTGCGGAGGAAAAGTCAGGTATTTTCGTATTATTCTTGTACTGCTTAATTATTTTTTGCGATTTTATTTTGGAATTCGATACGATCCAATAGAGTTGGTGAGCTAATTATCTCTGTTTTTTGTGATTTATTCTAGTTTTGGGAAAATGGGTGTTGATTGTTTTCTGGTATATTGATGTGCTTTGGAAACCACCATTTTTGGTGGTCAGTTGGTTCATTTTCTTCCTGTAAATCCTTTATTTTCTTTGATTGACAATTTGATATTCAAATTCATATGCTTTTTTCTTTTATTTAGTTTATTTTTTTATGTTAATTATTACTTGATCAGTGAGTTTTGTGGCTAGTTGTGATAAAGTTTACATTTTTAGTTGATTGGGTGATTGGGTGATTTGTTTCAATTTTTTATGTTTAGATTTGTGATTGGATTATTAGCCAACAGTTGAGCAGAAGCAGGTCTTTAGTTTATGTCTGGGTTTTCATAAAATGAGCAAATATTGTATTAGATATGTATACATACATACATACATACATACATACATATATATATTTTTATATTGCAAGCAAGCAATCCGGCTGATGTTACCGCTGATATAGTGATCTTGCCGTTAATTGCTAACATATCTATACAGTTCGAGCGTAAAATTTTACTTTCATTCTAGCACGTTTGAAGATGGATTTGGCAGTCATTGAGGGTTGGATCTTAGATACATTTACATGTACTCGTGCACGCACATGTGTGTAGCCAAGCTATGGGCTATTCTGTCAACTCCATCTGACTAGATTTTATATTACTGGAATATCTGTGAATTGATCTTCTTCTTGTATTGATTTACTTATGTATATTTTCTTTTACATTGTTTATGGATTTTTAACTTATTGTTTGTAGATTGTGGAGTTATGAATTGGGTTCAACGAAAGATCTATCTCTACAATGTCACATTTGGGCTCTATATGTTGGATTGGTGGGAGCGTTGTCTCTTCAGTATCCTACGTTGTACATCTTTTCTTCTCTTCAATCATCTTGATATTTGTCTTGTTTTAGATTTACATACTTTTATGATTAACTTATTTCCTTTAACATGTGAGTCTAGAGTGTACAATTAGGAACGTTTGATAACATTTCGATTTTTATTTTCATTTTGTGTCAAGATAGAGGGAAATACATGGGAGAAATGAGGGATGTGGAACAATATAAGGAAAGACACACAAAATCAAACTAAAAACCAAAATCATTTCAAGTTGTGTTCACTTTCAAGACTATGTTTTATTCCTTCTTTATTTCTTCACCTCTCTGTCATCACCCTTCTTCTTCCCTCCATTTTTTTGTATACTTCCCTCATATCTCAAGCACAAAAAGTGAAAACTAAAAACTAAGAACGAACTAGTTATCAAGTGGCCCTTGGCATTTTTCTTGAGCTTGTAAGAAATTTCTTCTTGCTGTTATGATTTGGAAAGGTGCCTCTTCTTTGGCAGTTTCTTATATCAATGTGTACTAAGAAGTAAGAACTGACCATACTTCTGAGCTTGTTTTACTTTTTGCTACCATACTGTCATATACAAGTATCCTAAAAAATTGTGTTTTTGGTAATCAGCATCTGCCATATGGTGCAATGCGATGGTTCTTGATGAATAGCCGGAAAAATGCATTTTGGGGAAGTAATACTGATGAGGATTCAAGATTTTTACTAATTATCCCATCATTCTTGGTCAGATTTAGTTTAGGGTTCTCCAGCTTCCTCTCTGCTGTTATATTGCATTTTTCAGTTCCTTAATCTTGACAGATACTTTGGTCGTTGTGTTGCTGTGGTTTGTGTTTTTCAATGTGTCGCGATATTTAATGGAGTTTGGCAAGAGGTAACATTCTAACATCCTTCTCTTGTCCGATATCATTAGGTGATCAAATCTTATCATTATGTTATATTAGACTTCACTATATGTACTTTGCTATGATGTTTTTGGATGTGATAGTATCACGAGCCAGTATGTAATGTGGGATTGGAATTCCATTTAAAAAGGAATCAGTTTACATCTCATGGTTTAGCCTCCTTTGTGGCTTTCAACTTCTTAATACTAGTATAGATGTTGAGTTTTTTTCGTATACCTTCACTCTAGTTTACTCATCTATTTTGGGCATAGAAGAATTTCTATCTGTTCATAACGGGCTGTCTAACAAATGCTCGAATTAGTTTCTGAATTCAAAGCACCATAAACAAAACACCTGAACATTTTGAAGGGTTTATATCTCCTTCTTTCACATAATTTCGATAGGTTTTTGTGGCCTCTACGTACTGTCCAGGAAATGTGGCAATTTAAACTGAAAAAGTTCTGAGGTTTTCGCTAGTATTTTTAGACAGCTTCACATGTATACCGTGTGCCATTAAGAAGCATACGCACAGAATTCTGCAAGCGAAGTTGCTTATGGATTTTCAAAAAGGCGTCCAAAAATAAGAAAACAAATATAAACAAAAGCAAATCAACTGAAGAAATTACTCTTCATTTATTTCTATACAAGTTAATAGTGTTCTTACAGATTATCTACCAGATGTTTACAGACTGTCATTAGTTGAATTGGAATACTGTAATGTATGTAGGTTTAATTTGTTTTGTTTTAATAGTGTCGTGCCAGGCATCTACGGTGAGTCCTGGAGGAAGAATCGACCTGGACTGTTCCCTTCCGGTTGATGACTGAACGATAATTTGAATGCAGCAGCTGCACCGTGTATTAAACTCTGTATTTAGATTTGAATTGTGAACTGTTGACTTTGTGAGAGCAATTGTGCTTGTCCTACACCAGTTTTCTCTTGTTTTATTGCTTAAATTTCACTTAATATAGCAGATAGTTTTACTCCATGCTGTATGAGTATGACGGCATTATTCGTCTAACAGTCGTTTTGCCCGTTACATGTTGTCATTCGTTTTGTTTTTCCCCTTCCCGAAAATTGTTATTTATTTGGTTTCTTCCCCATCTCTTTAAACGATAGGTTACTTTGGTCGAGGTTAAGGTTTTGGGACAAAGTGGCATGAATCGCCGTTGCGGTTATGTAAACTAGAGAAGTTTAGGATATCGTTTTGTCAAAGAAAGAGGAAAATGATGAGTTGCATTTTAAATCTGAAACGTAAAGTTGAAGAAAAAAATGGATAAGGAAAAACCGAGGCCAGTGGTTGGTTGTTAGTTGTTAGATGGAAACTAGATTAGATTATAAGTAATCACGTTGTTTAGAGTTGCCAACTAATGAATCTTGGCTGTTCCGTCCAGCAACAAGAAAAACGGTTTAACGACTGGAAGCACATGGGGAAAGCATGTGCTGTGCTGTAGCCTATAGGAGCCAGTTGCGATTGCTTAGATGACGGATGCCTTCATTTTACAATAATAAATGTGATAGCTGTGGTTGAGGCTGTTGAAGATTACAATATAGGCATAAAGATACTGAAAATGAAGCTTTTTTTTTTTTGATTTTGTTTTTTAAAACGACGATATTGGGACGAGGACTTAAGCTAAACCACACAATAGACCAATTAAAATTAGGACTAGGGTTTAGGTATCGAATTTCTCATTCATAAGAGTCAAACATGAGGCCTACTTAATAATGAAGATTGAGAACATGAGGTCCCTACTTACCAAATTGTATGGATTAAAGTTTGTGATTTTTTTATTTGCCAAAATCTGAGGTATCCCACACTTTGAAGCTCGAACAGGCTAAGAGTTTGTGATTTGAGTAATGTGTAAATGTATATCACACTTTTCCTTTCCCTATAAATGTATCGTCATCTCTCAAGCATTTTGGGCATAATCTTTCTTCAACTAACTTTGTTCTACTCATAGTATGTTGTTGTTAAGCTACATTACAAGGAGTAAGATTTAAATTTAGGTGCAAACGGGACATACTCTGTTATAGTCTGTTCAAAATATCATGAATTTAGAATGTTAACAAAATTTCTAAATAAAAATAGAGAGATACTAGCAAGTTTCTCATTAAAACCTTTTTGTTCTACATTCTCAGCTCCCTTTTTAATTTTGCAATTTCTAAGTCACCCTTTATTAATCAACTCATCTTAAAATCAATCAAATATATAATTTATGTTGTAAACATTACTAGTTTAAGTGTGATTGTGTAAATCCTATATTAGATTTGATTCTAGTTATCATTTCCTATCGTATCTTGTATTCCTTGGGGATTAAGGAATATCTTCTCTCCTTTTACTACTATAAATAAAGGCACAAAGTAGGAGGGATAACAACACACATTCCCCTACAATTCTACAAACACATCTCTTTCACTCTCTCCACTCTTGCCGCCGGCCCCCTTTAACCTTATCAGATAAAATAGACCACAACACGTTATTAGCATGCTCATACCGCTGTGCTTAGGAATCTGATGTTGAAGAATTTTTCTGCATCAAACCAGTTCATCCATATCATCAAGCAATCATGTTATTTCAAAACAACGGTTTTTTTCTCGATATTTTTGCAGCCTTGATAGCATGAACATTCACTATGATGCATGACCCAACTTTCCGTTTTACGAATTTTAGATTCTACATAAAATGTGTATGCCTCATAGTCATAATTGTTGAATTATGTGAATTTGATATTGGTTATGAATTGCATCAAATATATGTACATGCATTAAAATATTAAATTTAATATGCTTTGGAACTCAGGACCTCGAGCACTCGCCCAAGACTGCAGCTTGTGGCTGAACCGTGCCGCAGCCGAGAGCTCCAGGTGAATGTTTAACTGGTATGCAAAAATCACATAAAATTTCGAATATCAAAAGAGTTGTGTACAAGTATGGTTACCTTCTCAATTAAAAAGAAAGGTTGTTCCTTTGGTCTTGGGTGGCTCAACTCAAATTTTTTTTGATATGTTGAAAATTTAGCAACAAAAATCTTCACACCACCATATTTCGTGAACATTAATACGTTGAGTGATGGCCAATTAAAAATATGCAATCCTAAACAGAAACTCGGAAGTAAATTATCAAATTCCATAAATGTTACTTTAGAGAACCCGAACTCCTAGTATGTCGTTTGTGATCCTTCTTCCTTCACAACAATTTCCTCAATTAAAATATGTTATTGTGAATAGTAACTACCATGTCAATCTAAAGCTTCTCTCCCGCTCTCAAATTTCTCTCACTCTGTGACCTCCGTCTCCATGATTCCTCTGCAAGTCCACCACCTCCCTCCACCTTTCCTCATTTCCCAAACTACCCCTCTCCACTCACTCTCTCCCACCTCTCAAACTGTCAAATTTTCCCCCAAGCCGAACCCCTATTCGTCTTCCCCAATTTTGCTATCCAACCCCCCCCTGCAAATTTCTCAGGGCAGCAGGAATCCAAACGTCGTCGCTTTGTTGAAATGAGGAAGAAAGCACCGAAATTTCCACCGAGCTCGAAGACTTGTCGCCGGACGGCGTCGTTTATAAGAAGACGTTAACGTTGGTGGAGTGCTCCGTGTTTGCTGCTCTCACTGGCTTGGTGTACTTCCTCAGCAATTCTCTCGCAATTGAGGTTCGTTGGGTTGGACTGAAATTTGGGTTTCTGATAATTTAGAGAAAAACCCAAATTAACAGTTTTAATTTTGTCGATTTTGTAAGCTATGGTGTTTTTGTTACTGTTGTTGCGTTATAAAGTAGCAGCCTTTTCATATTTCTAGTTCTTCAGTTGGTATTAGGCTGCATTGTTTCAATCTTTGATTGGTTGCAGAGATATACAAAAACAAGTTTTGAACTGTATGATAGCTATTTGGTTCCAACGTTTAAATCCTCATAAGTTAATTTTCAATTTCTTTTGTTTTTGGTATGAATTTGATGTGTATAACTAGTGTACTCGTGTCGGGTTATGCAAGAACTTCGCTGTGATTATCTGTGATGTTTTCGGAAAACGCCTGCTAGTGGTGGAAGACGTAATGATAAGAGCCTAAGAGGCATAGGGCTAACGAGAGTGTATGCATTCTTGTATAGGTTATCTTAAAAAGGTTTGGTTTTCGTGCAGGATTACTTTGGCTGCTTCTTCTCGCTGCCGATAGTGATCACCGCAATGACCCGCCATGTTTAAACTTAAGAGATTGATGTGGCGTTTTCATTACATAATTGCCATTGTTTTCTGATCGTGCTAGGTTGCAACAACTATGCTATTGCTAGACTTGTCTGGTCCGGTGAAAGCCTTAAGCTATTTGGTGAGCGTGCTATCTGTCCCCTTGTTGTTCCTATTATTGTGAATTAGTATGTATTCTGATTCTTCGTGTTCAAAAAAGTTGCTTCTTAATACTTGGAAATCTCTCCTCTCATAGAATAGCTGCGATAGGATAGTTTCATGGTTCTCAAACCATTCCAGACTAGTGATTCATACCGATTGACCAAGATGGACTAGCTAGTTCATTGTTGTTCTAGCCACTGTCGCTTTTACTTTGAACTTTTTTTCTTAAAATTTTTGGTAAGAACCGTATGATACGCACTTAACATGCTAATTAATTATCTTGTGCAGCTTAACCACGGTTTAGTTGGTTTTACGATGGGAAGTTTATGGAGGTATGAAGTGATTCAAATTAGTTTACGCAGTGGCTACGGATTACTTTTTTGACATCACAGTTTTATGGTGAGTCTACTTCAGTTTTAACTGTTATGTTTCAATTTTCGTGTGCACAATTGTAATGTTTTCTCCCCTATCCCCCGAAGTTCATTGAATCTGTTCGAAGCAGTGGTTGTCTCTTAACCAGTTAAAACGCTTTAGTTGGTGGTAACAGTTCTATTAAATGTGCAGGTTCGATCACTGGGTGCTGTAGGGAATGTCTTGATATCGTCGTTCTTGATAAGTGAAAACATACTTGCTTTGGTAATTAACCATCCTTTGTTTGATATTCGTTTTATGTAGTACCGAGATTTGATATGTTTTTTGTTTGTGATTTGGTTTGCGTGCAGATCACTATAAACATTCATGCTTCTCTAACATTCATATTTACTGCATCGGGCATCTATTCAGTCCCGTCAATGGAAGCGATTTATGCCTGATTTGGTTATCAGGTATCTCTCTCTCGCTCTGCCTCTTGCATATGCACTCTTTATATCCTAAAGTATTAAGGCTTTATATTTGTAACATGTATTGATTAATAGCGGATCCTTCATGTTCTTGCTCTACCTACTGTATTCGGTGTTCCTTACTAGGCTCGGGATGAAAGCATCATTACGATTGCCAAGATGGCTGGAGAAGGCTATATAATTTGACTTCCTCTAACTAAGAACCGCAACTGTGGTTTCATTTCTGTAAGTAAGAACGTCGCGCAGATTCAGTATCATGTATTGTCACATTAGTCGTCATTGTTTGCTTACATTCCTTGTCATGTATACATAAAACTACATTTTGGATCGAAAACAGGCAAATGTTCTATTTATCGAAACAATACATGAACCGAGAATAAAAGGTACCCTGAAGTTGACACCAGCATCACTCAAGCTTCCTTCCTAGTTACCCTGTAATTCAACAAGAAACCGCAAGTTAGGATCAAAAGTACGGTATCAATTGGCACTCCAAAGAAAAGGAACAAAATTTGGTGAACGGAAGCAAACTGTCGTCTAGGTAAAAGAATGAGCACAGATTCAGAACACCGTGCTCAATCAAATTTCAGGCTGTATTAGTCAAAAAATTATTTGGACTTGGGTGAGTAATATGCTTCGATTCTGAATGTAACAAACATTCTCACCTAAAGCAATAGATTCCCAAGGCTGTTGTGATCTCGTGAACAACTGATGTTGCAAAGTGAAGATAGAGTGTCGCTGCATTCAGAGAAAAGTGAAATTCAGCCACAAGGTATGGTACCGTGTAATGAATTCGTAAGTACATACTACATCCATAAAAATGGTAGTGTGTCATGTATTTCGAATACGCAAACCACCATAACAAATTACCATACCTGTAAATGCACAGTAACCAAGAAGAACCCAGCTCTCATCAACCAAAGGAACTCTGCAACAAAGAGGTAAACAGGAAGTTCAAGAAATCAGAAACATCTAGACTACCAAGAACAGAAGAATCACGTTTTTTCTTAAAGAGCTCATGACATGATATCAAATACAACATACCCATCGTTCAGTTTAGCTGTGAGTGCATTTGCAATGGCAAATGGGAGATACAACAATGACTGCACAGAATAATAAATATTGAAGTCAGTCATCAATCCGGTCTTCAATTATAAAAAAAAAAACCAGCAGAAGTTGTTGATATTAACCAATTCTGAGAAATATGATGCTGCTATTACAGCGTTTCCAGAAATACACTCAACAGACTGTAAATTTCCAGCAGTTTTGGGATTGTTACATACCATGCACATTCCAGTTTTCAAACCCTTTGGCTCATCACACAAGTGCGCAAGAATCAATCTTCCCTGCCAAAACAGAGCTTTCCTTTCAACAACAATGGTAGAATAAACAATTTGGTTGTCTACAAGACCCCTTAGAACGACATTGGAAATCTAGCACTCACAGCACCGATAGTAAGCAATTACATTCGAGATGGACAAACCACACTTTCAAAAGATACGGTTATAAAGAAACATGGATATGTTACCACAAGGTACCCAAAAGCAAGCCCACTTCCCACAACGACTAAATGTGGATAGTTCCCCATAATGTCAGCTGGTGACAAGTAACCCCTGCAAATAAATTATTAAACTTTGAAACCATTTTTTAAAAGAAATCAAAGATAGCAATAAGTTTAAGGAAAAAAACAGGGGTGGACGCAAAGTATAAAGACATACCATGCCAAAACTCCAACCAAAAGGACTACAAAAGGGTAAATCTGAGAAGAAACAACATGAAACACCCATTAGGCCAATCCAGTGTCTAGAACTAGCATAAAATCCGAAAGATAAAAGCAATACCATTGCCAGTGCCAAAAGCATACTTGCTTTCCTTGCTTGAACAATCTTATGAACATTGGACACACTGCACACAAGCATAATCCAACATAAGGTCCAAGTGTCTAATGGCCTTCAAAGGACTCTTCTTAAGTTTTATACATGAGCTCTGAGCCTCTGACACATGAATAGTTTGGGGAAGTGGTAAACTATACCAAGGCACTCACCAAAAAAAAAAAAAAAAAAAAATCATGTGAATATTAACACCAGATTGCTGTTATATCTATAGAAAATGGTAATATTAATTCAATCCCATACCCCAAGGAATTCTAGGTTAGTAAGATCATGAAGATAGCAACATAATAGTTCTGAGTTCATGCCCACAACGTGTGGTTAGCAATGCAACCCTGCTTCTGTAGCTTGAGTCTTCACATATATGCCAACAGTAGTATGGATAACAATTTACAGGTTCCATATAGAACCATTAGAAAAATTACAATTGAGTTGAAAAATTCATGATACATGTATTAAGAGCTCAGGAATAAGTTATAAAAGAAAAAACAGAAAGAATTATTATACATGAGAAAGTTAGACTCAAATTTCGAAAAATTAGGGAACAGAAAATTTCATACTTGAATGTGAGCGTTGGGATGACAGCAAAAGCTATCATTAGATACAACACAGCTTTGTTTGTTGGGATTTCTGAAGTAAAAAAAAAAAAAAAAGGAACTAAATTTCGGACCAACTGCAAGGGAAGTAGTATATGTTGTGAAGCAGCCAAAGAAATATTCATCCACAACAAATATAAAAAAAGGTAATCAAACCGTGTACATGTCAAAGAGACATTGAGCTCTATATAGATAGGTACTGCAAATTAAATACAGAAATATAGCATGCAGTCAAGTCTTGCAAAATGTAGTGTTTGATGCCAAATATCACTTGTACGGTATCAACTAAATTAGGATCGGCCTTACCACTAAGAATGGGGACCCAACTCAGAAAAGGCAAAGACTTTCCAAATTGTAGAGCCCACCACTCAGAACCTGAAAATGTAAAGAAATAAATGTACTTAGAGAAAAGAAGAGTTTTTAGATATTGGTTTAGAAGTTAACTTCAAGCTGTACATACAAGTAGAGTAGCAGAATGAAATTAGGAGTTTACCAACGATAGCTGTGAAAAAATGGGCCAAATATATCAGCATTAGACCCTCCGTGGGCCCATTAACAGCAGGAAGGATTAGGGTATTGGTAAAGTAACTGGATCAACAAAGTCATAGATCAGAACATTCTATTTTTACATGTGAAATATTCTATGCAGGGTCATGGAGTGAACAAACTTATATGCTAGCATATCGAATCAACCCACTCCCCCACTCCTTTCCCCAAGAAAAAAAAAAAAAGAGGTGGTATATTCCCGAATGACTAATAACAAAATCAAACTCAGTTGGACAACTTACAACTCCCAAGTAGCAAAGTAAAATGGAACAGCTGAAATCACCCAGAACCAGAAAGTAGATCTTCCAAACATTGCAGTACTTCCAAAGGCCAATGCTTCGAACTAAACAAGCACATATAAAATATGAAAAAGAAACTTGAATTCTAGGGTACCAAATGACCAGAAAAGACGAAGACACATACTGCACACGCAAGGGCATCACAACCTGCAATTCATTGAGATCCGCCAGAATATAAATCATCAATATTCAATTGTGAATGTACCAAGGCAATAGAAGAAAAAAAAAAACATGATAGCAGTGCATTACCATGGTCGAAAAGTTCCCCCAGTGGACTCGAGGAATTTGTCCGTCTTGCTTGTTTCCCATCAACGGCATCAAAGGTCTAAGATTTTTTTGTGAAAAACAGGAAAGTGATAGAAAATGAGACAACGAAGATAGAAATAAAACAGCAATGTGTAACAATAAATAGGACACCACAGAAAAATCAAAGGCAACTCTGCTTGGATGTATTTAAGCAAACCTGGTATAAGAAAAGTAGCAATCCATGAGCGAAATTAACCCATCTAGGAGGAGCTGAATCCAGTCGTGGTGAATATATCTGGGAAAAACACATAACACAAATTCACGGGAAGCTTACTAAGTAATAACATTCCCATTTTAAGCATCATGCACACCATAACCAGAGTAAAGGATAAATGTGAACATTTCTAAAACTAAATGTGAAGCTTGAGTTAAAATATTAGCATTATAAACAGGAAAACCTAACAGCAGAAAATTAAAAGATGATAAGAAAAAACCACTCACATAGCCAAGCAGAGCGGATGTGAGCAAGAACATGAATCCTATTAGAGTTATCTGGCAAAAAAATAAAGCATAATCATCAATAGAAAGGCAACAGTTTCAAAAAACAATTAAGCATAGTTGGGAGTAAAGGTCACTCTACCATGTTGGGCCTGAAGAAAAAGTCAGAAACTGGAAGAGTGGGAAGAAACCAGGGAAAAAAGGAAAACGTTAGCAACGTTAGCAACATCAGCAAAAAGCACAAACATGTGATGTTAAAAATCACAATCAGTGAAGGAGAGATTATCTAGTCTCAGAAAAAAAATGCTATAAATTTTCATTCTTGTAAGTCCGCATTATCAACTACAAGAAATATTCCATCTTCTAAGCAAAACATAGAAGCATATTGCTGGGTTTGTAAATTTACATGAAGTCAGCTAAAGATCTCGAACTCGACATGCAAACTACTACAAATGTTTGCTTGTCCATTTCAAAGTATTCTTAAAATAAATGTATCAAACGTAGACTAGTGAATAACATAAATCCATGATAAACCCAGCAGAAACTACAAAAACAGAAAACTTATGCACCTAAATTTGAGAACAAAACATGAGCGCTTATAACACCAGAAAACTCATGACCTTACCCACCAATTAAAGCCAAAGAGAAGAGTATATAAAGTTAACTTAAGTCAATCAGTAATCAATAAAATCAGAGAAGAAGGTTAAGAAACTTACGGCATCCAAAGGGGAAAGATTTTAACGAAGCTACTCCAAAAGGGTTGCAAGACATATTTGGCAGTGTAAGAGTGATCCACGCCACTGTACTTGTATTTATGCAAAGCAGCCACACCATGTGCCCCAATATACCCCATCTCTTCCAAATCAAGCTTCGATTTTTCACTTCGAAACAAAATTGCAAATAGGCCTCAGTACAACCAACCTGCTACCAAAACGAACTGAAATAACTCAATCCACGCATCTGAACAAACCCATCACTGAATACAATCATACATGCTTGTAAACTTGCCAGCCAAGACAATTGGATCAACACGAAAATCCAAGTTCAAATTTTTGTGATTCAACACATTAATCATCTCATCTGGGTAATGCCCAGAATGCAATAAACATACCATATTTGCCTAAAATTATATAATTTATACTTTTAGCAATTAGAAACTATAAATTAGAAAGAAAAAAAAAATGGAAAAATCTGGTAAATTACTGTTTACTTTACAAAATCATCATCATCATGAACAAATTTAACCCTATAATTACAGGCTTAATTCAACATATAATTATATGCGAAAAAAGCAACAAATTCAAACAACATATTCTAGACATCAAAACATAATTTAATGTAAAAAGCAACAAATTCAGAGAAAAAAAATGATTTCACTCACAAATATGCGAAATTGTTAGGCACTCTTCAGAGGACCAGGTGATGGCTATCAACCTTCGCGGAAACCTTAAGATTCGGGAATCGACACCGAAATTGAACGAGCCGGCGGACGGCGAGGTAATTGAGATCTCAAATCGATTTGGTACTGGATTGGAACGAAAACCCTAGGGATTTTGATTGCTGCTTTGCTTAATTGGCCGTTTTGTTTTTCTGAAAACCAGAGAGGTGTGGGGCTTATTTATAGGTGACGTGAGAGGGCTTCGACGATTTGCCCACTGCGTGATAGTTTAATTTTTATTGAACGGATCATAAGGCGGTGCGAATCTGTAACGTCGGCAGTGACCGAGTGGCTCCAACGCCAATCGTCGTCTGAGCGTGGAGGTGTGGTAGGGTCGGATTAGTGATGAGCTGTTTCTTCTCGCCCCGTTTATTTCTTCAATACTTTCCGCTCCTTTTTTCTGCTCCTTCTTCCCTCCCTGTCTCATATTTGAACGATGATAATTAAGTTACGTCAACATCTCATCAGACCACCCAACTCTCTCTCGCACGCACACGCGCCAACGCCATCTCCGTCAAATCCAAGTACCACCACATTTTTCTTCACCCAACAATTCTAATCCCCAAAATGCCCATGTATTTCAAGGAATCGGTTCTCTCGTCTCTCTCTGAAGCGTTTATGCCCTTCAGCATATTCCCTGTTTCTTTTCAGAACAGAACGCAACACAGCAAGAGCTCCTTTAATTTCTCTTTCTCTCTCTCTCTCTCTCTCTCTCTCTCTCTCCCAGAGGAAAAACAGGTGATTTTATTTTCGTATTATCCTTTTCTTCGGTAAATTTTGATGATGTGAGTTAATTTCTGAGCTAATTATCCCTGTTTTTGTGATTTATTTTCGTGTTATCCTTTTCTTGGGTAAATTTGAATTATTTATTTTGGAATGGTGGGATCCATTTGAGTTGGTGAGTTAATTTCTGAGCTAATTATCTCTGTTTTTGTGATTTATTTTAGTTTCTGGACAATGGGTATTGGTGTTTTCTGCTATTTCGGTGTGTTTTGGTATTGGGAACCACCATTCTTGGTGGTTAGTTTGTTCTTCACATTGCTCTTCTTACCATTCCAGTATTGTTAGTTTCGTATCTCATTTTTCTTATCGGAAGTCCTTTTTCTGGTGGTGGGCATGGTTTGGTTTGATTGGTACTGCTCAAATTCATGTGATTCTTCTTTTATTTGGGTTTTGAAAATTATAACTTGATTCGTAGATTTGTAGCGACTCATTGTTGTGATGAAGTTTGAATTTTGAATTTTTGAGTGGATTGGGTGTTAAAGTTTGAATTTTGAATCGATTGAGTGATTCGGGGATTTGTTTCGAAAATTTCATCTTTCGATTTGTCATCGGACTATTGGCCAACTGATGAGGAGAAGTGGGTAGACGAACAAATCTTGTATGGATGGATTATATTCTGTACTGAAAGTAGACGAGCAATGTGGTCCATGTAAGAGCTGATATAGTGATCTTACCATTAATTGCCAATATGTGAAAAAAAAGCATCTACATAATTTGGGGTAGAATTTTACTTTAATTTCTAGCATTTTTAGGATGGAATTGGCAGTCATTCAGGGTGTAGCTGTACGGCATAGGTAATATATCCTTTTGGAAATCCATGCAATTTGTTTAATTGTTAAAGTTGTTTCAAATTTGTTTCAGTTGGTCAGCGTGAAGGGTATATTGTACTGTCAGAGTAACTTCGAATACAGTCTCTCACGTCACTTGTCTACTGAATGTCTCCGTTAGAGGAGGAACGGTGATTGGGGTCTGTGAGGGGATTGTGTTCAGCACAAGGATGCCGATGATGGCATAGCTACTTGGCTATCTAGATATTGGATTGGAAATCAAGTGGAACATGGATTAGACGACACCAACTTCAACAAGAGCCTCCAGGGTTTGTTGGTCATGAACTGACATGCTACTTGTCTGCCACTGCATTCAGCCTTGCTTTTTATACTAATGGAAGCCTCACCTCAAGGACAAAAGGCTCCTCGCAAATTTCTGTCGACTGGAACCCAGAAAGATCTTTGCTTTGTTGTGCGAGAAGGATCATTGGCTGATGTGGATTCAGCACTAGGTTTACTGAAGAAGAGTGGTGGTGATATAAATTCAAGAAACATTTTTGGTCTCACTCCTCTTCATATTGCAACATGGAGAAACCACATTCCCATTGTTAGGAGGCTTCTTGCAGCTGGCGCTGACCCAGATATTAGGGTTTGTTACTTTACCGATCTTTATGTGACATGAATGCTTTTATGTTGTTGATAGTGGCTATTAAGTTGTTTGTTTTATATGCTTGAGATTTATTTATAGGAAAATTAATGAAAAGGGCTCGAAAACTTTGAGTTTTAATGGTAAGGACAAAATAAAGGGTAAAGTGAATAGTACCCGGATTGACTTTTTAGGGGGCATTTGTTGCGCCGGACTATCTCGGACTGGATTAGCTTCAAGGACTAAGCTGGACTGGCTTAGACTAGACTAAACTGGACTAACTTAGTGAAGCGTTTGGTGCATTATTGGACTAAGAAGCTGGATAATAACAAATTCTAATATTATTTTATTTAATATATAAATTATTAATATTTTATTATGATTTTATCTTTTTCTCCATCTTTTCCTACCATTTCCGTCCCACTCTTTTCCTCTTCTCTCATCGTCCCACCCTCTCCCTCTTTTTTTCCTCTCAGACCTCTCAATTCATGTCTCTTTCTCATTCCTGGTCAAACTCCTTATTGACTACAATCTCTATTTCTCTGTCCTCCCTCCCTCTCTAGCTATGCGTTGTTCGAATGGAATCTCACGGCTCCAATTTTCCCGACGAGTTGTAGGTTTCCCGATGTGTTTTTTGGCCAACCCTCATTAAATTGGATGAAGTTAGCACCGCCAAAAAATTCATCACCATCCCTGGACCGAGATCTTAGCTTTGCATGCTCGAATCTGTCATGGATTTGAAGAAGCCCAAACAGGCCGAGACTTCCAGGCCATTTTTCGGCCACATTCGACCACATTTTGGCCTCAATTCAAGTAAAATCGTAATCTTGTCACTCCCAGCTTCAATTTGGTATATTTTATATGAAAGTCGGAAAGTTAATGATTGATCTAGGTGAGGTGTAAAAATATGGTTTTTCGTTAAAGTGAACAGTACCGCAGGCTTTTCGTTAAAACTCCCTTTATTTATTTCTTATTGCCAATCGTGTTTTTGAGTTGCTGTCTATTGTGACTTCCATAAAATTCAGTTAATCATACCTGCAGTTAAATAAATGTTCTAGGAAATAACAAATTATTAGAGACATAAAGCAACCGGAGGTCAAGGATATAATCTAACTGCTATGATATCATCCCATGATATGATATCATTTGTTTCACTTAATTTCCATGTTGAGTTTCTAGTAAATTGCAAATCTAAGTTTTTACCATGTACAAAAATGGTAAATAAAAGAATTACCCAATTTTTAGATAACTACAATTTAAAACTGTTTGGCCATGAATTTTTACAAATAGGCCTCATTTGCAAAGAATGTGACAATTTTGTGATTTTATGGTTTTTTTAATGCTTTTACTTTCTGAAGGCTATAATTTCCAATTATTTCAAACACTTTGATCAGGAAAGTAAGATTCATTCATATAACAATGAATTGATATTTTGAGTGATACTTTTGTGTTTTGGTTGGGTTTCATTTTTAATTTTCATTTAATATCGAAACTGGTATTTATGATTTCTCTTTGCATGGCCCTTCGTATCCTTTATTGCAGGATGGGGAATCTGGATGGAGTAGCCTTCACAGAGCTCTCCATTTTGGTCATCTTGCAGTGGCAAGTATACTTCTCCAGTCTGGTGCTTCTATCATACTAGAGGATTCTAAATCTCGAACACCTATCGATCTCCTCTCTGGGCCTGTCTTGCAAGCTCTTCAAAATGGACACAACTCTGGTATCTACCGCTGTGTTTCGCCAAGGTTTCTGAGGATCATAATATATTTTTTCAGACTGATCTTACTTGTGCTTAGAGATTAGCTGATTCCTGTTGTTGTCTTCAGTTACGACGGAGGTTTATAGTTGGGGAAGTGGTACAAACTATCAACTTGGAACTGGAAATGCACACATACAAAAGTTGCCATGCAAGGTTGATGTTCTTCGTTGTTCTTTAATCAAGTTGGTTTCTGCTGCTAAGTTCCATAGTGTGGCAGTCACTTCTCGAGGAGAAGTCTACACTTGGGGTTTGGAAGAGGAGGACGACTTGGTCACCCTGATTTTGACATACACAGGTACGGACATTTACCATACTATAAGTTTATAACCTTGGTTGATTCAGCATTTCCACATACTGTGTAAAATTAGGTACTGAACAGTTCTTAATGTGTGAATTGTTTGGACAAATTAAATTCATTAACATAAGCAAATTTAAGTGTGTAATACTCGTAACATTATATATCCATGTATGGGTACACTATTATGCTTGTCCTTATGTATGAATGTAGTTTCTAAGTTGAAGGAACTTTTCATCTTGAACTTGTAAAAAGATGAGATGCAAGGGAAAAAGGCAGTATGTTTCTGAAGGTTTATTCACTGTATGAAGTAGAAGTCAAGTTTTGTCCCCTTTCACTAAAAAAATGTGGCTAATCAGTTGAAATCTGCATGCTTTACCTAGTTATACTTTTTAGCGAATCACCAGTCAAATCCATTTTATTATATGCATTTCAGCGGTCAAGCTGCAGTTATCACACCGCGTCACGTGACATTTGGTATAGGGTCCCGTCGGGTGAAGGCAATTGCGGCAGCTAAACATCACACCGTTATTGCTACGGAGGGTAGGGAAGTGTTCACCTGGGGGTCCAATAGAGGTAAATCATATGGGGATTTAAACTGCCAACTAAAAGGGTTTGCAACTTTCAAATTACTTACTGATCATAATAAAAGAAACACAAATTTTGTATTCTTTAGTCAATGGCTACATTCACAATTCAACTTGTAAGAAAATTGTTTTGTTTCCTTTAATGTATTCGGGCATTAATAAATGGCTCATCTGTGATCAATTTATTGCTGAGATTGACGACCATAGAAAATTGATTCATTCACGTGATGTTATGCAGAGGGTCAGCTTGGCTACACTTCCGTGGATACCCAACCTACACCTCGTAGAGTGAGTTCCCTTAGGTCAAAAGTTGTTGCAGTTGCTGCCGCCAACAAGCACACTGCTGTTGTTTCAAACGGTGGTGAAGTTTTCACATGGGGGTGCAATAGGGAGGGTCAGCTTGGCTATGGTACATCTAACTCTGCTTCAAACTACACTCCAAGATTAGTTGAATCCTTGAAAGGCAAGGTTTTTAAGGGGGTTGCAGCAGCAAAATATCACACAATTGTTTTGGGAGTTGATGGGGAGGTAAATTTAACCTGATTGAAAATTGCATTTTCTTCTCAAACGTTAGAACTATCTCTGGTATTCAGTTCCGATACATTTAGATACTAGGCTTTTATCTGGGATCTTGTGAAAACTTTCCTCCATCTGCTTTATTTGAGCCTAATCCTGTATGTATTTATGTGCCAGGTATACACTTGGGGTCATCGAATTGTTACGCCAAAACGTGTTGTGATTGCTAGAAACTTGAAAAAGAGTGGAACTGCCACTTTGAAGTTTCATCGCAAAGAACGGCTTCATGTGGTCTCTATAGCTGCAGGGATGGTACATAGCACAGCCCTGACAGATGATGGCGCATTATTTTATTGGGTGTCATCAGATCCGGACTTCAGATGCCAGCAGGTTTTACTTTAGTAAACTAGTGATGTTGTCGATTGTCTTATCCTTTGGGCGATGCATGTCAAAGCACTAATCTCCTCTGTGTTCTTTTGTTTGTTTGTATAGCTGTATTCATTGGGTGGAAGAAGTATGGTGAACATATCTGCAGGGAAATACTGGACTGCCGCAGTTACAGCTACAGGTGATGTTTACATGTGGGATGGGAAGAATGGTAAGGATAAGCCACCAGTTGTGACTCGGTTACATGGTACGAAGCGGGCTACTTCAGTTTCTGTAGGCGAAACACACTTGTTGATTATTGGCTCCCTTTATCACCCTGCCTACACTTCCAATAACCCTCTGAAGCAGAAGTCAAATGCCAAAGATGAGCTAGAAGAGCTTGATGAAGATCTTATGTTCAATGACATGGAGTCTGACAATGTTTTACCTACTATCCAAAATGATGATGCTGGGAAGAAGCCCATACCGAGCTTGAAAAGTCTTTGTGAAAAAGTGGCTGCAGAGAATCTAGTGGAGCCACGAAATACTATTCAACTGCTCGAAATTGCCGATTCACTCGTGGCAGATGATTTGCGGAAGTACTGTGAGGTATTCTTTGACTGCTCAATATTTGAAGGAAAAGTTATTTAACTTTTAATCTGTCTCAAATTGTACCTGATTTGAATCTCTCTCCCTCCTTCTGTCCGTGTGTGTGGTTGGATGGGCGTATCACTGATGGCTGAAATTATCAGATAGGTCTTTGTATTTTCCTAAAATTTGTCCAAAAAACATTTGATATTTGAGCTGCGCCATTGCCTTATGCTTCTGGTTTTGCAACTTGTGATGCAAAGCTTTCTATTTTACATGTTATATTAATTGATTTTAATTATTGGGGCTGTTCTTTTTTTAACTGCAGGAGATTGCCATACGCAACCTTGACTATATTTTTACGGTATCATCACAAGCTATTGCTAGTGCTTCACCAGATGTTCTAGCTAACCTTGAAAACGTATTGGACCTAAGGTCATCTGAACCATGGAGTTACCGTTGTTTCCCAACTCCTACAGCTACTTTTCCTGCTATTATTTATAGTGAAGAGGAAGATAGTAACGGTGAGGTTCAAAGGACGCGTGATGGCCATACAGAGCAATCCATCTGGAAAAATGAAATCCACCAAAGAGCAGATTCCTTTCTTCAACCCAAAGATGATCCAAATCATGGTATTGAAAAGCAAGTTCGAGCCTTGCGGAAAAAGCTGCAGCAGATTGAGATGCTTGAAGCAAAACAGTCTAGGGGGCAAGTTCTTGATGACCAGCAAATTGCAAAGCTCCAAACGAGGTCAGCTCTAGAGAGCTCGCTGGCTGAGCTTGGTGTTCCAGTTGAGACACCACAGTTGAAGATGCCATCCTCAGTTTTGCTAGATGGAAAAGGGAACAAAAAGGTTGAGCCATCAAAAAAACAGAAGAAAAGGAACAAAAAGATGGCATCACAAGTGGATATAGGGTTGTGTTTTTCGGGAAATGAATTAGAAATAAACCATGCAATTGGTTTCTTGAATACTGAAACCTCTCAAACCTCAAAGGATAAGGTGAGCTTGTGAATTTTTTGAATTAATTTTCTTATCAAGATTGAGTAAATGATCGTTATCGACTACAAATCTATTGTCAGTTCATGTTAAGCTGATTTTGTTTTTCTTTTGTGACGTTTGAAACTTTAAATGGGCTTGGGAATCTTTTCAATAATAAGGATTTATGGGTTTAGCATGTGCATAATGAAGCATTATGTAGATAGAGGTATTGAATTTGACCTTCCCTTAATTACTTCCTATATCACTTCACCCCACCTAGATGGGAAAATGTATATATTAAACATCAAGGCGCACACACTAGCGCAATCATTTAGCTTGATCTTGCCATGCTATTTACTCACTATTATAACTTGCATTTCTTAATTTTCATCAGATTATTGCCTTCTTGCTAAACAAGGGCTTGATTTTTGTGACCCTTGCGTTTGTTTAAATATGTCATACGGCCTAGTGCGAACAGAAATTTTATATTATGTATGTCGAGCGATTCATCTCATTTTCTAAATTGTTTGAAATTTTACGTGTGATAGGAGGAGGATGCCATGATTGAAGGGATTGCGACAAGCCAAACCAATCAAGAGTCAGCTTTGTGTGTTAAGAAGGACAATTTAAACCTAACAAATAACAAGTGTTCATCACCAATAGTGTCCAAGAAGAAGAATAAAAAGGGTGGACTTTCTATGTTCTTGAGTGGCGCTCTTGATGATGCCCCCAAGTGTGTTGCACCCCCTCCACCTTCCCCAAAAAGTGAAGGCCCAGCATGGGGTGGGGCTAAATTTTCCAAAGGGTTTGCATCCCTTCGCGAGATTCAGGATGAGCAAAGCAAAACCAAGGAGAGTCGGTCAACTAGGAACAAAAGTCACCCGGAAGATCCTTTCGATGATACAAGTGATGGAAAGATTCGTCTGAGTTCATTTTTACCTTCCAAGCCGATACCATTGGTTTCAACCCATACTTCACTGGCATCTGATGGAGATAGAGGTACACCTCGTTGGACCGCTTCAGGAACTCCTCCCCTTGTTTCTCGCCCATCTCTGAGGGACATCCAAATGCAGCAGGTATATGATTTGCACCCTCTTTCTCGTATATTATGTGTGCCGGCATTTTATTATCTTTCTTGTGTGTTGGGAATTCTGTATTTTAACTTTGGGTTAAGTTCTTGTTACTGCATTGCGAGTGATGATGTTTTGACGGATTTAATTTACGGAACTCTTACCCGTCTTTTTATGTCTCAAAGCAGGGCAAGCAACACCAGAGTGCATCCCACAGTCCAAAGACAAAAACCGCCGGATTCTCAGTCACAAGTGGTCAGGGATCGCCACTGGATACTTGTGGAGTGAACCGCTGGTTCAAACCGGAGGTAGATCAACCGTCACCAATTCGGTCAATTCAGATCGAGGAAAAGGCTATGAAGGAGCTTAGGCGCTTCTACGACAGTGTTAAGATTGTCAAGAAGCCGATAGTAAATTAGGTAGAAATTTAGGATAACGTAGCAGCATTTGTTTTCTCCTCATCCTCCCTTTTATTCTCTTTTTGGACCATTTTTGCTCTATGAAGGATAACGATAAATGCAGAGGTGTCGGCATAATAAGAGACCGTGCAGGATGGATATCGTCATGATTCATGAGAGTCGAACATGAGACCCTACTTAATAATGAAGAATGAGAACATGCGGCCAATACTTACCAAATTGTACAGATTAAAAGTTTGTGATTTTTTTTTATTTTTTTGCCGAAGCCTGAGGTATTCCACACCTCGAAGGATATGACTAATCTTCAGTGAGGTCCAAAACACAAAGTTTGGGATTTGAGTAATGTGTAAATGTATCATCGTATACTTTCCTTTTCTAATAAATGTATCGCCATGTCTCAACATAATATTTTCTTCAACTTTGTTCTACCCTTATTATGTTGACGTTAAGCTACATTATAGGTAGGGGCGGATTTTGTCAAATTACCGTGCCAATTGAATTACCAATCGTACCAAACCGATTTTGTGTCAAACTTTTTGTCCTAATTGGTAATGGCACAGTGATGTATCGAACTGAAGTTTTCTAATACGGTATTAGTATTCGATATCATTACCACGATATTACCGTACTGTACCGAAAAATATAAATCTATATTATTATATATTTAGTGTTTAGTACATGAAATATATATAAAATAATATATATATATATAGAGAGAGAGAGAGAGAGAGAGAGAGAGAGAGAGAGAAAGAGAGAGAGAGAGGAAATCTTTAAGAAGAGATCCTCATTTTTTTATAAAAATGGAAATTAATTGTGGAATCCACACTACATCAATCTTTAATAATCTGAACTATCTATATTTCAAGTTGCATCTCATATATCATTCTTGCAAAATATTAGCCAAATCGGAAATGTTTAAGACATCTAATTGGGTTCAAAGAAATTAACGAATACTTTGTTATATAAGAAACAATAAAATTTTATCTTGATAATTAAATAGGCAAATGGTTTCGGATTGAATTAAATTTTTGTAAGGATGATCTATGAATCGAGACTTACAAAATAGACGGTTCGGATCGTTAAAGTTCAATATGGAGGGAGCCTCATCTAATCCTTACTTTAAAATAAAAATGGGAATCCCTTTGCATAAAGGGCCTGTATATATGTGTGTGTATATCTATAATGAGCGTCAATTACATGAAATATGCTGGAATTTGTGTTGGTGTGCTGCTGTCTGTGCTTTTCCACTCTGTGCTTTGTTGCCCGCAGTATTTTACTGTCTGTGCTTGCTACCTGGTTGCTTCAAGTATGATTAAATCATCTGAAATGTATGAATTAGCTACAGAGTTATATAATTGTGCATGTAAAATATGAGATAAGGGCATAAGAATTGAAAAAAGTGGGCCTGAATTGGGTTGATGAAAAAAAAATTTAGATTTTGGCCCAAAAGAGTGGCCCTGAAACAAAGTAGTAATTATCATTACCATACCATGTCAACCGACTATTTAGCATACCAAACTTCGGTAGTACTCAAAGTTTGGCACGTTAATGGTAATCGATTTTGCAATACCATAAGTCTAGTATGGTAATTGATACGGGAGTTTTGGTACTGTAATCGTACCGAAACCACCCCTAATTATAGGGATGAAGATTTGTTCTACCCTTTATGTTGATGTTAAGCGACATTATAAGGATGAAGATTCAAATTTAGCTGCAAACAGAACATACCCTGTTATATTTAATTTGACTAAATTCAAGTCTGTACAATATTACGAATTTAGAAAGCTAACAACATTTCCAACTAAAAATAGCGGATGCAAGCAAACTCGCCATTAAAACATTTTTGTTCTACATTCTTAGCACTTTGGGACTTGAGATTTTAAAATCAGGGAGTCGTATTCATAATTTTAATGTTTGTCCGTTGGCAAAGCAAACCCGCCAACCATTTAGCCTTGGTTCTATTTCAACTTCAAGTAGTTTCTCTTAATACGTTGTCGCATTTGGGGTTAGAATTGGTTGCACCCTGAACCGAGGAAACATATCAATCCACTCTTGAGTACCCAAAACTCGGTATAATCTCACCTTGATGCCACCCCCATTTGTTGTGAACCACGTATATATATTCCCTGAGAAATTCAGATCATTGAACTGACATTGCTCTATGGAGACCCTCCATTTGCCTTTGACGCCGAATATTATCCCTCATGCTCGTTGTCACATAGGGAATCCAGCAATTGCCAGGACTTATAACGGTCGCATGTTGCTGGAAAACCATAAAAGTCAGTCAGTCGCCAATAATTCACATCCTCAGGAGCACCCACATCGAAATCGACATGGTTCTGTAAGACCGTAAGCTCAAATTAAGTTCCTCCTTCCATAATACACATAGACCTTTCGAGTCACCTCTACTATCAACTGTGAAACTTCGATCCTAATTCAACTTCAATCGCAGTCGTTCCATGGGACAAGCATTACTTTTGATATCACCATAATATAGATGTGAGATTAATAGTGGTAATGATGATGTGAGGTGAAATCAAATTAAATTGATCTTAATGGATACAAATCAAATTAAATTGATCTTAATGGATACCCATTAACAATCCAATGGATTGATTTGCCAAATCTACCCTATATATCATTTCTTTCACTAACCCTAATGAAACCAAATACATGATCCTCATGCACCCGGCAGGAGGTCGGGTGATGAAAGGATAATACTTAGGTACTCACTTACTATTTTTTTTTTTTTAACAATAATATTATTTACACTAAGGGGATAATGTGGGCTTAGACTCACAATTAGTTAGCAATAATGTGGTTCAAATTCGCCTTTGGTGAGAATCAAATCTAAGACCTTTCACTTACACGTGAAAATGAACATCTCTAGATCGTAGTATTAAGTGGCAGGTACTCACTTACTTTATAAACTCACCTTTTTATTTAGGTCTAATGATATTTTAACACATTTTATTGTTTTAAAGATAAGAAACATGTTAACTAATTTTTCTTGAACTTTAAAAACAAGAAACATGTGACATATTTTTATTGAGCTAAATCAAAAATAAGTATATAAGGTACTCATATTTAGGAGGTTGATGGGGTACCAACTCATGGATGGGTGGGGCGACTTCCCCTATTATCCGTAACGCAAACACATTCGCCAACAAAGCAACTCTTCAATTTGCCTGGTTTACAATCAATCTTGTACTCGCAATCCCTGTAATGTCTGCATTGGGGCTCGCCTTCTTCTACCTGCCACGGCTGACTTGGGAATGCAAATGCATTTGCCATCACGGTAAAGTTTGAGGCCACCCAGATTACATTTAATTAGAAAGTCGCAATCAACATCACGATTGCATACTTTTGCGCTGGCTTCTTCTACTAGCGCTGCAGCTCCCACTTCTGCAGTTGATCATGACAACATCGATTCGCCTGAAAAATATACATAATACATTGATCATGCAAACGTTAGTTGATTAAAATATGTAAAGATTAATATGGAACTAATCTTGTACATGTAATTTCAGCAATGTGAGAGAGACTGACAGATTGCAATACTGCAAAAGGTGGCAAAACCCATTTTGAAAGAAGAAACCATTGTTTTGTTATGTGATGAGGATGGAGGATGAAGAGCTCCTCAGTTGGCTTCCTCAATATTTATACTGGGTGATTTGACTCCATTAATTTGTGGATAGAAAAATAAAAATGGAAGACAAAATAAAATTTTAAATCTGATATGGATTTTGCTACCTACCCATTTTTGGACCTGACATTTATAATTAATATAGATTACAACTACTAAATTTGACCATATTTTATGGCAAAACACACCTATTTTTTGTGGATTAGTTACCAAGTAAAATCTCATTTCCTTTGTGTAATATAACTTGCAAATCATGTTTGAGTGAGTTCTCTCAAAATCTTAAAATTCACATGAGATTTGTTAAATCACTATGAAAGCTCTTCAAATTCACCAAAATTTTTCATTTTTTAGAAATTCTTTTAAATTCAAATCCTAATTGAATAGGCTTGTCATGTACTCTTTTAAAATTCTAAATGAACACATCCGAATTTATAAAATTTTAAGCTGAATTTTCAATAAATAATTTGAAAATTTAATTGAATACCTCTAAGGAGAAGAATTTATTCAAAACAGTAAATTACAAACATAGGCCAACACACAAAATAAGACCAGAAATACATTTGGACCTCACAGCTAATTAAGAGAAGCTCAACTAAGAGCTCAACACTACAGACAGAACAAAAGAAGCTTCTCAACCCCAGCATCCACCGCCGTAGTAGTGTTTTAAACACCTGAGCAGATGTGCCCACCGGAGCTTTACGCACCCTCTCAAATGGTCACAACAAATTGCGATGAAAACTGACTGCAGATCGAATTGAAAGTGGTTGGGGAAGACGGACGTCCAATCGGTGGGAAAGACTCTCAGGAAGAGAGATATCCTCTCACACGGAGAGAAAAAGTTCCGATACGTGATCACTTTTACCAAGGTGTGTTTTGGTGAAAATCTGTCGGGACTATGAAAAAAATTGACCTATTGAACTTTATATGAACTTATTTTCTTCAACACGTACCACAATTCCTCATGCCATAAAGAACCAGTGTATCCTAAAACCAATCTAGATGAAAATAAACGGACGAACAAACAAAATATAACTATGAACATATTTTATCAAATGAGATTGCCGAAATGGTTACATACCTCGAAAATGACTACAATGTGAATGAATTGTTATTCATACTAAATTATAAGCTATTTATAAGAACAAAACCTAGAAACCTATTTCTAATAGGCTAGCTCATACACTAAACTAACAAGCAAACTCAAATAATCATAAGTGATCCAACCATATGTTCCCTTGATGGATGCTCTTGTTGCAGCAATTGGCTTCCAGGAACCGAAGGCCAAGGCGTAACTGAAATGTTTTATTTGGTTCAAAAATGTGTCCAGCAATTGGCTTCACGGGCAAGCATTCTCGAACTTGGTTCAAAACCGTTGATCAGCCGCCGATGACTGTAGGAGACTGCACATTATCACCCATTCTCTCCTTTGAATATGGCCTGGCTACAACGCCCACCAATTCCAACTAGGAACCATTTAGCTTCTCATCGTCAGTAATTTGTTGACGTCAGCTACTCTTGAATAATTGATGGAACTCATTTAGCTAATCTTCAATAAGTATGTAATTAGGTAAATATTAGAGAAAACTACACGTTAACCCCCGCTGCATATTAGGGGCCGTTTCTCTTTGGTTCTGCCAGCATAATAATTCAGTACAAATGACTCAGAGGAACTTGATGATGAATACTGGCCCAATGACGGATGGGACTAAAGCATGCGGAAGCGTGGTGGATAGTGGCAAGACAAGACGTGAGAAATTGTAGAATAGTATTTGGTGTGAGGTAAAGCAAGGAATCGTACCTAAAATAGTATTTGATGTAAAGTATTGTATTGTTGATTGTGTTGTAAATGAGGTTTTTCCTTATCATATGCAAGTAATGGATAAAAGAGGAAGATGTTTCCCGACGCCTGATTGTTTTAGGAGAGGTTCGGGAGAGTTCCTCCCAAGCCTATAAATATGTGCGTATGTAGCCTGTGTAATACTCAGACTTGGCTGAGACTTGGATAAAGACTAACTGTTTGTACAAGCTTCCCTTGAGTGTACGTTCTTGTTCGAGTCATCCTAAAGAGTAGGGATCCTAGTCACTAGTTTGAGGAGCTATACAACCACAGTAACTAAAATCGTACCAACGGACGAAGTATCTGCAGTTAGAAACACAGGATAGGTACGCAATAGGTCCGAACAAATCCTCTAAGAGGCACATCACTACAGACAGTGTATTTTCTTCGATGGCGATTTCAGTAATGTCGTCACTCCTTGCGTCCTTCATCACACTCACTCACTGGTATATAATCTGGAGTTCTGGACTTGTCCCTCAAGCATCTAAAGATTCCTCCCTCCCTTTCCTCCTATAAAAAATACGAATGCCGGAAAACAGGAAGAAGAGACTTGTTCTGCCGGTGATCTGTACCAGTCCATATTAAATAAGCTAGATAAATTTGCTATTATAAATTGTTGATATTTGATTAATGGTTGTTCATGTAATGTAATGAGGCATGAGGATTTGTACCGAGCTCCGCAATTTTGATTGACCAAAAAAAAAATTAACAAAAATATCTCTGTGACGGTACTGTTTTATAACCAGTAACATGAGACATTCAAGAAGAAAAAAATTAGTTTTCTTTTATGTATATTAAAGAATATAGTAAGAGTGTTTCAATTAATAGTGTTACATGCAGGCATTATCATAGGAGAACAAAAAAGTGCCAGAATGATTTCCCACGAGTTGCTTGAGTCCCAGAGGTGTCAGTTGTAGTCCCCTATACTTATGAGTTACAAATTACCAGAGGTGCTAATTTAAGCACCATTGTTACTACTCCACGGTTTTAACACAGCCACCGCGATGATTGCAACGATGATAAGAAGGATGAGGATCGCAATGCACATCCATTTCCTCGAACTCTTTTGTAGCTTCTTGGCCTTCTGAAGAGCATTGTTCCCTTGCTGTACATGATCTACCGCACTCGATACCTGCAGAATAAAAACACAAAATACGTGATCGTCATATCTGATACAGAAGTGGCAAAGTGTGATACAAGATTGACATTCCACGTCACGTTTTTTCCAAATCAAGTTCTTTTTTCTTTTGGGCTTAAAACGCCAAGAAATTCATGGGATCATTGCGCTTTCAGATTGTAGTATTTACATGGGTTTCTATGTTGTTAAGCAAGTCCCCTTGTGCATCGACCAGCACCGCCATATCCAGAAAGATCTGTGCATAAGAGAGAGAGTTATCATATACTCATGGCGAAACACAAACAGAAAGTTTTCCTTTAGTTTTGCAGCAATTCTCCCGGTTGGCCTCAAGGAATCGTGGCATTAAAATAAGACAATAACTTGGTTTTCTTATGAGCTACATGACTAACACATACTTAACATGTCATGACACAACTTAATGATCTAACCGATCACTCACTTTCTTACAGAATTCAAGCAGCAACATTCAACAGATTAATGTTATTATATTCAATATGGCAAATACCAAATTGTAAAGTGAATTCTAAAAAGTAAGGCCTATGCTAGACATCTGTATTGTATAGCAACTTCATGTCTTCGTCAGAGAGTATGCATCATAAACTAAGAATATACCTGTTGTAAATCGAGAAGCTTCCTCTCAAGATCTCTAACAGCATCATGTCGCTCTTGAATTTCGGCCAGAGTGTCCATTATCTACAATTTGATACACAATTTTGGATGTTATCAATCTTAATCAGAAAATTCAATGTTTCAACAACCCAAGCTTGAAGAATTAGGAGCTTAAAATTAATTGTTCAAGATGTAAAAAAATGTGTCAAGTTTGTGAGAGAATGCACAATTTCGATAGTAAAAAGTGCTTATATGGGGGCGGAGAATAAAAAAGGAAATTTGACAAACCTGGCCTCGCCCTTGTTCTTGGATTGCCTTCTGGAAAATTTGTTCACTGTCTCCTGTCTCGATTAACCTTTCAATTGTCTGTACAATGTTAAATAATTAGAAAATGAGCTTTCTGGTATAGATATATCGTAATTTCAACAGTGCAATAAGTTTTACCTCTTCATCAGCTCTTGCGCCCGTCACTGACATTCACAAAATGCAAGAGAAATAAACTATAAAATCAGATCATGGAAATTCAAGTAGAAGCTCCAGAAATAGCAACCACTGATGAGTGGCAAGTGAGGGGTTCAAACCTGTAAAAACTCGCCTCTCGACAACATCACGGTACTCTTGATGGATGGTGTCCCTTAGAGTCTGCATGTCTTAAGTTCAAAATTTAGAGATGAAAGAAACAAAAATTATGAGATTAAAAATAAAATGCATGTGTGGGTGTGTATGACCTACCTGAAATTCAGCCATCTTGTCCTTTAATTTCTTTTTCAAGGCACTGCAACAGTAGATAACAGTGGACACTTGACAATGTTAGATTCAGCTGAGTTGACAATTAATAAAAGATTTCTCCAACAAGCATGTGTGGGTGAAAAATCTTTGGTGATACCACAACTTAGTAGATACCAAAAGGAAATGAGGGGAAATAGGCAGAAGGCATCTTGAAGGCAATTGTTGGAGTACGAACTTACAGGGTTGTTGCTGTTCGGGATCTATCTACACCTGTTCCTTTTCCGCAACCAGCCTTCTGTCTATTTGCTAAATTCTGGACCCATACGGAAAGGTTAGTCAGACAAACAAAATTACTACCAACCACAGAAACAAACACAGCTTTCTGTTGAGTCAAAACTTACCTCTTTGTCGAGTTCTTCAATTTTTGACTTTATCCATCGAGCAACTTTTCCAACTTCGTCAACATCTTTCTCCATTCGTTGCTTGATTGCTGCACATGGTGAAAGAATCCATCATCTTTGTTGACTTAATGAGGGAAACGAAAAATTAAGTTGATAAATGCAAACAGAATATATATCACCAGTAAAGGGAGAACAGATTACAGGGATTATTTTTAGATGTACGAGATAACACGCTAGAATATTTTTTGACATCTCCTATCTTACATACATCTTGTTTTCTCCCTCCGTTTAAATCCATAATAGGCATCATTTTATAGAGCTACGAAAGAAACAAACATACATAACATAATAGAAAATACGAAAATAAGCATGAAAGATTCACTTGATTATTGAAATAATTAAACAAGTTTGAGATTACATTTCATTGAAGGAGCCTTAGTAACAGCCTTGGACTCTTCATGTGCATCCTGCATGAAAAAAAAAAAACATTAAAAAGTGATAAAAAAGTGCATCTTATATCTCAAAGAATCATTCCACCAACTGTAACGCGCTCCAATTTTTTAAGCTATTGTATAAGGCACAAAAAAGAGAACAATTTTTTTTTTTTTTCCAAATAACAGTTTATCAATGTTTAAATTAGTGGGATCAAACGCAGTAAATTTACCAATCTGGATGATGGACTATCGTGCAAATAAACAGAACTCAGTCCAGTTGCTATACAATTCTATGTTACCTACACTGCAGTATGACGTTTATGTGTTCTGTTTTGTTACAATTATACTTGTTCATGACCTTATAACTAAAATTCCCAATTTGATGAAGACGATAAGTAACTAGAAATGAACTAATGATATCAACACATATTGGCATCACGCTTGTAATTACAAAGACGACAACATTACCAACCAAAACGGAAGGACTCAAGTCTTTGAGCTTCTTGGATAAGAAAATTCACTCTCAATTAAGTTTAACGGCTGAATTCATTAGCGCAACACTGAATGAGACCAAGTTAAAGAGTAACCAATTCAAGCATTTCAGACAATAGCACCAACCAACGAGGAACTATGACAGCTGAGACAAACAAAAAACATTCATGGCGCTGACAAGAAAACATATTGGAAAGCATAATACCTGGAGCTTTTTCAAAAGTTTATCAAGCTTCTCATTTTGCTTCTCGATCTCTTGAACCTGGGGGCAAAAATCATGAAAGCATTAGACAGAATCAACAGAAAGTAAACATAACACAAATTCCATATACAGAATAATTATCTATGGAAAAAAGTAAAAGGAAAAAGAGTAACGGAAAAAGAAAATAATTGCGTTTCATGCATTTAAGGGATGTTGCACAAAAATAAGTAAAAGAAGTTAAAATACCTTTTTGAAAAAATTCTCCAAACCAAGTTCTCCAGAATTCATTGAAGCATGTGCTCCTAGTTCGATATCTCCATCTCTCAAAGCTTGACCCCGAGAGATCTCAAAAGAATCCTGCAAGCAGTAAATAGGTCATAAATGAACTCGAACAAAACCTTAATCCCGAATCTGATTGCTTGACTTCAATACGGTCTAGGAAAGAAAGATAAAAGGAAAGAAAAGGCACGATAACAATGACTTGAACTTACATAACCACATGACACTGCTAAATTTCTAAGAACACATTCTAGTAGACAATTAGTATAGACAAGCAAACCCGATACATAGAAAGAAAATCACAGCCTCGATTGCAGAGCTTGCGTATATGTCAAGTGTTATTCAGCAGTTCAGCATTATGTAAAACTACAACACTCGTTTTACAACTTCCATCATTGTCCTTGTTGTTAATAATTTAAAATCCAAAAAAGAGAAAAAGGGAAGTACTTCTTGTCAATTACAGCGTCAAAAGTCTAGTTTATACGAATCTTTAGTGATTCAAAACATCAATGCCGATGAATTCTGTTCAAAAGCTGAGAAATAAAAAAACATTGCAGATAAACAAAGGGAAAAAGAAAGCAAATTGTTCAAGTTTTTAAGTTTTGGTAGCCACAGTAGCTTGTGTTGATTGAGCTGCGATGAATTAAAAGTGTAAAACCAACCACTTGCATTCCCTCAATCACAATGCAAAATCCCATAATTCATTAACCTTCAATTTTTCATCAATTTCCCTCCCTTTTCTCACTAACCAAACAGAAAGTACAAAAAGCCAAACCCCCATAAGCCAAAAATTCAAGAAAAAAAACAAAGAAGAACTCATTAAAAACGCAGATCCAATAACATAACGCAACCGGATCAGGACAAAAACAGAGCCACAAAACCTCCAAACATGCCCAAACAAATAAAGCATAGCATAAATTAACGAACGAAAATCAAATACATTACCTTTAGTAGGTCGTTCATTGTCGAGGGCAGCTGAAAAATGCAACGATGAAGAACTACAATTTGAGAAAAAAAATTAATAAAAGCTAAAAATTTAAGGTAAAAAAATGGAAGCTTTCTCTCCTCTGAGGGACCTGGTTAATTGAAAAAAAAAAAAAAAACCAGGCCATTGTCAGGGTTTCCAGAGGAGAGAGAAAGGGAAACCAAATGAAGGGGAAAGAAAGACAGAATGTGCTTTTTGTGTTGGAGATGTTGCGGCAGAGGAGAGAGACAGAGAGAGATATCAGAGACGGAACGTCATTTTCTTTGCTGTTTTAAATTTCTCCATTTTTTTCAGGTTAATTACAATTGCAAATTCATACTTTATTTTTAAAATTTCATAAATCTTACACAAAGTTGTGATTTAGTTTTCGTGTTATGTATCTCTTAATAAATCCGTAGATGTGGTATTAGTATATGTTCTAGTTTTGTTGACGTGGATGCTATGTAGAGTAAATAAATTTTTAATTATTTAAAAATGTCAAAATATTTGTTTTAATGATTTTCTATTTTCTGTTTTTAATAATTAAATTTTCTTAATTTATTTTGAACCAAGTGGCACAAATACAGGCTTGTCATATTATCATATAACGATTAATTTGATGTATTAACTAATGAATGTACGACATTGTAGCGAAACACAAATTATTATATGACACTCTAATGATTTAAAGATGAAATATGAGTTTATAACAGTTAGCATCCAAATTTAAAGGTGTAAAATATAATTTCCCTTTGTTTTTTAGTTTTGAAATTCGTTTGTTACCTAATTTGAAAGAGAACGAAGGTGGCACTTTCTATTTTTTGAACTTTGTTAAAGGACGAATGTGCCCTTTGACCTCGGCTGTTTTTCTCCACTTACACTACATGACCCACCATTGCCGTACTAATTACTACGTAGCACGTGGATCACGGCGGTGAGCCTACGACGTTCAGGTGCCTCTACAAACACTCAATTATTTTCTAAATTCACCTGATTAATTACTTCTTTGATAGTTTTTTAGAGGGTTACAAATCTTTTAGTACACCTATAAACATTTTAATTGTCCCTTATTAAACACAATTTAATCAATCTTCGATAACTTAACTTGTAAATTTATTCCACATCACTAAAGCGAAAAAATTTAAAATAAATGCTGAAAATTCTTTAAAAAAACGACATGAATTGTCAGCTCAAGTTCAATCAAATTGCACCTATCCTTGTGCATTCAATATGAAATGGCTCAATACTATGATTTCGTAGTGATAAAACGAACTCATTCATTGTTGTTTGATGAATAATCACCGAACGATGAAAGGAGTTCATTGGATCGCATCTAACACCTATAATTATATCTTTCTTTTTAATTGCTTATGTCCTCTTATGTCATTTTAGTCTAGAAAATTATTATTAGCATTCTAAAATTCTCATTTTGCACTCCGAACTTTTTATATATAGAAAGAAAAACACACATCTGAGGAGTGCAAAACAAGATTTTTAGAGTGAAAATAACAATTTCCGTAGTCTAAGGCCAAATGGAAAGTACAAAGGTGATTTAAAAAAGGTTGGCACCCAAAAAATATAGACCAAAAAATAAGCTTGAAACAAGGAGGGAGGGTGCAATGTGAAAGTGAACCGGAAGTAGGAACGGGTTCAAGACTCGGAAGAAGACATAAGAGCTAAGTAAGTTTTCTCGTCCATGCTGTCAACGTTAGGCAACTGAAGAATTGCGTGGCCAAAACATGGAAGAAGTTGGAGTTTTGGAGAAAACACACAAAACGCGCGTATTGGGTACGTACGCTACACAGAAGAAGGTGCCGTTCCTATGCGGGTTGACCAAAATACCGACAGGTGGATGGCCGTGGCACTATCAATCCATTGCCCAACAGCTTTCATATTCCAAATTTGCACGTATATACGAATCGAAGCTACCACAATTTACAAAGGAAACCAAAGCTCTCTCTCTCTCTCTCTCTCTCTCTCTCTCTCTCAAGAAACCCGTTACGTTACAGAAGAACCTGGCAATCAAACAGGTTTCTTTCTGTAAGTTGAGGTAGTTTAACAATTCTGGTTACGGATTACTAAACATGTAATGTGGTTTGATGTCATTTTTAAGTATATGTGATCAATACATCGAAATTGTGATTTTTTTTTCTTTCTTTTTTGTTGCTTTTATTTGATTATATTATATTGGTTTGTTTACTGCTGCTGCTTTCACAATTTCTTAAGGACACAATTGTTGCTTATTTACTCATCTGAGTTAAATTTTTGTGAAATCTTTAGTCCCATGTGTATGGGCTATGTATTTGGAAAAATGACAACAAAATTAACTAGAGCTACGTTCTTTTGAAACTCTTTGGCCCTTTATTGACTGTTGATTGGCGCCAAAGATGTCCACTTGTCTCGAATCTGCACTCTGTGTTTCCTAACGATTGATGAACAGAAAGTAAGTTTTGTTAGCTTTCGTTGTTACCCTAACATGTAGACAAAGTTCCTATAAGTTTCCAATTGTTTAAGCATCGTCTATAATATGCTGAGTATAGGTAAACATAATTTGTCGTTATCAATAAAATTTCTCTCATGTCGCTGAGGTATTCTAAAAACAAAAAAAAGTATAGGTAAACAGAAGATTTTATGCTCCTTGTTTAGTTTTTCGTTTTATAAATCACCGAGTATTAGCATTTTGTGATCTACTGAATATCTTTCCGGATTACTGATTGCACAGTTACATTTGTTTTTAGGAAATCTCAGGTTCGGAGGAAATTGTTATACTTTTCGACTTTTGGCAAATCGTCTGGAGATGGATGACAAAACTGAACATAACGGAGAAGAAAAAGTCGGAAAGGAAGAATGGCATATGGTGATGATGACCAAGGATGTAGAACCAGGTGACCCGAAGGAGGAGAAGACTGAAGCGGAACTTGAATTAAAGACCGAGTCAGTGGTCAAAGAAAAGTCGAAACATGAAAAGGATGAGAAGAAACATAACGATGCAGATGAGGAGAAATCGAAGAAGGAGGATAAAGACATGGAGGACAAGGAAAAGAAGAAAGAGGACAATGAAGCGGGAGAGAGCGACAAGGATAAAAGAAGGACAAGGAAGAGAAGAAGAAAAAGAACAAGGACAAGAACAAAGATAAAGACGATGATATAGAAGGGGGAGAAAAAGAGAAAAGAAGAAAGATAAAAAGGAGAAAGAGGACAAGGGTAAAGATTTAGAGGAAGGGGATAAGGAAAAAGATGACAAAAAAGGAGGAAAGAAGAAGAAAGACAAGGAGGACAAAAAGAAGAAACACAAAAATGTAGAGGATGAGGAGGAGGTCAAGGCTGAAGTTTCTTCCAGGGAGATTGAAATTGTAGAAAACGTAAAGGAATCGGAGGGGGAAATGGAGGAGAAGACGCAGAAAGATGAAGGAAAGGAAGGTAAAGAGAAGAAAGATAAAGAGAAAAAGGAGAAGGGCGAGAAGGGCGAGAATAAAAGAAAAGTCGATAAGAAGGACAAATGCACGGATGTTGGAAAGCTGAAACAGAAGCTAGAGAAGATCAATGGAAAAATAGAAGCCCTGCTTGAGAAAAAGTCAGACATCACGAGGCAGATAAAAGAAGCTGAAGGTGCAATCCTCACTGTTGCTGAGAAGCCCACAGATGCAGCATAGCACTCTGCGGTAGCGCATTTCACCTCTCTATACTAATACTCCATAATTTGCTTTTTATATTATTGTTAGTAACAAATAAATGTCATCTGTTAGTGTATTTTTCTTGTGATCTGCAATTTTAGAAGTCATCCATGTTGAAACTAATGTTAGTGGTATGTACTACGAAAACCGGTGAGCAGAGCGGGTTCATATGTGTGGCAACCAACCGGAATATGATAGTGGTTTCAGTAGGATGTAAATTACTTGAAATTTTGGTTGGTTTGTAAACATCTATAGAGTATGTATATAACTTTGCATATGCAATGAGAGTTGTATCTGATAGATATTGTTTCTGGATTCAAGATAGTCTTGTTTTGTTCGAAGAAATCATGCAGCTGCCTGAACTTTGTTCCGTTAGATATAACTAAGTTCTAGATTTGGAGCTGTTAAGACAAACTTTGCAATATTTTTTCTTTTTCGGGCTTAATCGTTCTTCATTGAGAGTGACAGACAGCACAGATTGCTCAAGCGGTGGTGGCATATGCCTCGATCATTTGCATATTTCTCCGGTGAAGCAAATTTTCTGAATAGATCTGGCCACACCGGAGAGGAGCCTACGTTGTAGAGTAACACTGCAACTCAAAACTTGAACAACCTACCACAGGAGGCACCTTGAGCTACATGCGTTTGATCACAAGGCAATGCCTGCTTCCTAGGTTGCTCATAGTTTGGTATTTACCAACAAATGAGGTGAGGAGAAAGATTCAGAGGGATTGGGGAAGTGCATGATTCAAAACTTGAAAGGGAATTTCGAAATGAAATGCTATCACTAAAGGACCAAGTTTTGACAAAATAAATTAACAAGAGATCGCAACGAATCATTTCATGTACTCATCATTTGTTCTTTACAAGAAAATTACACCTGTGGCTTATCTAACAAGTAATACTTTTTCTATGAATAAAAACCTTCAATATCGGTAGGCGGTGTACAAACTCTGAGTGGCTTTACCCCAAGCGCATCGATAATATTTCTCGATCCTCATCTTGTGTGAAGGTAAACAAATAACTCTCCCGTTTACTATAGAAAATCAAAGAATTTACCCAAAGAATATGTTTGAATACCTATATCTCTCAAAATGGCAAAGCTGGAACCATGAATCAAACCGTTATTGTCATCTCTGCCTCCAAAACTTTCCATTTCAGTGGAAAACGATGGAAACTGAAGGCTGCATTAGAGTAAAAAGATAGGCACTGTATCGCATGTAGATCCAACTTTAGTCATTCGGGTCCATTTCCTCATCCTGCTCAGAGACGAGAGTAGCATTAGTTCTGTCACTGTCATTTGATTCTGGTTGTTCGTCCAGAGTACTTCCATACTCTGACAATTCATTGTCCTCCACTTTACCCTCTTCCCCAGCTGAATCCAAAGGAACTTCGTCACCATGCTTCATCCACTTCGGGCACTCTTCTTCACCTCCATATACAGTTCGGCCATCATTACCTTTTACACGAACTGGAGCATCGGCAGAAGATATTCTACATGAGCATTCCGGAAGTGGGTGTGAAATGAACAATGCTGGCTTCGACAAAACGGATTGCCTTATTAGGCCTTCCTCACTTAAGCTTTTCTTAAGATGTTCCTGGACTGAGAGTGTCCAATTATGCTTGGGATGGTAGATATTGTCCCTGGTCATGTTGAAAAGTTCTGCTGCAACTTTCCTGTTCAAAAAGAGGACACACAAAGTTAAATACGAACATTAATCATAAAAAGTCGAATAAGAAGATTCTTTTCTTTTTCTCCTACCTGTCTGGTCGGTATGTTCTAGAAGAAGCAACCTCATACAAACGGTGTCCCATGACCAAGCTTGAAAAATCTGGCCATCCACTGCCATCATTGTTAAAACCAGGAAAGAATGTGTCTGCTTCCACAGAGACAATATAATCAAGAGCATCCCAAATCAGTCTATGTGCTTGCATCCTCAGATCCAAAGCAGTAAGGTCTGGTTCGGTGTCAGTCTCAGTAATCCAACCATACCAGCCTTCTTTTTCATGTTGATAGATAGGTCTACCAGGAGGTGGAGGAAGAGGCCGAGGCCTAGGACCGGCCTTCTTCCATTCTTCTTTAAGTTGTTCCTTGCTTTTTGCTGGTGGTCGTTGAAATGGATTTTGTGGAAGAGGTGTTTCAGGTCCAAGTATATCAGACAATTCTTTATTGCTGCACAAGGAAGTGCGATCCACTAAGTTGGGAAACATAGCACGCAAAGGGACCAGAACACGTTGACCCCCAAATGTTTCAGAACCAGCCAGATATATAATTGTTTTAGGAGGATACCCCATTGAAAGAAGAAGAATTCCAACCTGTGAAAGTCGCAACAAGAATAAATGAGCTAATGAACCACAAAAATATAAGATAGATTGATTTATTAATTATCATCATTGGGCCCATACATTATCAATGCACCACCAAAACTGAAATTAAAGTATATAAAACGATGCAATTAAGTACAAGATCAAATTTAGACCATGATTCTTAGTTAAAGCTTGTTCACAGACGTATTAAGATGCTTGAGTCAAGCTCCGGGATAAGGACTTGAGCTTGAGATAATATACAAGGTTGTTTTCAATCCCAGGGTCTTTTTTTCTACTACCCTTCCCTCTCTTTTATTTTCTTATGCCTTTTGTCAAGGCAATGACCCAATTAGGGACAGTCAACATGGTAATTTAGGAATCACAATGACGCATATCATTATTTAGAGTGGATACCTTTAGAAAGGATCATTCCTTACTCTTATTCGTTGCCTATTTATCATTTACTCCTTTGAAATAAAAAATTTCAAGTAATTAAAATACGAAAATTGTTTTTATGAATCAGATAATGTTGGATTAATTAAATTCTCAGTGCCATTCCATCCTCTACTGTTTTCTTTCTTGGTCTGCGTCCTCGACTTATTAAACATATTACTTGTGCATAAATTTTTGGAAACACAAATTCCATTCCATTCCAATTGTAATGTTAATATTTAATATTTAAAAGTGAAATCGATAAAAGGATGCTAGAGGTTCTGCTTTTTCTGAACTGCTCAAATCAATTCCAGTGTTGAGTGAGTGCCAAGGAAACTTAATTTCACAACCAGCATTGAAGTTCACTACTAGTCTTTTAAACAGTCTTAATTATGGCACTGAAAAGTGAAATTTTCTAAGCAATAAAAAATAGACCACAAGAAAGAAGCATCAGAGTGGACTAGAAGCCACACAACAGTACTTACAAATACATAACCTGGATCTGAAATTTAGTACTGAGCTTACCTCTTCAGGCATCAGCGGGCATGAGCCATTCTCTCTACGCAAATGTGAATCTATGCTTGGTTCCTCATGAACAATGCCCTTTTTAATCATTTGTTTCCTTCGATATTGTATGAATTCAGTGTGAACATCCTACAGAAAAGTAGCAAGTTAACAAGATAATTTGATAGCCATGAAACTGAATGAATGTTAATATTTTGCATTTGTTAAAGGTAGAAACCACCTGCACTCAAGAGGAGGGGGAGAGCTCCAAAACTGGATTTTATTGGACTTAGATTTAACCAAGGAACAAAGGAGAACAATTGTTTTACCACCAACTTAGACTTCACAGGCAGAGATATGAAAAAGATTGTAACCAGGAAGTTTATGTTAAGTTGCAACACCCCCGTCACATGTGAGCCTCTTTCCATCACCAAGGGCCAACATGTGGAACTCAACTTAATAATGGGATTCATAATTGCAGGTTATTCAAGCTTAGGTTCTATTACTGTAATACTATGATATAGTCTAAGCATGTAGGTCAACAATTTATATTTTCACAACTACCAAAGATAAAACCAGATTAAACATCTTACCTGAAAAAGTTCAGCACAGCCATGATATGCCAAGGTTTCTCTCACCAAACCAGGATGATACGCTAGGAAAGGTTGACCCCATGCACGTAACCTATCGAAGGAAAATAGTTCTTAGATATAAATTATTACAAGCAGTGAACAGGGTCCACCAGAAGCCAGATACAATAAATAAATTAATAAAGATCCATCACTACAGAAGCTACATAAATAAAAGAACTAATGCTATAACGGCCTTCTAATCTAGCAATATATACGAAAGTAATAATCACTAAACTCTGATGAGAATGAATCCCCAAGCAAAAACATAAACCTCACCCTTTCCCAGAACAGTATGACCACACTAGCGGTTATTATAGGAAACTTCACGCAGCCTTTGAAGCACTTTAAGAGGATGTGTTCCCTTTGACTGCTTGGAAAACCTAGGCATATCCATTAGGCTTAAAGTTTTCATTTTCCTTGTACAAACTTCTATCTAATTTCTAGACAGCCAGACCTAACATTTTCAAAGAAAAAATTTCCTTACTCCATAACTCTATCCCCCAGTTGACTCCATCCTTCTGGTTAACTCTATCTATTGCCTAACCTTTCCAACTCAGATGTAACCTTCAAATGAAAAATCTATTTAACTAAAAACATCTTGCAGATGGTCTAAGAGCAGTCTGTACTAATCAAGTTCTCTACAAACCATTATCGCTCAGTCAATTCAAATCTTCAAGAAAAAAGGTGGGTTGCTAGATTCATACCTCTCCACCATCTTGTGTCCAAGCATTTGGATTTCTGGCCGGAATTGAAGTGCATGGAAGGCGACCCTGCATCTAAGTCTTTGAAACTCGGCCATGTTTGGTGGAAGGATTGACTGAAAATAGGATTATATTGTATCAAGAACACTTAAACTTAATTATCAAGTATGCATGCTTGGAACAGAGAAATCACTAAAGCAAAAAGAAAGAAAACAGACTGACTATTGACATAATCATATATGAATGAATGGTCCCTATGAACCAATAGCAAAGCGACAGAGTATGAATATTTTAGTGGTTCGTAGATAACATTTATTTATTTTCATAAACAATGGTTCATACGTGACAGTTCTAGCGCAAAAAATGAGTATGAAAATATGTAGTTATAAATGTTAAAATAATATGCATGTTTTCTCAAGCAGATGACATTTTGCAATAGCTATACTATCAAAATAGTAGAACATCAGCTACCTGCAGACATCCACCATCAGCAATGATCAAGCCGATAACCTTGGTTTTCCTCAACTTTGGTAGGACTTCTTTTATATAAAAATTTGGAGAAGCTGACATCTTGGGTCTAAAAGAAGGGAACTCATTTCTTTTCCTTGCTGCCTTCAGATTATCTGGCAGACTCTTCACAATGACTATGTCATTCTTTAAAGATGCTATAAACTGCACCTCATCGTAGAGATATGTAAAACTCTTGAAACGAGAGCTGACAAAGTCATTTAAAACAAAAAAGATAAGAAGCAATGAACCATATGGTCTACAAACCGCAGAAAATTGGCATGAAAGAAGTAGCAAACTAGAAAAGAACCTGATGCCTTTTGAGCGAGTACTTTCTTGAATGTCTGGAATGACAAGAGTAGCATTTAGAAGCCTGGATATGGTGACCAGATCACAGATCTAGAAAATTAACAAAGATTTATGAACACCACATACAAATTATCACGTAATCACTTTCACATATTTGAAAAATCGTACCGTAGATCTTATCTTTTCGAATCCACCAAATATTTTTGCGTAAATGAAGCCATTGCTCTGGTCATTTGGGACTGTAAAGAAAACAAAAGTATTCAATCGGCTAAAATATGAATGGTTCAAGGTTATCATATCCTCCAGTGACAAAAAAGAACATAGAATGAGGGAACTCAATTCAAATCCAGTACAACAAAAATGACAGTTAACAGATGCTTCAAGACTACAAAATGTGTTTGGTCCTGCATGCGAGGGAATGGATTCGTCAATGGGTTCAAATTGTCAAATTCTTAAACTATACCATGCTAGAATATGATAAAACCAGAAGCAACAAACTGAGAAAATACACAAATGCAAGAAAAAGAGCAAGATCATCACCAGGATAGTTGCTTCGGGGGTTGGCATAAGGCTGCAAAGACTGCAGGGGCTTCACAGGCCCCCATAGCTTCTTATTAGGAACACTCTGCAAGATTGTAACAAACAAAAGAAACCCATCAAAATAACCAAGAACATACACTCGAAATACATGCATAATGGACAGAGAAATGAATCAAAATCCCACCTGCCTCCCGGAGAGGGAATTGAAATCGTTATGGAATGCGGTCAATGCGCTATACTGCACTAAATCGACAGTCGAAAACCGTGCTATAGAGAGATGCCGAAGTAATGATGCGAAAGATAAAACGAGGACAAAGACAGCAACCCATTTTATCTTAGATTTGAATATCATCTTGGCTCATCAAGCACGCAACAAGAATTCCACTTTCCCCAATCAAACATCACATTTCCAAATCCAATAACTCGATGATTTTCCTACTAAAAAAAATCAACAGCCAACAACAAAAAATCAATCAACCAAGAAGACAAAGACAACCCAATTGAGCTAAAACGATGAATCAACGAAAAAGATGACAAATGACAAATTTCGAATCAAAGGATCTGAACTATTGCTATTGTACCACCAGATAATCAAAGATTAAAGATTGATAAAATCGTAAGTTAAGTCAACGAACCTCGGAAGCAGGGGCGATTAGTCAATTCAAATCTGAAGAATAAAAAATTGAACATGGAAATTTTTTCTCAGGAAACAAACAGAAAGCAGACGGAGGGTATCAACGAATCTGGTGGTGTGGACTGAAGCCTTATGGAAGACAATCGGAAAGGGAAATGGGTTTTAGATTTTGTGCTGCAAATTTGTAGATTTTAAAAAATGGAACCGGAAGTTTGGAAGAAAGGAAGGAACTTTGTGTTTTGTCGTGGGTGTCAGAGTGTGTGTGTACTCCCTCGGATACGTACTATATTTTTTTTCAAGATCTCGAGCTTTGTTTTGTTTGTCTTACTTTCCCAACATTACTGCTCACTTTGATTCTCTCCCTTTTTCTATATTTTTGTTTTGTTCTTCGAAAAAATTAAAATAAAATAATGAAATCGGTTAAAACGATGTTAATACAAAATTCAATTATTGAAATGATTTTTTTTTTTAAAGAGATTTGTTGCGTCGTTAATACATTGTCGTAATTTGATTTGAGGATTTCCACAATTAAAATTTAATAACCTCCATTTCAGCCAATTATCCGGCAAAATAATGTTCTAATTTCTTTTTTAATTCAAGCGATCAATATGAATAGAGAAATCGAGTGCAAGACTTCAATATAAAAATTATACTCTCAACCAGCTAATCTACGAGTTCTTGACGCCTTGGTTTCTTTTATTTCTTCAACTTGTAAAAACTTTATCACTCATTACTAGAGTATGTGATATTCATTTTTATTTGTAACTAACAGCCTAAGAGCATTATTTAGTAAGCGATGCGATCTAACAAAAACTTATGTAAATAATATCATTGTACTAAAACTTGGTAAAAAACTTTAGAATTTTTGTTCTTAGACATGTATGCATTAGCTCTCTTCTTCTTCAAAATACTAGCAAATAACATTATTTAGTAAGCGATGCGATCTAACAAAAACAAAATTATTATTAACACTCGAAAAACTAAAATAGTTTTGAAGAAGAGAGATAAGGGCGTTTTGCGTTACTTGTTAAAATAAGGCCGTCATTTCATTACTCCGGTTCAAAGTACGTTAGAAGAGAGTGAGGAAGAAATTGTAAGCTATATAAATACAAAACAAAAATTGTATACTTTCTCTTATTGGAAGTGAATTACAAATCAAAATTCACAGCTACAGAAAATTAGAAATCTAAGCAAAGTCAAGATTATGATGCTCAATCTTGCAAGCTACTTTTGCACTAAAAGGATTAAACTAAAAGAAACATATACATGCAGAATCCAGTTGTTACAATCGTGTAAAACAATTTGTTGACTAAGAAGTTTCAAAATTGCTCAAGGGAACTGTCGAGAAACCTCGCCGGAGCCACAACTCATACATAACCATGTAAAAAGCATCATAATCAATAGGGGAAAGATGCCACTGGAAATGTTTGCGCACCTTCAACACATTACTCTGTAACCGCAGATATTCATCGGAGCTGATCTCCTTAAGGATTTTCTTAAGCAGTGGGATATCTAGAGTAGCAACAATGACTGAGAAGCTGCTCCAGTTTATTATGTCTGCGAATGGTAAATCATAGTAGTTGGCAATTATCACTGGGACACAACCGTAGTATAGTGAATCTGCAATACGAGCTGTATTTACTTCAAAGCCTTTGACATGGAGGCAGAACCTGCTGCCAAGCAGTTCATCAGCATATGGTGTAGTAAGCCGACCAAAGTGCGCAAAAATCTCAGAGTCATTTCTCCAGACTTGAAGAAGCTTTTCTCGTACTGGGGAGTTGATTCCTCCGGCGAAGAATGCAAGTTTTGTCCTGCATTTTCGTTTTTTTTTTTTTTTTATCAAAAGGGGAAAACTAAGTTCCAGCTCATGCAGAGATAAAACCAACATATTTCCAAAGGCATGGTTAAACTGCGAATTCAATTTTCAGAAAATGAACGCATTTGTAAGATAGAATATTGAAAGAAAATAAATAAATTGATTCCCCCTTTTTTTCAGAAAGATTACTCTGCAAATTCTGAAGATACCGAAGCCCATAAAGTACCCGAAATCCCACTCTCTCCCACAGACTATTCACCTCCTCACATCCAACATCGTTAAAATTCCCATCTTTTCCACCCAAAATGCGGGAAAAACATACCAATATGTCTAGTATAACAAAAGAGAGATAGAAATTGAAGTATCTTCACCTATTTGAAGAACGAAGGTCAGGGGGCTTTTCATTTCTGGGCCAAATTTGTGGCAGACATGCATCCTTGTGTGGTATGTAGCCCGGTAGGAAGTAGCTTGAAGAACAAACAACTTGAATGGCATTAAATTTGACTTCATTTGCTTTTTCCATGGCTGACCGCCCAATGGAATGACAAGCAACGTAAAAATGATCTGCTCCACCTGTCCGGTTCCAATATTCGTACTTGTGACTAACATTGAAGATGTAATCTCTTATAAAATCTTGGATACCTCCCACGCCAATTCTGGGGTCATGCCGCAACCTTGCAATTGAGAAAGGCAGAAAGAAAAGATCCGCCTTAGTAGGATCATTGGTAATGAAATGACTTTTCATAAGGACCTTCTTGAAGTAACTTTCACTCGCGTAATTACCCCCGGGTTCAGAATCCACAGGCAAAAGTGCATTTGCAAAGGAGTCATCTTGCCTGTGAGGATAAACATATATCTTAAAGCTCCTTTTCATTTCTTTATAGTCTTCAAGAAAGATATGTCTATCATGGAACACGGCGTTGTTATTGCCATAATTTCCTGAACCATAAAAACCAACAGTTTCCACATACCGAAATCAAAAACATCGAAATCTCAGACTGTAAAGTTGTAAACTGTCACTCACTCACCCACCCATGCCAAAACTTGACACATTCACATTCAACCCGGTAAATTGTTCAAAGATTCAACATTTCATAAAAATAGTTCACAATTTTTCACCACCTATCTCAATTTTCACCTGCCATTTCATCAACAACCACAAAACCTTAAAATTCTTTCATTCAGTTTCGTCCTTCTAGATCACAAGTTCCAATTACAAGTTGTACGCACGAATATAACGAAAAACCATAAATTATATGATAACATCAAGCAAAATTAGCAAGTCCCAAAAGCCGAAAATCGAAAATTGACATACCATTCGATCCCAATTGAGGTTGCTCTGGTGAGCGTTGACCCTCGATTACTTGAGCACCGTCCGCTTTCAGATGAGCTTCTTCGACTCGAAGGGGTGTATAGGAAGATGAAATATTGAGTAGCAGTTGTGGGATTGAGTGAGCATGATGATGGTGGTGGGCGAAGAGATTGGAGGTAGAGGAAATGTAGAAGAGGATGAGGAGAGACGTTACGAGAGCTAAGATTGTGGGTACGAAGTAAAAATGTCTCAAGGACCGCGGCTGAGACAGATAGTATAGCACCGCCGAAGAAGAATCGGCCATGGAGGTTGGAGGAGGAGGAGGAGGACGTCGAAGTTCAGTCAGTCTCCTCTCACTTCGCACTCCTCACGCCAGAGTCAGAGGGACACATCGAGAGAGAGAGAGAGAGAGAGAGAGCCGGCACAAAAAAGAAACCAAAAATAAGCATACACGCCAAAATCGTGTCTTCAGGTTCAGCTATGAGTTTCGATGCCTTGCGGATCAGGCCTTTTTTTAAAGTAAGGGTGCGTTTAATATACCAGGATTATTTCAATAAACTAATTTTATGGATTAAGCTGAATTGGTTTAAAATAAACTAAGTGAAACTAACTTAGTGAAGTGTTTAGTGCAAAAAACATGAGATGATAGGGCCCCACTTTGAGAGTCTTTTTAGCATTTCTTTTTTATTATTTTGACTTCAACTTAAGTCTCGTCCGTTATATACAATTGGAATGATTGGATAGGTTTGCTAATCTCAAAAATCGTTCGTCATTTATGGCATTTGTTAACATTTGGTCATTCATTTAAACCTCACTTAACAGTTAACTCTTCAACTTATTTCCTCTATAAAACAAATCATAAATTAAAATAAATTAAGTAAAAAAAAAAAACGCGTAACACTCTATTACATGGGTCACAGAAAATTAAGTGGAGAAGATTTAAACTCTAATTTTCTACTTAAAATTTGGATAAAATTAACTTTTGTCCCTTCGTTCTACATACATTGATCGTATCTCTCACGCCCTGAATCCAGGGCAAGTGAAAAACTTGAATTCAGAACGAAATAAATAAATAATTTATTTAGAAACGTTGGGGAAGCATAGATATTTTGATAGGCCAAAATAAAATTGAATTTCAATTTTATTTAATATACGAGTCAAATACAAAATCAAAGTTACTCAAATTGCAAATATAATGTACCGTGGCCACTGCCTGTTGAGAGTTGAAATGTGAGGAAGAGTTGGGTTGCTTCTCATATTGCCAATTGGTTTTACAGTGGAACTCTAATTTCATCATGGTATCAGAGCCAAAGCCCAAGAGCCACACATGCTCACGCGTCACCTACTTGTTGTCCACGTGTAGGCTTGAAAATCGGCCACACGTGCGGAAGCGTGTTGAGAGTTAAAATGTGAGGAAGAGTTGCCCCACATCAGTAAGGAACAAGATTTGCTATGTCCTTGTATGATCTTGGGCTACTCCCCATAATGATGAAACCTCAATTTCATCACTGTCATGTCATCTCGCTAGGTAGGTTTATGTTCATCGAGGACGCCCAACTGTGTCATGCTAGGGTAACCCTTTGACTGGTAAATGATCGTATGTGATGTTCACCCCAATATATTCAACTACTGTACTAGAGATAGTTCATTTTGATGTCAGAACTCAATGTTGGAGAGCTTTTGCATTAACTGGCGATGTAACATCTACCACATCTCTCAACCAACTGGATCCAAATCAGCCTCCGCGTCCTCACCATCAAGCATCCCTGCCTCGACCTCAACCTCGGCATCTGCTTCCAACTGGCCTCCCTCTTGACCCACATCCGTATCAGAGCTTTGCTTCTGATGTTCATTGGGAATTGGACTTCCACCTTGGGACATGTTACCGGTTGCAACAATGCTATCAGCGTCCATTGGCGTCCCTGAGGCTTCACCGTCTAATTCACTTGCAGGTGTTGCATTCTTCAGGCAAAAAAAAAAAAAATTTATCAAAATTCTTGGTGAAGAAGTAATGCCGATGCCTCCATTACACGTACACATGCATTTACTTGACCCTCAAATTTGAAAGCAACCTCCCTCAAGACAAAAAAGAACACAAAATAGACAACAATAAAGGGATAAAGGTTTGAAATATTTTTCATCTCATTTTCAATCTTTAAGCAGAAGATGCATCGCACATATTTAGCATTATGCAGCCATGTAACGTTATGTTTACACAATAAAGATGTTTCTTTCTAAATCAAATTGGCAATATATACGCGCACATATACGCATACACATTATTCACACCACTTTGTCATTTGGATATTCAACTTTCTATATGAATCAAAGATGTTGGAAAATAAAATAGTAAAAATTCAACACACTGCCAATCATATACCTGATTTTCTTCTAATTGATGTGCAGCACCTTTTGATTCTTCCTTCTTAGCACGTTTAGACCTGTCGTTTGGTTTAGCTTGTTATTTAGACCGCAATCATAGTTATATTCTTACTCGAGAAAATCCAAACATAGTTATATTCATACCCGAGAAAATCCTTCCAAGTCTTGTCTAGCTGAAAATCGAAAACGTTTCCAGCAATAAACCTGCATGATGAAATTTTACCATTAGATAAAACAAAATCAATATTTAAGTGGAACACTAGTTTCAACAATTCTAATATTAAAAAGCAAGAGGTAATGCACATTGAATCACATTGTGAAGCAGTTGAACAGCTATTAAATAAAATAGCACTCTATATTACCAATGAACCCTAGTAAAAAAATCCAGAAAAGCTGAAAACTCAGTCGGTTATTTTTGTGGTAATACCCAGGTTCTATTCCAGCTGCTGGATCCATCTGTAACTCAAAGAAACTAAGCAGTTGCAGAGAAAACAAACTCCATAGCATCACAAGGGACAAGAGTGAGCGACCCCCAGTACACACACACCATGTTAGTTTGGGCATTGAGAAGTAAATAATACTTGCATCTTCAACCAAGGGCTTTCAGTACTCAGTGATGGAGGGTGTTCGAACACGTTGAGGATCAATTAAAGCATTCTAGACATGAAAAAAAGAACTATTAAGCAATAATAACTCCATAATTGTCAAATGAAATTTGTGGTCAACAATACTGAAAGGAACATATTGCTACATATTTACAATATTTTTCTTCTTCAGCAACTTGATCTGTAATGTTTGTCTTCTTTATAGTAAGAATTGAAATGATCAATGTGAAAATGCACTATTGTTTTCCAAATTCGGTTTACGATTTTTTTTTTTCATCTATAAGTTATCCATTTCTGTTAAAATTGTAGCCAAGAAAACTGAAAGAGAGGAAGTATAGCGGAAAAATGTATCTTTAAACCCACACACTTGGATTTGGTCTGCCCTAGTTTATTTTTTTCAAATTTCATTTCCAGAAAGAAAATCTGAACGATCATTTGCTTAGTTGCAATCTAACAAAATATGTCTTGTAATTTGTATCGCTAGCTTGTTGAATTTATGGCGTTTCATATCTCCAATCCTGCAGAGTGCCCTAGTAATAGTATATAATGCCATATTTTACTCATCAACTCTTCATTCTTCTATTCTATAATATATTTTTTTAAGAAAAAAATATGATTACAGTCGGTTTCTTAAGAAATTAGTTTGAGACGTTAGATATGAAATCTCAACTCTTGAAATTTATTCAGAATACTTGCAGTTCCTGAAACAAACTTTCCGCGTGGAGGTTGGATAATTGGGCAAATCAAAGGATTTGAGTCCATATAGGTCTGGAGACTATAGCGTTGGCAGTCCCACATCGGTGGGAGAAGTCAACAAGGGTGGCTTTAAATATGATTATCCTAGTCTATCTAATTCCAAGGTTTTTTGTGATAAAATTTCACACCTGACAGATTAGACAGGTGGTAAAGTTGGGAAAAAGTATCAGTGTCATTAGAGTGGAGCCCCCCAGACTACTATACCCTTTAGGTAGATATCAACTGATTAAATGAAATTCAGTTTTGAATTTTGAATTTTGGTTTTTAAGGACTAATGTTCAGAAACCCATTAATAAAACTAACAGATCTTCAACAAAAGTCATCCGCAAATCCAGACTAACACCACATATACATCCTCAAACACAGTCTCCTTATGTGTATATATACTTATATTTAATGTTTAATATGCTATAATTTTTCAATCGATCACTGGATAGGTGGCATCCATGGTAATGCCACAGTGCTCATTCGGGTTGCCATTTTTAAGCAGTTTCATATAGCCTCCCTCTCCCCATTCCTTGCCCCAGGAGTTCTTGATTCTCCAGTATTCGGTGTCAGACTCGTCCCTTCCGATACCGACTATGGTTACACTGTGTCAAATCAGTCCCACATTTGTCTCTAAAAATCCCGCCTTTGTAATAAACAAAAGCTGCACTTCCGGGATCAATCCAACGGTCACTGGTTGTTGACACACAGCCCTTGTCAGGGCCTCCTCATCCCTCGGCAACACACTCTGATAGTGATTGTTCCGGGTGACAATGGGTAGAATTTCTAATATCTCTCGGTTGCATTCGCCCTTCTTTGCCTTGTAGGGATAACTGGCCTTACTCACGATCCCTCTTTTGGAGACAGCCATATGCGTAATCCTCGAGGCCACCCTTACTAACCTCGTCATAGTCTACAAGCTGCTGCGGGGACAGCGCGGCACCACCTTCTGAAAATGAATTTTAGTAATTGGAGAATCCTTTTTGCTACAGTATTGTGTGTAGCAATACTGATTTGCGATGCAAGTTCTTTTCAAGCATTTGACGCATGGACCGCACTGCACGGCCACGTCTACTCCAGCGCTCAAGAACGAGAGCTGCGTCACACAATATTCAAAGGAAACTTAAATTACAGGTTTAACCAATTTGCAAATAACCAACTAAACAAGTTTAACCAGCTTGCACAAAAGTTCGCAAGTATCAAAAAGCCTGGTTTTTTACATTACGAGGAGTGCATAACTCTCCAACATCAGATACCAACATAAATGAGCAGTGACATAACAATTTACTTGTAAAATAGTACTTGTAAGCAAATTTTCATAAGTAAAAATTCCTCACCTCCCAAATACAAAACATTTCTTAGGATCTGTGGGATCATATACTTCACAAATTCAGCAGCTAGATACATTTTGGTAAACAAAGTAAAAAAAAAAAAAAAAAAGAGAATTTAAGGGATATAGAGAGCAAAAAAGTGAAACGGATGATGGGGAAACTTACAAGTTAGCAGAGGGTCCTCTGTGCAGCAAATTCTGGTACATAAGGACGCAATAATCCCAATCACAACGAAAATTAGGGTCGCAAATAAGAACCCCATGTTGGATTTTCCTTCAATCTTGATCCACACAACGATAAGAATGAATTTCTGCAATACAACATTGAAACAACAAGGAATTCAAACTTGATTTAGGGTTTAATAATTGTAAAAGTTAATTTTAATAAATAGTAAAAAATGAATGCCAAACGATTCTGCTCGAAAAAAGAAAATGGAAACCTACCCGGCTGCTTGCCGCGCTGTCCCCGCGGCAGCTTGTAGACTGTGACGAGGTTAGTAAGGGCTGCAAGGGTGGTCTCGAGGCTTACACGTATGGCTATGTCTCCAAGAGAGGGATCGTGAGCAAGGCTAGTTATCCCTACAAGGCAAAGAAGGGTAAATGCAACCGAGAGATATTAGAAAGTCTACCCGTTGTCACCCGGATCAATCGCTATCAGAGTGTGTTGCCGAGGGATGAGGAGGCCCTGACAAGGGCTGTGTGTCAACAGCCAGTGACCATTGGATTGATCAGGGAAGTACAGCTGTTGTTTATTACGAAGGCGGGATTTTTAGAGACGAATGTAGGACTGATTTGACACAGTGTAACCATAGTCGGTATCGGGAGGGACGAGTCTGGCACCGAATACTGGAGAATCAAGAACTCCTGAGGCAAGGAATGGGGAGAGGGAGGCTACATGAAACTGCTAAAAGATGGTAGCCCGAATGGGCACTGTGGCATTACCATGGATGCCACCTATCCAGTGATCGATTGAAAAATTATAGAATATTAATCATTACATATAAGTATATATACACATAAGGAGACTGTGTTCGAGGATGTATATGTGGTGTTAGTTTGGATTTGTGGATGACTTTTATTGAAGATCTGTTAGTTTTATTAAGGGGTTTTTGAACATTCCTTGCAAACCAAAATACAAAATCCAAAATCCAAAACTGAATTTCATTTAATCAGTTGATGCCGACCTAAAGGCTTAAGTTGTGTGTTTTCAACAAAACTGTGCAGATTGGTTGTCTTTAATTTGTTTATATGTAGAAATGTGTGTTTGTTTCGTATTGTTGTACGAATAAATTGATTTAGAGTTAATTATACACCAATTCATGTCCATTAATCCATGAACCACTTTTGTTTCATTCATTTACTCCGCCATGTGGCTTGATATTTTTGATCATCCTATCACCCTACAAACAACCCTACTCCTTAATCTAGGTCGATAATCTAGGTCGACATCATCTTAAAAATGAATTGATAATGACAAAGGAAATATGTCATTGAAAACATCTCCACATGCGAAACTTGATCCACCTCTCAGTGTAATGCAAGAATTTTCTAATTTCTTTATAGGAGTGATTTCAATACTTTTTGTGTGATGCAAGGATTAAAGTGAGTCCGGATATCTACTATATACATATATATATATATATATATATATATATATATGTTCCTATCCATTCATACTGTCTTGCATGATTAATCACTTGAATTACAAAATCTTTGCCTCTAATTGCGTATCTAGATGCTCCTTTGAAGACCTACCACAGTAATATGGTTGTTTTAATCGAGAGTTAAAGGTCTACCTTTAACTGTGTAACAATGTAGAATAAAAGTGTCTAATTGTGTAACAACTCTCTTGCTTCATTCGGTTTCTTTTGGCATCTACAGAGTGTTCACATGCAAATAGGGGAGGGGTTGTTGCAAGTGCCATATTATTTTCAAATTAAAGCAATAACATCACCAACCAATAAATGTTGTAGCTGTTCACATTCGTTTTTTCTTTCTTTCAGCGTTTTCATTTACTCACGACAATCAACGTACACTAATTTTGGGTTAGGTGGCTATGTCAAATAAATGTTTCTACATATGAGTAATGTTATTCATACCATGTTTTTGTACCATATTTTTATACCATCTTAGGTGATATTTGATGTGGACAGTCATATCATTTGAATTAATCAAATTTTTCAATTTAGTTCATTATTAATAAACTAATAATTAAGAAACACTAGTTAATTAAATGATGATTGTGGTATACGAGGAGTCTTTCTCCTTCATTTCCTTTAGTTTTGCAAATTTTTCAAATGATGTGGCCTGTCCATATTAGATGTCATCTAAAGTTGTATGAAAATACGGTACAAAAACATGATATGAATAGCATTACACTTTTATATATATATATATATATATATATATAGTTATGAGCTGCTCTCATACAAGCTATTTCTAAATTTCGAATGATCACGTTATAGTGGGTAGTGTTGTATAATAAACTATTTTGAAATTAAGTGAGAGAGAAACCGCATAGAGAGAAAAGGAGGTGATGAGATTTATTTATTTATTTATACCAACCAAAGGTAATGTTTTGCTTGCTCTTAATTGCAAAGAAAGGTAATGTTAACTGTTAAGGAGATTAAATTTGTAGATAAAATTAGTAAACTAAATGGTATGGAGGTTGATGATTGGATTATTACTTAAGCATTGATAAACGTGTTTATTTGTTAATTGGTGACGCATCATTTAGTTTGCAACGCTTAAGTAATAATCCAATCATCAACTTTTATGTCATTTAGTTTGCAAATTTTGTCTACAAATTTAGTATCTCTAGCATTACCCTATAAAAAATTTAAAAAAAAAGAAGATCATTCAGATGTTTTAGAATTGGGTAATACTAGAGAGACTAAATTTGAAGACAAAATTTGCAAACTAAATGATGTGTCACCAATAGAGATGAGCATGTTTATCAACGCTTAAGTAATAAACCAATCATCGACTTCCATGTTCTTTAATTTCCATAATTTAATCTTCCTAACATTACTCTTTAGAATTTCCACATTCAATGCACACAATCACATGTCTACGCTAACTCTATTTGCAACAAGTAGAATATCAAAGTTCATCACATTTAAATGGTTGAGTGTAGAGATTAAAACACATGACTTTAGGTGCAGAATAAAGACTAGTAACCAGTTGTACAACGAAATCATGAATCATGCCTCTGAATGCTTATGTAAATGGTATTTTGAAGAACTACCACAATAAATGGTTCTATAAGGAGTCAAAGCTCTACACCTATGCACTAATCGAACTATTATCAGTTCTTGCATTCTTTGGTTTCAAAAGCAATTTTTTTTTCTCAAGTAATGCTAGGCATTTTATATCAAATAAGATTAATAACGTTTGGTTGATATGACTAGCCAACCACACACGCCTTTTTTTTATTCTACAAACCACAGTGTAGGGAAGTCATTTCTTTTCAGATCCCATAAATTCACTAGATCATAAGGAAATGTTTATGTTGGTCGCACTATGCCAACAAAAGAGAACGACTTACATATTCTTCATGAATATGTTTTTGAAATGTCAAATTTTTAATGAATGAAATATCGTAAATAATTTAGTAACAAAATGAAACCACAAGCACAAAAATATTACAGGAATGAAAACAAAATCCGAATAAACTCAAGATACAATTAAGCCACGTTTAAATGTATAAAGTGGTACAGCAGGCCTTAGGTTTTGTGAACTCCATAAACCTTACAAATAGAGTGGACTGGATTTATTTTGACGATCAGATTGAGGTTTGCTACAACCAACTCTACTGATCTAGTAAGGTGGAAAATAAAGTTCCCCCTGGTCCAACTTAAATAAAACGTTCATTAGTTGTGGACTCGAACAAAGGACTCCAATTTAGTAGTAGTCCTCGAAAGATCCTCGAACACAATGATCTCATAGTTGATGGGACTGCTATTGACCGAAGAAGAATCCACAACCTCAATGACAAGCTTGTAATTGATTCCCGCTATTGTTTGAGACTCTCCCCGAACCAACTTCTGGAACACCAGTTTTTGGTCATGAGTCTTGTTGTACTCGGAAACGGCGAACTCCGCGATCTCCCTAATGGGGATCGTTCAAGTTTTCAATTGGGTAATACCCACCCCTCAGTGGCTGGTACTTTGGAGGGTAATGGTGCTCTTCTCCTCCTCCTCCTACTCCATACACGGTGGCAGCAACCAAGGCCGTTCCTGAGATTTTGGAGGCCCTGTGCGAGACTAAAATGGAGGCCCTTGCATGGTCTAAAATTTTAGTTGCTATATTTTCTTTTATATTTTTATTTTTTATTGTGTATAAATTGATATAATGCAAAATAAAAAAAACTTAAAGAAAAATGAAGCATAGTGTGGTACTATGGTGGTCATGTACCTATATGCGTTCTCTATGTTTTTGGTTCAAATCTCCTTATTTTTTAAATATAAAAAGCATGGTGTGATGACTATGTACCTATCATATCACCGTACAAATACCATAATCTAAACCATTCATGCTCTTCTTATCATCTAGAGTTCATCTCAAGAAAAATTATGTGTTAAACGAATCACTAGTTATGATATTAGTAGCATCTTATAATGAACATTTTTTATTGCATTTTTTGTCATTCCCTAAAGTGAGGATAATTCTCACTCCCCCACTCCTGTTGATTGCCATTAAATTAGTTAAATTTTTGAGATTCATGTTTTAAACAATTAACGCAACTTAATCTAACGATAGGTGTAGTTGTAATATAATTTTCTTTTTGATATGGATGACTAAATAGTCTTCAAATGGAATGAAATATAGATGACTTTTAAACGGTGACCAAAAGAATAAATGATTCTAATTATGAAATGTATTCTATTAAATGATATCAAATAAGAAAGAGGGGCTTTTAATGATTATATCATATTTAAGAATTTTAATTTATTATGATATTTCAAACTGCAGATTTATTAGCAAAATTATCTTTTGTAATGAAAGATTTTTTTTTTTTTTTAACAATATAATGAAAGAAATTAAACTACAAATATTTAAAAATGGAAAAAATAGTGTAGCTCAAAAATCCCAAAATAGTTACCCCACACGTGCCCTATATACACACACACACACACACACACATATATATAGGGAGTCGAACATGTAAACTACCACATGGAAGTATCAGTGCTTGACAACCATGCTAGGAAAACATCTATTTATTATTTCCCAACTTATATATATAGATATATAAGAGTTCAGGGGCCCCATAAATCGGGGGCCCTATGCGGTCGCACTCCTTGCAATATATATATATATATATATATATATAAGAGTTTAGGGGCCCCATAAATCGGAGGCCCTATGCGGTTGCACTCCTTGCACCTCCTCAAGGCCGGCCCTGGAAGCAACCGAAAGATACAACAAGATGGTCACGATTAGGAGGAGGCAATGAGAGGGATACATGCTTAGTTTCGTGTTTGTCTCAACAAAAAAGAGACAAGTGAGAGAGATGACACATTAACTTGGCAAGCAAAGTACTTTTATAGTGAACGACAATTAAGTTAGAGGAAAAAAAGGAGTTCGTTTTTGTTATAAAAAAACATAAATAAAAGAAACATTACATAGTTAATAGGGTAAGCAAAAACTTACTTAAAAAAAACGAAAATCAGTTTCAATAATAATAATAAAGTAATTACTTGCGTAAAATCAGGTTCTCTAATTAATTTCCTTGTTAGTGTATACGATATAGATATCATAATTGTGCAATGTATCTAGTGATTTTTATTTCTTTCGAAGATTTCGAAATGATATTGTTTCTTTTGTTTGGAGATTTTTAATGACTAAAAAGGAAATACGTGGATAGTTTACCAAAAATACTCTCTCATAATTAGACAACATATCTAGTGAATTTTATTTCGTTTGAAGATTTCGAAATGATATTGTTTTTTTTGTTTGGAGATTTTTAATGACTAAAAAGGAAATACGTGGATGATTTAACAATAATACTCTTCTTTGTTTAAGAAGTCTATTTGATAAGATTGCATTTTTGTTCACTAGCTTAAAGTGGCAGTGATGCTTACCATCACCATCCTAAATAACAATTAATTGATTTGTGTTGTAACATGTTTGATTGAAGGGATAGAGAAGGTGTGGCAAAGAGAGAAGAGAGGGTTGACGAATTTCTATGATGCATGTTTCCCATCACCTGTGCCTTTATCTATAGTAAATAATATAGGATTTCTTATCTTGCAAATAATAATGACATGGTAATTACTTGCTTAAAATCAGGTTCTCTAATTAATTGTCTTGTTCAGTGTATTCGATATGAATCTCATAATTAGGCAACATATCTAGTGACTTTTATTTCTTGCGAAATTTCATGAACAAGAAATATATTTGGGATATATTTTGGTGTTCTGAAATCGTGGTTGTGATCAGGTGATGCTATTAGAGCCATGAGCATCGTCCTTCCTGTCCCATTATATGATTTGAGATTTTTGGTCTCATGATCTCCGTGTAACACGATGTTTAATAATTTTATTGATATATGTAATCCTGCGGTTCCTAATGAGCTTGCACCAGTGCTTGATTTTACTTATTGTTTTACGATTAGTGATGCTTCAATGAATGAAATATTGGAAGTCTTCTTTTTCATTAAAAAAAAAAAAAATCTATCTGGGATTATTAGGTATGATAATGAGATGTTGAAATTATTACCTCACATTGTAGCTCAAAGTGAGGTCATGAGTATCATTTTTCTCTGAAGTAAAGTTTTAACCTTCCATCAAAAACAGCTTACTAAAGAAGTTCCAAAGGCTAGTGAATTAAATTATATACGTTACATGGCATTTAAAATAGTAACGTTTTTAATTTTCATTAGGGGGGTTTGATTAAATGTGAATTTGATAAAATCAAATTAACCAAATTTCTAAGTGACCAAATTATTTAACATAATTATAAAAGTCCATTCTGGTGGAGAGGCCTTGAGGGTCACTCCAACCAAAACCAGTTCGCGTTTATGAATTATTCCTCGATCATAATTGAAGGTAGCCTATAAACATCACGTCATGAATTTTGTAATGAAGCACAAGGTCATTTCATATTTGACAAATGAATCAACACAATTATTGACCTTATACGCTTAAAAGAAAAATATACCTCTTCTACGAGTACATTGCAAAAGCAAATCCAATCTACGATGTTGCATGTACCGTTATCGATGTTTATACATCGACTGAATAATCTGGGATCGTCATGCTAGTGGCCGAGTATTTAGATTGCAGTAGTATCCGTTGGTAATCTCTTCGATATTCAATGCAAAAGGATTAGACGCGGCAGGGCACCGCCATCCACTCTTGAAATGCTTGAGACGCACTTGCATCACAACACCTTATGAGTATTGCTACAAACAATATTGTACCGTAAAAGTTCTTCCCAGGAAATGAGAGATTATCAACGGATACTGCTGCGTACTATCAGGCCACTAACATGAGGATCTTGGACTATTAATTTGCTATAAAAACAAATTAGTACATATATTTCAGTACGCATACTTCGTTACACATGCTTCGATACATATATTTAGTACATATATTTCGGTATATAAGTTTCGATACACATTTTTTGTACTTGGGTACACATGCTTTGGTACATATATTTCGGCACATATATTTCAGTACACATACTTCTTTACACATGTTTTGCTACATATATTTGGTTACACATATTTCGGTACATTTATTTCTTTACACATATTTTGGTATATATATTTTAGTATACATCCTCCAGTACATATATTTCCGTATACACATGCTTCGGTACATATATTCCCTTACACATGCTTCGGTACATATATTCTAGTCCACATACTTCGTACATATATTTTGGTGCACATGCTCCAATCCATAAATTTTAATCTATATATTTCAATACATACATATTTTGGTACACATACTTCAGTATATACTTTTCAGTACATGTATTTCAATACATATATTTAGATACTTTAATTTATTGAGAAAATTAGAATTAGATGCCTCATTTAGACTTTTCTAAATTATATACTTGTAATTTTCCAACTTATAGATTAAAGTGCTTTCACTTTTTATTAAACCCTATAGTTCAGGTATATTCATTTTTTTGAATAAATTTTTTTTGAAAAGTCCAGGTATATTTTTAATTTAAGTGTTTTTCAAATTCATTTTAATTAAATTCATTTCATTATATCAAAAATGCACTCAATAATATTAATGAATTTAGGGGCTTTTAGATCCAGGTCCAAAAATGTAGAGTGTTTTTAGGAGTGAGTCCAATTATCTAATTATATATTTTTATTTCTTTTATACTCATTTTATATTTTCTAAAAATATTAAAAATCAATTAAAATCTTCTAATATTATGCATTTTCCAACTCCAAACAAAACATATTTAATATCTTATAAAAAAAAAAACTAATATACTAACATAAATTTATCTGTAAAACATTCTACCCTAACTCAAGTAACAAATATATGAATGTATATAATACCTATACATGAGATATGAAACCTAACTAAAAGGTAGAAAAAACATAACATACCTACAAGCAAGACACATTAATCTGTGACAAGTTGATTATAAAAAAAGAATGTGTCATATAGGTAGATAAATATAATTAACATGTGATATAGGTTGATTATAAAAATAAAAAATAAAATCTATAAATGGGGTTTAAAGCAGGAGGAAGAACGAGAAATAACAAAAAGATAAATAAAAAAAATAAGTAAAGAGATAATTGGGAAAAAATTTAATTTTTATAATAAATCTTATTATTGAACAGATAACTATTGATAATTAAATAATTAATGCAACAAATTGGATTTATTTTAATAAACTGGACTATTCCTACTATTGGCTCAAAAAATTGGACTTATATTAATTAAGTTTGCTATTTTTATAGATTTCATCTCTTCCTCTATTTAACGATTCAATTATATCTAGTGAGGGTTGAGATTAATTTAATACTCAAAATATATCAAAATTATTTAAGAAATTTGAATATATATAAGTAACCTTGTTTTATACAAAAATTGTTTATAATTTTTTTCTTCATTATTGTAACTATTGTAGTTAATAGTTATTTCTCATTCTTTACTTTCGTCTTTAGAAATTTCAATATATCTATTATTTGTAACTTTGTTTTATACAAAAAGTGTTTGTAACTTTTTCCATCATTGGTTAAGAAATTTTAATATATCTAATTATTTGTAACTTTGTTTTATACAAAAATTATTTGTAATGTTTTTTTTTATCATTATTGTAACTATTGCGGTTACTGGTTATAATTCATTCTTTATTTTCGTCTTTAGAAATTCAAGTATGATTGAATTGAAATGTGTCATCCTTCTTTGAAAATAAACATTGACATGTTTAATCTCAAATTGAAACGTACCTATACTAAATTAAAATGTACGCTTACTAAATGAAATGCACCCATGCCAAATTGAAATGTACCCATGTTGGCTTGAAATGTACCAATAGGTTTTAAGGTTACACATAATTTGCCCTTAGCTTTTTACATACCAAAATTATGATAATATAAACGTATCAGTAGCTTGGTACGTATCTAAACAATAAATAAATAACATGTCAAAATACCAATTTGTACACAATTGGATTACATAACGTGCCAATAATGTACGTACGCACCAAATTATTGGTAAGCTATTTTTAATATCTATGGGCATGATATATATATATATATATATATATATATATGTATATATATTATGTATGTAATATCATTTGGAATAAATTGGCACGTTTAAAATATCATCGTTTGTTTTTTGTTAAAAATATCATCATCTTTTTTAACCGCACAATTCAACTTTTTTTTTTTTTTTTTTTTGTTATTATAGAAAATTTATTTATTTTTTTATTTCGAAACATATTGAACTAATGGGAAGTAAATTAACAATATCTTCTTTTGCAAAAATATAGGAATTTGTTATATATTGGATTTAATTAGTAAATTAATTATAATAACAATTTGTGTAATTTGAAATTAGTTAGTATTAATTAAAATTATAGAAAAGTAGTTTGATCAATCCCCCGTCATCATGGACAGCTTTCTCCCCTAGCCCTCCGTTGCTAGGCTTTTAGTACCCCTTGTGTTTTTGCAAGGTTTTGTCTTTCCTTCGACACTTGTTGGGGATTCATCCTGCTGTTCGGGGCTGAATCTTTATAGATCGGCTTGTGTTGGTGGCCTTCTTTGGGGGCTGATGCGGTGTATCGACTGGTGTACATGCAATTGCGTGCTCCAACTAACACTCAATTACTAATGATCATTGTTGTTTGAAAAGAAAAGAATGAAGTGGGCTTTCTTATGGATGGTAGGTTGACAGGTGATTTCATCGCGTCTTGATGCATGAACTAAACTGAGTAAACTTGGGATAAACAATATTGGCTAGCCACTGGTTAGCAGAACATGCAAAAGGTGGGTAGGTTGAGATAGCACCTAAAGTGCTTAGTGGAAAGTCTAATATGTTATCACTATATATTGCCACCTCCAATGCATCTCCTCTTAACGTACGACACATACTTGAAACTTACTAGCTACCTATATTCATCACTTTAGAGTGCTTACAAAGAAGAATAAGACTAAGAGTAAGTAAATGGATGGAACCTCTTTGTTTGGGTTGGACATAGTGTTAATTTGGGCTACGGTTTTATCATTTAGAAATGGAACTACACTTGCATGGCCTGTTAATTCAATACGGAATGACACACTCGTTAACGAATCAAATCATCATCATGTTACCTGTTAAGAACACTTTAAGATAACGGATATGACACGAAAACAAATAAGAACACGATTCATTTGCCAAGCCTACTACAACATAATACCTCATTCTATTAATTAATGCATTAGTACTCAATAGAAAGTGAGGCATTTTGAGGGGTAAGATATTTATTAAAACCAGTGCGTACGCGATATTACCTTGGTAGGCCAAAGAAAAAATTGAAATTGAATTAACATGTGAAAGAAAAAATTTGAAATTAAATTAACTTGTGAGTTAAACACAACGAAGTTAAACTCAAGTAAGCTCTATCACCACTGCCATGTACTATCACACACGACTTCCTCAGGATTACATGCATATGATATATGCAAGTGAGCAACACATAACATTGCTTTCCATCATAAACATTGAACATGCTCGATCGGCTAAATAAAATCTCCATTATAGTTCACAGAGCTTTCACCACCCAAATTAATAAACGCTTTATGACTTCCTAAATAACAATAAATATGATTTGATAATTATATGGACCCAATATTACACCATCTATTCCGTACAATTGAGGCCCTTGAATAAATTAATGAGTTCATAGAATTTTAATAGATATTACTGATTATCGTAATAATTATCTTATAGATATTATGAGTTTGGAGATGAGGATAAAATCGAGGAGGGCTGTTCAACAAAGAATAGACTTCATGATATGCTTGCTAGCTTTATTGAAGGTTGTCTTCAAGTTTTAGGGCATAACTGTGTCTTCATGTTTTAAAACTTAAGATCGATAGTGTTCCTTCATCAATCGAAGTTGCTCAATTAAGAAGTTAGCAATGCATTTCACTACATCACCATATTTATATTATTCGCCCAATTGAGCTCGGCGTTGAATTGGCATGCCCGCATCAGCATTCAAGCCACTGAAAGATGTAGTTAGCTCCTAGTAACTCGGCATGCGCACCACATTAGCGTTGTAATTTTTAAGGTCAATAGTAATATAATCTCCATAATAGTTCACCAAGTTCTCTTAAATTTTGCATCAATACAAAAACTACCAAAATTTCATGAACAAGTGTATTTGGGATATATTTTGGTATCTTGGGATCATGGTGGTGAATAGGTGATAGAATAGAACTAGACACATGAACATTGTACTCCATGTTCTAATATATGATTTGAGATTTTTCTTCTCACATAATCTTCGTGAAACACGAGGTTTAACAGTTTTATTTATCTATGTAATCTTGCAGTTCGCAATGAGCTTGGGTGAGTGCTTGATGTCTACGCATTGCTTTGCTATTGGTAATGCTTTTGTAATATTTTAAATGTAGTTTGCAAGGACCCTTTAGGGTCGAGTTCTTTGTGATATGAATTTGTAATGTCATTTTTTAAAGGAGTGAAGTATTGTAATCTTCTTCTTAAAATAAAAAAGTCATTCTCAGATTATTCACTGCAGATAATTGATAATGGGATGTTGAAATTATTACCTCACATTGTAGCTCATAGTGAGGTCATGACCAAGTGAAGTTTTAATGTGTCATCCCACATCGCCTAGGGGAGTGATCCTTATATGTATATTCTCATCCCTACCTAGCACGAGGCCTTTTGGGAGCTCACTGGCTTCGGATTCCATAGGAACTCCGAAGTTAAGCGAGTAGCGCACGAGAGCATTCCTATGATAGGTGACCCACTGGAAGTTCTCGTGTGAGTTCCCAGAAACAAAACCGTGAGGGCGTGGTCGGGGCCCAAAGCGGACAATATCGTGCTACGCGGTGGTGGAGTGGGCCCGGGTTGTGGTGGGGGCCCGGGCCAGGATGTGACAATTTGGTATCAGAGCCTAACCCTGGCTGTGGTGTGCCGACGAGGATGTCGGGCCCCTAAGGGGGGTGGATTGTGTCATCCCACATCGCCCAGGGTAGTGATCCTTATATGTATATTCCCATCCCTATCTAGCATGATGCCTTTTGGGAGCTCATTGGCTTCAGGTTCCATGGGAACTTCGAAGTTAAGCGAGTAGCGCACGAGAGCATTCCCATGATGGGTAACCCACTAGGAAGTTCTTGTGTGAGTTCCCAAAAATAAAACCGTGAGGGCAAGGTCGGGGCCCAAAACGAACAATATCGTGCTACGATGGTGGAGCGGGCCCGAGTTGTGGTGGGGGCCCGGGCCGGGATGTGACATTTAACCTTACTAAAGAAGCTCCAAAGGCTAGAATTAAATTATATAAGTTACATGGCATTTAAAAATAGACGTTTATAATTTTCATTAGGGAGGTTTTAATTGAATGTGATTTTGATACAAACATATGAACCGTATCCTTTTTCTGTACACGTGGTTGAACTCCCAGCACCAGCCACGAGGGTTGCTAAAGCCTTGAAGAAGTGTCTTTCATGAAGGTCGTATTCAATAAAATTAACCAAAATTCTTAAGTGACCAAATTATTTAACATAGTGTGTCATAAAAGTCCATTCTGATGGAGAGGCCTTGAGGGTCACTCCAACCAAAACCAATTCGCATTTGTGAATTATTTCTCGATCATAATTGAAGGTAGCCTATAAACATCACGTCATGAATTTTGTAATGAAGCACAGGTCATCACATTTTTGACAAATCAATCAACCAAATTCTGACGAAGTGGGTCATGACTCAGTAATCTCATTTGTTGGAATGTGTATGGTGTTCCATAAGTCTCCCTCATGACCTATTAAAATATCTACCAATCAAGTTGTTGCATATGAGAAATCTGATAGGGGCAAGCACTTAGCTGCTTCTAATAAATTGTTTAGATCAAGTATTTCCAGCAGCAATTGAGCATAAAGAAAGAAAGATTAGTTTGTCAAAAATTAAGATTTAACTGAACAAAACCATCCAGATGCAGGCTGTTATATGCTAGTTGGTTAGAAATGTGTGTTTTACACCTAAATTTGAATTCTACTTCCCGTAATTTTGAATAATTTAAAGAATCTCATTGTAAAAAAAACTTGGAAAATACTGGTAATAGTTAACAATTGCATATATATATATATATATATGTATGTATAAGTTGGGTAGCAGCTAATAGATTCAACTATTTTTGGCTTGCTAGAAACCTTGCTCAGTCTAGAATCGAGAATCTTTTATATTGTTTTATACGTAATCTTGGTAGCGCTGTTGCTCACTTTTCTTGTAGTGCAAGGAGGTTCAAGGTAGCGGAAGAGAAATGAAAAGTGAATTATTATAGATCTTCGACAGATACAAATAATATGTGGCCAATTGGCCAAACTAATACAAAGTAGGAAATCTACTATACAAACAAAGGATTCATAATCTATACAAGCATCTCATGCAATGCACAATTATTGACCTTATACGCTTAAAAGAAAAATATATCTCTTCTACGAGTACATTGCAAAAGCAAACTCAGGCAGTACTGTAAATTAACTTCCATTTCATCGAGTGGGAGGCGGCTGTTCATAGACCATTATAGTAACCACCATATGTGACATGAGCTCTAGGGAGGGATACTCTTACTGTTGAAAATGCTTCATTCACTTTGGTTGCATCTTGAACAGCATGCTTAATCCTCTGCATCGATCCAAAAATTAACAAAAGTGGGATTAGAATATTGGTTCGGCTCTAGTACAATTGACAATCCCAAAATGGGGCAAATAAACCTACAACAATGCACCTTGATGCCACATGAAAAAAATTATTGTGTGAGACTGTAACATCATGTGGCATGATGCATGAAATCGAAATGTTATACATGACAATTGTTAAACGGTCACTAATAATACGCATCCCACTAGATAGTTCAGTAATTTATAATCATTCGTTGTCTTGTTTATATTAATTACATTACTCATGTTCAATGGCTAGCTAACTAGACATGTTATCGCGTATTCGAAAAACTAGTCATATTTGATAAAAACAATTTGTAATAAGTATTTTGGATGAGTACTAATTTTTAAAATAAGTTTGCAAAGAATGGGGAAAAAATAAGAAAAATAATGAAGAAATTAAAACAGCACTTATGTAATTAATTGGACAAATTAAGTAGATGGGAGCTAGAAGATTAATTAAATTTGCTGACCTTCTTGTCATCAGTGTAGATCTGGAAGCGATTCTGGTTGTGCTGATACTGTTTTTTCCTCTGATGGGCACCGAAAAAGATAATACAAACGGTAGCAGCAGCAAAACCAAAAGAGCAAATTGCTCCGATTCCTGTAAAACTCAGCTTCCAGATGTTGTTGTTGCTATTTATCTCTTCTGATGACTCCAACAAGCTGTTTTTGTCAACAACTTCCTTCCTTGGAGAGGTGATTTCTTGACCTAAATTGTCATCAAACTGAAACTTATCAGTTTGTTGATGCATAAACTTGGGTGATCTGCAGGTGGGAGACTTTGGGGAGTCCAATATTTTCATGTCGGCAAATTCATTTTCCCAAGTTTTCTTGAAGTAAACTTGGGAGAGTTGTGCGTCTTGATCCACTTGTGAGACTTTGATGACTTGTTTTTCTTCTTCTTTTTCTTCTTGTGAGAGTGATGAGGCCTTGTCAAAGCTTGGAGGTAGTTCCAGCTGAATTGGAACGGGAACAAGACTTGAATTAATCCAAGCTGGCGCTGCCGGTTGCGGTGGTGTTAGCGGTTGTCGTCGTGGGGGTGTCTCGTGAATGACTTTTGACCTAGAACTGGGTGATGGGATTATGAAGTAGTTCATGTTGAAAACACTTTTTGAATTATCAGAAGAAGAATAGCGTTTGCTCGAGAAAATCCTCTTCTCTTCACTGTCTTCATGGAAATCAAGAAACGCATCATCTGGTAGGTACTCCCACTCATCAAGATCCATCTTTCCAAACCAAAAAATGAAATATTATGGAATCAATGAATTCAGATGATCAAAGGAGGAGAGGAGAGGAGAAGGGTACTAGTAGTGATGTTGAATAATAATTGAATCAACGAAGGTGGCTTTCATGGAGTTTTCTGGGGAAATTCTCTCTGGACATGGGCATGGAGTGTGTCTTGTTTCTCTTGGAGTGAAAGATTGATCCACCATAAGCAAGCAAGATACTTGAGACGATTTGAATGAGTGCTTATCCGTTCTTCTAATAGTGGCGAAGGGAAGGATGCATGGCGGTCCAAAAAGGGACCCACCAAAGAGAGAATTGCTTTGCCTTACCAGATGAGTTTGGTTTATATTTCTTTTCATTTGTTAATGGCTTTTATTTAAATGTAAAGTTTGATTACTAATGTGTGACTTTGGTTAGAGGTTAACTAATGTTCGCGCTCACAAGTAGCTCTCAAGGTTCTCTCTTTTCATCTCCGTGTGAAAAAGTTGTATAGGGACGGATGGATGGATAGACAGAGTGAAGAAAGTGAAGTTTTTAAATGAAAAGGAGATTCTTTTGTTTGTCTCATTCGCACTCCACGGACGAAACCTTGCTTTTTTTAGTATTAAAAAAGGTTATTTTACGTGTGAAATCAAACAACCATGCGTCATACACTTCGTTCGTTGTGTTGTTTACGTATTAAGCTTGAAAACTTGTCACATGTAAGGAGACGTGTTAAGAATAAATCTCATATTGATGTGATGAAGAATTTTGTATAAACTTATCAGTAAATTAAACGACTTCCTATATTATGAATTAATTTCGCGGTAAAACCTTAATGTTTGTTTTAAGCGTGTAGTCAAATCAAAATTTAAAAAGAATTTGAAAGACCCTTTAGGGTGTCTGTTGCTTGTTCGAGTTTGCTTTGGATGACAATGTTGCAAAAGGAAAAGGTTAAAATAAAATAAAACAAGGAGACAAGGGGAGGACGTACAACTGTCCATGGTCTGGAATCTTTATAATTGGTTCATTTTTTTCTTTTCCTTACTGTCCTTCTCTATTTAAACAAAACCCTGGATCAATGCAAAACGACCCAGTTTTACCTGGTTCCACTTTGCTCAGAATCTTTCTTCTTCCTGGCTAGGTGTGGTGGATAAATTTGACGCCAGTTCTCATTAGGGGTTCGACTGCAGTTACAGCGCTGCAATATCTGGTGGTAGCCAATGTCTGGGAATTCTCGAGCTGCTGACAGCTGCGAACCTAATGTTACGGCGGAGATGGTAGATGGCGAAGCAGAGTTGCTTGTGTTAGCAATTTGCTCGATATGGAACACGATGTTTAACCAAGTGGTGGATTCCAGTAGGCAAATTAAGAATGCATGAAAAGCTGCAGGGCTCCTTACTCAACAAGCACTCAATATGCACAGCTATTATCTCAAACATGATACTACATACGTAACTGTTAAGATTTCGATGACTAGCGAAGGCAAGATTATGGCCATGAACGATGAATCGAGCTAGAGATTAATATACTTACATTCCACTTGTACAACCTAATACACTTTCCCGTCAGATGACGAGTAATTTACAAAAAGAAAGCTATTCTCAAATTTACATAGCTTGTTTGCTTTCACCGAAAAAACTCAACCCAAAGGAGGACAGAGGACAGCTCCAGTTATCATCACTACCAGTATAAATATTTGAGAAAGGCAGAGATAACCACCTGCCCCAAAAGCATCACAGCAGCTTACGATGGATGATACACATTAGTTGGAGATTTATACACTCAGTTTGTCGACGATCGAGCAGATGAAGATTTGCCCAAGGAGACAGAAGTTAGGGAAGAAGCCCAAACCCTGGCGTTCTTTGCTCCCTCGTGGAAGTTCCTCGTCTTGCATAATCTCAGCTTGGTCCAAATCCTCCTAACATCAACCATGTGGAGGATACGCCCCATAATTTGACTCGTCTCCCCAAATATTCCCAAGTTAAAATGAGGAACGTATAAGACCCAGAAAGCTTGGAGGCGAGTCAATACCTTCGGGAATATATACAGAAGCACCCTCAAACAGAGAAACACTGTAGCAAAAGCTAAAAAGGGTTCCCTCCTTGATATCTCCCTTAGTGACATGTTACTCATTGATCGGATTATAGATTTTTCACGAATATTTAAGCTAACAGTATGATCGCCATCAATATATTGAACTGGTTCAAGTCCTGAAAGAAACAGGACAGCGAGGACATATATGGTAAGAAATAGTGCAACAAATAGATGAAAAGGAACAGAATATGATAGGTAGGCCACCTACCCCGCATGCATAAATATTCTTCAATTTAGGAGAATTTTACCTGTGGTTTTCTGGTAAAACTGTGCAAGCGAGGAGAGAGTTTTTGGACCATGATAACGCACCATTGATGTCTGATTGACTAGTAGAATCGAAGGGAAGCTATGTATTCCATATCTTGAGAACACACTGCAATACAACGCATCAAGGGCATGACAACATAGCTGTGTTTCCAAAGAACAGATAATAATATAACTTTCTTGCATCCCATAAATATCTTACAGTAAACATCTCTCCAAGGCCATGGATATTATACATCCCAAAAGGCAGGTATAGTAATAATTGTAAGAAAATGAACAAATTGCCTTCCAAGGCCATGGAATCTGCAGTTTTAACTAGAACAATACACCAACAACAAATCTGTACAACATTGACATTTAGATTAGGTATGAAAAACATTATAATTGCACAGATTTCCTTTTTAACACGAAACAAACAAAATACTCAATAAATTTACATAGCTACACACATATTTTCTTTTCCTGAAATCAATGTTTGGCCTACGGCATCAATACTTTAGCTTACCACAGATACAAAAGCAAAAGAAGGAATCTTACACAGGATTCAACATGACAGGGGCTTTTGCTCATGGAGCTATAATGTTATAACTCCAATACGAAAACCTTGGTCAGTTTCCTCCCCTTTCGGAGATTTTTCATTACCGCCATACATAACAGACATTAGAAATTACAATCCAGAACAGAATGAGGATAATGTATTGGGCTATAGATAGAGGACAAAGTACACCAAGTTAAGCTTACCTCGGCAGGGCTGAAGATTGCTCAATGGCCAAATGCTCTACTTGAGGGAACATGAAGCTGAGCTTTTCAAATGTAGGATACATTGTGCGTGAAAGTGGGCACCAGGAAGCATAAAAGAACACTGCAGTATAATCAGTCCTCTGTTGCGATGCCAAAGCTCTGTCTAGGTAGTTTCCATCCACCTGCCAAAAAAAAAAAAATAATAATAAGTAACAACATTCAGAAGTCTCCATTTTTTCAGAGAACAACAGTGTCATGCTAGTGTTGTGTCCTTTCAAAACAAGTCCATACTACCATCGACTGATTATTATGACTCATAAAATAATATTATGGTCAAAATATCATAAAGATTGAAAAACGGATCGCCGTTACATCAAAAAGTGGGATCATTTACTGTTCAAACGGGTCCCCGTTGTTTTCCCCCAAGGCCTAAACCCTAGAGTCTAAACCGTATCCAAACTCTAAATTCAACTTACAGAAGCAGCAAAACTTGTTTACATCCCCTGGACACAAAAAGTAAAACATCAAACAATGAACATGCACGCCAAATTCTTAAAGGGATTATGCCTTTCATTCTAATACATAAAACACAGTAAAGATTAATGGCACTTGATATGCATCCTTAGACAACAACAAAATTTCTGATAAACATGGAGATCTCGCTTTGGTGCCTAGAATTTAGTCTCTTCCATATTCAGGCACTACTATGACCATGTGTAGATAACCAGCCCTTATTTCTTCATACCACCACCACAATACTCCATTTTGATCCCCCAAAACCACTTTACTAACACCTTGTTTCAAGACCATCCAGCAGCAGTTTTCCCTTAAGACTATCAACCTCTAATCAACTTTTACATATTATATATCATAATCTCTTTCATCGTTCCTAAACTTTCCAACAATAATATAAACAGTAAACAGCCAGTGTTTCACAACCTACTACTTTACAACCTCTCAAAATAAGATGCTAAGATAAAAGGACAACAAAGGCAAGCCAAATGTACTAAAACCATTGTAATAGAATGCAGTACTCAAGTAACTTATGTGCCGCAAAATCATATAGTTACCAAGAGAGATCACTACATGACCTTAAGATGAATTTAATGCTCTAATGCTAACATTCTCACCAAATTTAGAAGCATTTAAGATCACAAAGATCAGCATATTAAGTTCGATATAGATGGTACAAACATTACATCTGACTAAAGTAACAAATTTTCTTCTTCGCTTTTTCTTTTGGGTGAGCAATAAATTTAAATTTTTAATTTTTTTGAATGAAATATAGAATCTGAAACACGACTCCCTTAGTTATATGAAACTAGTTGTAGTTTAACATATAATGTGGCTGAGGTTTGGGAGGTAGAGGGGGAATGAAACAACTGCTACATTTAATGCTAAATTAGAAAGAAGTTTCAGTGCAAGGTATGCCAAAATCGCTAAAGTCAATGCAGTAGATTACAATACTACATTTTCCAGTCATATTTAATACGCTTCCATCATACTATGCAAGAACACCATTTTTTTTCTCGACACAAGGACATATGCGTATAATTAAACAATAAACAAAATAGAAAAAAAATACAAGTGCATTTAATTTCAGTAACAACTTAACAATGAGTAAAAAGTTTCTTCCATCATTCAAATCGGATTAAACAAACTATCAATTCTACTACAAAACATCATAGTAGTACACAGTAATAAAGTAGAGAACAAGTGCTTTACTTTCCATATACAACTTAGCAATGACTAAAGAGTTCTTCCATTTTTCAAATTGGACAAAAGAAGTGATCCTGTTTACATGTAAACAAGTACAGAACATCATAGAGAATCTTCAGATCACATCTCAACAAAGCTAGTTTTTTTGTTTGTCAAGCTTAAAGAGGCTAGAAAAGATGCCCATGTTTCAGGTTGAATTTCTTGTCAAATTAATTTTCCCAATGACGATTATAAAGACTATTATGAGATCAAAGAGTAGTTTTTAACCATGCAGGTTTAGTTACCCTACCCAAATACAAGCCAATACTTTAACCCTATTACCAGATTCAAGGCAATAGTCTTTTTTCTAGTGCAACACCCAAATGCTTCTATATGCCTAGCTCCTACTCATCCAATCGTAAAGCTATGTAGTATCATGGAAGAATGGGGTGAAAGGGGGTATGGTTGAATAGATATACATACACGACATTCATATTGTATGTCTGCAAAATTAATAAGAAACTGCAGCAGCTTGCACCACAGCTGCACAGGCACACATGATTTACGCAAAACTACCTCACAAGATTCTTCCAAGGCAGCAAAACTTCTATGCAAGCACAAAAACTAATAGCTTACTCATACAAAGTTTTACTTCGTAGCAAGCTCTTAAGTGGATAATGCATTACTATCACCACACCCGCAGAGTGACTAGCCAGAAATCCTATCCAACAGGTGACCAAGTGCTTTGACAGAATTATATTACCATGAGGTCAATACATATTCGTACATTTCAGTAACAAAGCTATCTCAAATTTCTATCTTAATTTCCTTCTTTAGCTCATTGATCACAAATACAGCGACTTAACAAATCCAAATTCTTTCAAAATTTCATCTTTTCTTTCATCATTCTAATGCACATCACAGCAACTATCCTTTTGCAATTAAAACCTTGAAAACCGAAATACCCAGCATTCAAAATCACCAAATTTGATTAAAAATTGAAACAATATCCTAAAAGAAATTGAATCCAGACATCACCAACCCATAAAAGTAAGAGATTTTCAATAATCAACAGAGTCAACAACAAAAGAAACAGTAAATTAACAAATAAATGAATAATTAATCAGTTATGTAAGAAATCGGAAGTGTAAAACACACCTTGAGGGGTGGGTGGGGGGAGATCGAGATGGGGCATTGAGATTGAAGGCTGTAACGGAAGAAATCGGACTCGTGAGGGCAGAGAGCAGAAGAAGAAACTAATCGAAACGAAGCTGCCAAGGCAGCGACATACAACAATATTACAGATTTATCCATAGACGATGAACAACGATAACCAGTCGAATCGACGAATGGGAGGAGAAGAAGAAGGAAGAGGAGAACACAGGCGAGACAAGGGCAAAATCGAAAAAATGGAAAAACCAAAATAAGGGTATGAAATTTTACGAGAAACAAAATCTGGGATAAGAAGAATTGCAGCGCAGCAAAAGAAAAGAGTGAGAATTTTTCATCAGCGTTGACACTTCGCCCTATCTTCCTTCCTCCACTCGGCGGCGGCCTCGTGTGTGAATAAAAATGGTGCTCAAATTAAAACCAGACGAATCAGATAATATATTTTTTAAAATTAGAATCAATTAGTATCTTGAGATCTATTGCCTATCATTTACATATTGTTATTAGCATTCCAAAATTTTTATTCTATGTATCTAACTTTTTATATTTAAAAATAAAAATACACTTATAAGAAGGTCAAAATGAGATGTTTAGAATACTAATAATATTTCCATTTTTCTATATCTCATAAGTATTATTCTTGAATATGGATAGTCTATGAGGTTTTTTTTTGTAAATAGTTAAAAGCATTTCAAGGAAGGTGAGTAAATGTTGCTCTTTTGTGAGAAAATAGTTACGAGCTTTGAATTGTGAAAACAAATCTATTTATAAAGCAAATACGATAAGCATTCATCTTTCAGCGCTCGTTAAAAGCATTCCACCAGAATTCTTCTCAAGAGTTTAAGCCCATATATATCATATTTGATTCCGCCTATGAGGCATTTCTTGCACCAAACTATATACTAGTCTAGACTTTCGATGTGGATAGATTAACTAAAAATTGGTGGTGCCACGTATTTAATGAATAATTGTTTTTACCTAATCTCAAGCCTTCAACAGCCTCATCATACGTTGTTTTAACTCCATTGTGTCATTTTCCATGGTCTCCTTCTATGTTCCTACAAACAAACACAAGACATTGGAGATAAGTCGGCATAGGAGGAATGGTGGCATAATAAAAGAAATTGGTACATGCGATAGGTATTAAGTTCGAATCTCGTGAGTGGCGAATTTAATACCAAATTAGATTATCCATTATATGATTTAGCTGAACTCTCCTTCCCTTAATGTAAAAATATCGATGTACTAAAAAAGAATGATCAAATTTTGATAAATAAAATGTATATATTTCAATTTATTATACATGTTCATATTTAACATTTTGTTATGATATTATGAAACGAAATTACTGAGATTAAAAATTAATAATAATTAAAAAAATTAAATTAACGATTAAAACACCCTTTAACTTACAATTTGCCAAAGTTTTCACTATATATTTAATTAGTTTTTATTAAAGAAAGTAATAAGAGAAAACCCAATTGCGGTGAAGCTTGAAATTCCTCAAAGCCTTTCAGGTCTCGAAAAAAATAGATAACCGTGTCTTGTCATTTTTTTTAAAGAGAGAAAAAAAAATTGTCCAACCCAAAACCCAATTGCGGGCTAATTGAAATTGAGCCCAAGACCATGTCGTAGAAAGCCCGAAACAAGAAGAAGAATAAGCCGCGTTTCTCTTCTACTTTCATTTCATACGGTGTTCGTCTGTTGTTGCTGTGCGTTGCAGAGAGAGGGGAGGGAGAGAGAGAGAGAGAGAGAGAGAGAGAGAGGGAATTAGGGATTTTGGGGGAGGATGGAGTTGATAGCAGAAAAGGAGTCGAATAACAACAACAATGAGAACAACAACAACGTCACCAGTTACGCGCAAGCACTCGTCGTAGACTCTCACGATAATCATCCCAAGGAATCCGATGAAGTTCGTGAACGCCATGCTCGCGACCTCAAAGCTGGCCTCCATCCCCTCAAGGTTCCCTCTCTCTCTCTCTCTCTCTATATATATATATGTGTAGGGTTTAGATTGATTAACCTAGAGAGATTCATTCATCTAGATAAAGTTGTGGTCTTTCATTAGTGAATTGCTGCTCAATTAGCTGACTTTATTAAGAATTTATGATTAAATTGTTTATATTTTAATTTTCGCCCAAGGAGTTGGATTTCTGTTGAATTGTATATCTAGGAGTCAGTTTATTTTTATCTCCGTCTTTTGTTCTCATCAATTTTGTAAAACGATACCGGGTTTCGTTCGATTCAGTTTGTCTACTGTGGGTCCTTCGCATACCAAATTCTTGTTCTTCCATTCTCTGTTTCAAATGCAGGTTCAATTGGCAATCTTTGTGTTTTTGTGTAACTTATTTTTGCCATGTTTTTATGATTAGCACAAGTTCGTATTTTGGTACACTCGTCGCACCCCAGGAATCCGGAGCCAGACACCATATGAAGACAATATAAAGAAAATTGTCGACTTCAGTACGGTACAATATCTACCTTAATATCAGCAGGAGGAAATGTGATTAAGTGTAATCTTTTCGTTTTATTGACTTGTTGTTGCTTGGATAATATAGGTTGAAGATTTTTGGGTCTGTTACTGCCACCTAGCCCGTCCTTCTTCTTTGCCTAGTCCAACAGACTTGCATCTTTTCAAAGATGGAATCCGCCCGCTCTGGGAGGTAATTATCTGAAACCTGACTTTCAGTTTGCTCTTTCTAATCACTTGGCTAATTTTGCTTCTTATTCCTTCCTATAGAATGCAAGTATCTTATTGTTTCTTCAAAGAGATTAAGTTTTTGAATGACAGAATGCCAACATGTCTGAAATTTTGTTTTTCAGGACTCTGCTAATTGCAATGGTGGTAAATGGATAATACGATTCAAAAAGGCTGTGTCGGGCCGTTTTTGGGAGGACCTGGTAAGGATAAAAACTGGAATTTTCTCTTTGTTGTGGTATTACGCGATTGCCAGGCTACTTTCATACCATCAGTTGATAATACTATTTCATTTTAACCATGTTGGATTTTGAAGAAATTATCCTACTGAAGCGTTGGGTTTCAGTAGGAAATTGGCAGATTCTCTGAACACTCAGAAGAGTCATCTAATTCTTCTTAATGATGCTTTCTGAAGATTTATGCCTGCAGTAATAAACAGTAATTATGATTATTATCAGATTATTGTATTCAGTTATCAAATAGCCTACCTTCATAGTCCTACTATAGGGGTGAAAAAAGAGGGACTAGGGAATACATTGGTAGTGATTTATCAAAGTATTGATGAAAATATATAGTAAAAAGTTACGGAAATGTTGTTGTCTTAAAAATGTATAAATTTTAAATGAAGCTTTAGGAATGTTATATGAATAATTAGTGCACTGATGTAGACTTTGTATATCCATAAGCCCAACAGGATCAAGACTAAGCTCTTGTTTAGCAAATCACATAGGAGTAAGATTTTGGTCAATTTTCATCAAAGCTGTGGTCCTCTTTCAATGATATGCTGGGAAATTTTATGCCTCAGTGTCGACAACTCAACATATACTGATACTCACCTTTATCTCGGTGACATATCGCCTAGATGTCAGTGATACCTTAGAAGAATATATCATTCAACCCATAGAGTTGGTAGCACCCTAAAAAATTTGAAATTTAAGCTTGCATTCACCTGGGTATACCCAACTAACTTCTAATCCATAGAGGTTATCTGTACGTGGTACACAAAAAGGAAACCATATGATCTTCTTAAAACTGATTATCGTTGCTCAAAACCTAGTATGGCATTAATTTGCACTGGTTGGTTGTGGAATATTAAATGGGAATTTAGTGACAAGTTACCACAATGGAGTTCACTTAGGACATTCAACTGCATATTAGTCCAACCCTTACAAGTATGGCATTAATTTGCACTTGTTGGTTGTGGAATATTAAATGGGAATTTAGTGACAAGTTACCACAATGGAGTTCACTTAGGATAATCAATTGCATGTTAGTCCAACTCTTACAAGTAAAGCATTTTTTTGTCTTTATTGAGACCCGCTTTAGAATCAACGTAGCCATGCAGTAATTGGAAGCTGCTTTTATGTTTTCTATAAGGTATTAAAGTATCCTCAGGTGTAGCTTAATATTACATTGCTTTCTTTATACCAATGTACTTTGTCTCATTGATTTTGTTGAGTAATGAAATTCTTGCTGCAATTTGGGTTGCTTCCAATTGTTTTTTACTGATCTAAGAAGGCAAATTCTGGCAGCTACAGGTGTGGGATCCTGTTCTGCAGGATCCCAGACAGTAAGAACAGTGTCATTGCATTTTTCACTTTTATTACGATGGGTTGATGCCTTTAGATTGAGGTGTAACTCTTGGGGTGGGTTTGTTGCCCAGAACCCTGAATGAGCGTATTTTGGCATCTTTCTAAATTACCTATATTAATCTCTTGATGCTATAGGAATGGATCCTACGGAAGTATCTACAAATGCCTGGACATGCTTGACATATGAATTTATATGAGTGTGCATCTCTTATGGGGTTTCACTGCTAATTTAATGTGGCTTTGTCTAATGTTTTTTTCAGAGCTAGTTGAGATATTTGGGCTGGGGATTGGGGCTATTTAAATGTAGGATATATTCGTTAGAGGGTAGGAAGTACCGACTAGAACTTATTTCTTACTCCTACTAATGTATTATGCGCAGGTTCTTGCCTTGGTGGGTGACCAGCTTGATTATGGAGAGAACATATGTGGTGCGGTACTAAGCATCAGATTCAATGAGGATATATTGAGTGTCTGGAATCGGAATGCTTCTGATCATCAGGTTTGTAATTTATAGCAGTTTGCTACTTGTGTTACTTAGTCTTTTCGTCAGCGTGTTAGTGTAATCTCTTGACGTGGCTTTTGTTAACCAGGCTGTAATGGCTTTAAGAGATGCGATCAAGCGGAACTTGAAGCTTCCACACAGCTATCTCATGGAATACAAGCCACACGATGCTTCGCTGCGCGACAATTCATCTTACAGAAACACATGGTTGAGGGGCTAAATTGATGCCACCCGATAAGAGCACTAGTTGCAGAAAAGCTTTTCGGGAAGGCGACTGATGCACGACCAAAATCAGTAAAAATCTTGCATGACGAACAGGAGACGCGCAAAGTCTGGAGACTTGACAAGTGGTGGCAGTCCGTTAGGTTGAACTGTAACAGAGTGTATCTGTACTAAATTAACTTACTGATGGATTATCAAACAAAATAACTGATTTGACCAACTGATTATGTGCTTTTGCTTTATCAAACATTGCTATCGTGCATGTCTCCTTTAATCCATCCACGCCCAATTTATATGTTTATTCCTTGATGCTGTAATGCTTAATGTCAAAAACCCCATTCTAATCGACCAACCACGCAACACAAACTGCCCCGCTCGGGTAATAAACATCCATCGCACATTTGAGTGTAGTCAAATAGGTTAAGAGTAGTGTGCCCTTTTTCTGCATCAAATTTCAATTCCCTTGAACCCCTTCAACATTGTTTTAGATTAGACTAATTAGAATATCGCTCGCCTGAAAAAGTCACTTTTTATCTTTATGCAATGTATTACAGAGATGAGGTGTGAGAATCAGTGACGTGTTGTACCAAAACATTGAAGGAACATCAGCAGGATGCAATCATTGTATCAATGTAAATGTAAACACTAGTGGCACTGTTCCACCAGATGCTTGCTTGTAATATTCAAAAACTAATTCATTAGGCATCTAATATTTGTACATAATGTTAATTGTATTGCTTACGATGATAGTTGATCGTCTAAGTGACGAGATTTGCTCCCCAACAATTTTACACCGAGCGTTCTGTTTGTAGTTTTCATTTTTCATGGGAGAAAGAATGTAAGTGAGAGTGGGAGGGAGGAAGGAGAGATTTTTTTTTTCCTTCAAGTTTTGTCTCATCATTTATGCATTCTCCGTTCTCACTCCCTCCTCTCTTTCTTTCTCCATTCTTTCTCCATCCTTTCTCCTTTACTTCTCCCATATGTTTTTCGTTGAAGCTAAGAAAATCGAAACAAAAAGCTAAGAACGAAATGGTTATCAAAAGGCTCTAAATTAGACTTCTCGTCTCCCAAGTTCATCTTATATACCCATAGAATATTATCATAACATGCATAAAGAACGCTAAACACAAAGGAGTAAAAAAGAAAGGACTAAACCACATTTACTAGGTTATTTGCTTTCTGTTCTGCAGCCATTCTTCTTTTACACAGATGACTTAAGGCCAATGATACCTGTCGAAAATCATTATTACAAATATAAGAAAGGGTGTGAGCGAAAATAGAGGAATGACGAAAAAACAGTTCGCGGGACCCTGCCACTGAATTTGATATAAACAATCTGCCAGCAACAACAAATAGCTAGAGAAGTGAAAACATACCACATCCAACTCTTGCTCCTGCGTTCCCGGTAGTCTTGCTAAGTTCATGTCCACCTGTTCAATCGGGGATATTTAGACATCAGGGCAAAATATCGATGATATCATTCATGTGAAGATGAATCAAAGATCAATCCACAGCACTGACATTTGCACTAGCAAAACTGAAGATGGCAGAGTACATTGTTGACAGAAAACGCAAACACCAAATTGGTTTAGTGCTTTATAATTTCCTAACATCATATACTAGCAATAACAGCACAGAGCCACAAACTGGAAAATCATCTGTGGTACTTTTTGTTACAAAACATATATGACTTTAACAGCAATGTGAAGGGCTACAAAACAGGTAAAGTCACCCACTTTTCTGTTAAGACTTAACGTCAAAATCAAGTTCTAAAAGGTATGCAAGAGAAACTATTTCTCAAGTAAGAAGTGCAGCGCTTCTTAGAGTGTTCAGTGATTAGTACAAACCGGACAAAAGTGAGAAAAATTTCACAGCATGAATAACCATTATTCAGTCTTAATTATCATGAGTTTGTTGTCCTTGTGATATAAGTACAAGAAGATGCTTTGCAAAAACACAAAGTACATTCATCTATTTTGTATTACAGTATCTCAACAGCCCTAAAGGATTAACGACTTCAAAATGAAATATTTTGAGGATCATTACGAAGTCTCACAAGGTTTTAGTTCCCATGAAAAGAAGATTCGTTGCAGATTCACAACTAAGTGACTTAGAATTAGATACCTGAGATAATCTAATAAAGATTGATACTTTGACATAAAGTTCTATAGACAAATATCGGCCTATTAGCCGATGTACCCAAAATAGTTCAACAAACAAACATTTGATCCCCACAGCGTAGTTATTTGCTTTCTAGTCATAAAATCAGTAGCTGGTGCCAATTGATACTGATAATTCAGAAACGAAAACTTGAGTGATCAAGTAATATGCACAGTTTCTTGTATGATTAAAACTTCATCTCTTTGTTTAAAAAAAAATTACAAAAGTGATCGCCCGTTAGAAGAGAGAGATGACAAGAAATTTGTAATCAAGGATCACAAGCCTCAAAATCATATTGTGAATGTGTAAAATTCCTTTTGGGTTAAATAATCATGGAATAGGAAAACTTATTGCTTTTGTGTCAAATAATCAAAGCAGATATCAAACTACACAAAGGAGCTGAAGTAGCAGCTATGTAATTCCCGACCAAATTTTACATGCTTACCTTTACCAAGATCATCAGGATCAGCGTGCACTACGACTGCTCGCCCAAGAATGGAATCAGGTCCGCTCAGTGGAATCTAAAAAAATAGATTAGAAAAGTATAACGAAGGGGGTACAGGCAGCAATCCAAGGGCATATGAATAATCGCATAGCTGCTGACAACATGCTAGCATTGTAGATAAGCCCATGACATGCACATACATGTTTAAAAACCTCGTGGATTGATCTTTACAGCGCTTCTTCTATGAATTTAGATCCATAGAATGAAGTATCTAGGCATAAATATTTCTTCATATTCATATTTAGGTCCATAGAATGTTACGAATATTTAGTAAATAGTAAAGGAGAAGGAATTGTTACCTGCCAGTCCTGGAGAGAAACCTCAGCAACTCCTGCAGAGTTAGTGAGAGCGCAAATTTTAGTACAATACTAAATTAACTTCACACAGAAAAGAAAAGCAATAATTTTTCATAGTTGTTTTGTTCATACCATCTGGGCCTGCAACAACGTTACCCAAATCGCCAGCGTGACGCTCCTTATCCGAAGGAGCTCCATGCTCCTTCTTCAGTGGATTAAAATGAGGTCCTAAAACATCAAAGATTAAAATTTTGAAAAGTCTAAACCAGTAACCACCCACCAAGAAAAATGAAGAGTATGGAGCAAGTAAAACCCATTAAAGAAACAAGAATCATGTCCTAGATGCAATGAAAAATTACATAAAAAGATGAAGAATTGAAGCAGAAACTGAGAGAGAGAGAGAGAGATACCAGTGGAATTGCAACCATTGGAGGTATCACCAAGAGCATGGATATGGAAACCATGAAGGCCAGGAGAGAGGCCACTAATCCTCCCCTGTATGCGTGTAGGCCCCCCTGTTCATCATTCATTTGATTTCCGATGAGACAGTAGGGAGGGGGGGGAGAGAGAGAGAGAGATGAGAGAGATGAGAGAGAGAGAGAGAGACCGTTGGAATCCTGAAGGAAATGAAGGGAGCCTCGGACGTTGGAATCTCCGGTGATAAGAGCCACTGCTTTCACACTAGCCATTTGATTTCCTCCTCTGCTTTCTGTGCTGTTGCCGCTGTCCGCCTTTTCATATCTCATGTCATTTTCATTTCTGGCATTTCAGCTTCCCTCCAGCACATGGTTTTTTTTTTGTCGAATCCTCTAGCACATGGATTGGAATTTGGATTAATTCTTGGAAATTAATGAAAATGATTTGAAAACTTTGAGTTTTAATGATAAGGACAAAATAAAAGGTAAAGTGAATAGTACCATGATTGAGTTTTTAGTGTAAAAATGTGATTTTTCATTAAAGTGAGCAGTACCTGTGAGTTTTTCGTTAAAACTTCCTTGTATTTATCCATCTCCAATCGAATGTGGCCTCTCCAATCGAATGTGCATCTTTAGCCTTGTAATTATGCACTAAATTATATTTTAACGAATAGTATCATATCATATTTTATACTATCTCCAACTGAAGGGGTCAAAAAATCATAAGCCAAATATAGCTCTTTAACAAAAAATAAAAACACAAGGCCATAAGCTAAACATATCTCTCTCAATAATTTATTATTTTAATTAAATTAATATAGTTAAGGAAGTGCTATTGACACTCCAAAAATCTCATTCTACACTCATCACAAGAATATTTTTCTTTCTAAATATAGAAAGTTTGGAGTGTGAAATGAAAATTTTGGAGTCCCAATAACAATTCCCTATATTTAATTAAATTAAACTATTATATTAAAATAGTAACTCTCCAGATTACTTTTCTTTCTCCTTCATCTCTCTTGTTTTGATCTTCCATTGCAGTTCGTATTGAGTTAGAAAATGGTCCATTGAAACACCCTTTGGCATAAAGAAAGCACAATAACGAAGAAAGCACGGTATTCTTACACTTGCCACAAAGCCATGCTTGACATTCTAACACCAATTAGTCGTTGGAGGGTAAGTGGGCTGGGCTGGAGGTTTGGCTGCTGGAAATGGTCAACTCGCTTGCCTGATTTGGGGGTTTTGGCCCAGTGGGGCCCACAAACTCTTTGGCTTAACCCTCGGTTGGAGGTAATTTTCATGTCATTTCAAATTATTTTTAGCCCTATGAGCTTTTAACCAAGTCAGTTAGAGATAGCCTTACTTTCAAGTTTCAATTTAAATGATATTTCAAGGGCATGAAAATCGTACTGTCACAAAATAAATTAAGAACTTAACACAAATACAATACATTAATTAGATAATATTTTTTTTTTTTTAATATCTAGAACCACTAATTATATGCTTACAGGAAAAAAAAATTATATGGTTACCAAAAAAAAAGAAATAATTGATTATAATTGTTTACCCAAAAAAGCCCAACAACCAATAATAACAAAGATGTGATATTCATACGTCTTTTTTTACTTTTTACGTATATTTTTAATTTTTAACTGTGAAATCAGATGATTGAAGAAGATAAGGTAAAAAAAAAAAAAAAAAATGTGTGGATAAGAGATCGTAATACCAATCATCATTAAAACAGAAGAGATTAGAAGAGATAACGTTGTTGTTGCATTTCTTTCTCTGGTTGTTGTAAGTAATTGAAGAGAGAGAGACAGAGAGAGAGAGATGAGGGAGATAATAAGCATACACATCGGACAAGCAGGGATCCAAGTTGGGAATGCGTGCTGGGAGCTCTACTGCCTTGAGCATGGCATTCAGCCTGATGGTACCATGCCCAGGTTGGTACCCCTCTCTCTCCCCTCTTTCACTCCCTCTCAATTTCTCTGTTTTTTTTGTTTGTTTGGAACTTTAAATATATATTCCTGTGAAAAATCTCAATTTTTTTAGTTTTTGTTGATGAAATTGGGAATTGGGTTATACTTATGTTCAACAAATCTAGCAGATGAGAATTGGATTGGCCTAAATGCAACATGGTTTCTTGCTACTTCATTCATGAAAACTAAAATGTGGGGAGTTTCGTAATGCAGCATAATTTGTGATTCAGATCAACACACTGAAAGACCAATTCTTTTTGCCTTCCTTTGATCTGTATTATCGTTTCATTTCCAATTTAGAGGAACCTTGATTGAATTCTGGGCTTGAATTGTTACTAATGTTAGCTTCCTGTCTAGATTTGGAAATGTTGGATTTTGTCTTTCTTGGAGTTTCAATCAAGTTTTGATGATTTTTGCATCTGTTGAGATCAACCTTGGAATCGCAGAGGCTTGATTGAATCTATTATATGAACACATATGTAATGTGTAGGCGTCGGTTTCTTAATTGAAACTCAGACGCCCTCGTCTTTGTAATGTGCAAATGTCAAGAAATGTCATGATCTCTTTACTGAGTGGATCCTTTTGCGTCAATCTTTTGTCTTTTCCCACTCTTCTGGTCTTAAGAAGGTTTATATGTGAATGCAGTGACACCTCTGTCGGCTCTGAAACCGATTCTTTTAACACCTTCTTCAGCGAAACTGGTTCTGGAAGTCATGTGCCCAGAGCCATATTTGTTGATCTCGAACCAACAGTTATCGATGAAGTCAGGACTGGGACTTACCGACAACTTTTTCATCCTGAGCAACTTATTTCTGGCAAAGAAGATGCTGCTAACAATTTTGCCAGAGGACACTACACGGGTATAAGAATTTCTTTTGCACCGTCGAACTGGCATTTGCATCTATTACTTTAGTTGTAACTGGTTTTCTCTGTCGACTGCTACAGTGGGGAAGGAAATTGTGGACCTATGCCTTGACAGGGTAAGAAAATTAGCTGATAATTGCACTGGCCTGCAAGGGTTTTTGGTATTTAACGCTGTTGGTGGTGGCACTGGTTCTGGTTTGGGTTCATTACTTCTCGAACGATTGTCTGTTGATTATGGAAAGAAGTCAAAGCTCGGTTTCACCATTTATCCTTCTCCTCAGGTACATTACTTTAAAAAAATACACAATATGATAACTGGATGGATCTTTGCTGCTAAAACCAGTATTAGTGAACCCTTGTCCAACTTGTCTTTTTCATCTGCTTCCACGTAACGGTTCTCTTAATTTGTTGAACCATTCATGTCCATCCGTCTACGACAACTAATCTTAAAATGTGCAGGTCTCCACTGCTGTGGTAGAACCCTACAATAGTGTGCTTTCCACACATTCTCTCCTTGAACATACAGACGTGGCTGTGCTTCTGGACAATGAAGCCATTTATGATATCTGTAGGAGGTCTTTAGACATTGAAAGGCCAACCTACACCAACTTGAATCGTTTAATATCCCAAACAATCTCTTCTTTGACAACTTCGTTGAGGTTTGATGGTGCCATTAATGTGGACATTACAGAGTTTCAAACTAACCTCGTTCCATACCCTCGTATCCACTTTATGCTCTCATCTTATGCCCCTGTAATCTCCGCTGCAAAGGCCTTCCATGAGCAACTATCAGTTCCTGAGATCACAAGTGCTGTATTTGAGCCCTCAAGTATGATGGCCAAGTGTGATCCAAGGCATGGGAAGTACATGGCATGCTGCTTGATGTACCGTGGTGATGTTGTACCAAAGGATGTAAATGCTGCTGTAGCTACCATTAAGACAAGGCGGACAGTTCAGTTTGTGGACTGGTGAGTAGACATTCTGTGCATCTAGTTTCATTAAAGTATAAGCCTAAATAGAATTTGCAACAAAATTGATGAGATGGGCCTTACTTTATTATTAATTTCAATATTTCAGTTCTTCTTGTTCAGGCACTGGCAATGACATTTATTTACGGTCACACACATTAAGCTTAGGGTGTATTAATGCTGACATTTTCTTAGTATATCTCTAGAACATTTGTGGGTTAAAACATGTTTTTGGCATCATACTCTCATTGTGTATACATTAATTTCTTATCCACTGGTAGCAATATTAATGGTAGGAAACCCTTGTTTGTAGACAAAGTGGATTCGAAAGAACCGTCTTAAGGGGAAGGATGATGGGATTTTCAATGCAGATTATTCGACTTTATAAGCTATTTTTGTTGTCTTTTGTGTTTATAAGCTATTTTTTGTCAAAATCTAGAAATCTGAATGAGTGCTTTATATTTATATGGATACTTTCAGGTGCCCAACTGGTTTCAAATGTGGTATTAACTACCAGCCCCCGACAGTGGTACCAGGTGGAGATCTTGCCAAGGTGCAACGAGCAGTTTGTATGATAAGCAACAACACTGCTGTAGCTGAAGTCTTCTCCCGAATTGACCATAAATTTGACCTTATGTATTCCAAGCGGGCATTTGTACATTGGTATGTAGGTGAAGGAATGGAGGAAGGTGAATTCTCGGAAGCTCGTGAGGATCTTGCTGCTCTTGAAAAAGACTACGAGGAAGTCGGGGCAGAAGGCGCTGATGATGAAGATGAAGGGGAAGATTACTAAACCATAATACTTTGGGATTCCCTTCCATAGCCATCTGTCTATCCCACTAGACCTCTTGATTATTTTGTTTCTTATCTAGCTATGCATTTTTCTATATCCTTTTTTTCTTTCGAATGACATTGTGTTTTGGTTCTGCCCTTGTAATGGTTTTCGAAGTACGTTTGTCGTGTAAAAGTAGCCAACTTCCCATTACTTGAAATGAAATAATAATATCTTTGAAACAATTGAGATCCTCCCAAAACTCGAGACCTATATCTTAGACCCCAAGTTATCGAATGGTATTGTGTTAATTGGTTGGTAAGTTAATACGACAACTCTGCGTAGGTCGTCTCCGCAACGTGACGCATGATTCGAACGGTTCATTTTTAGGTTCTCTAACTGTTTTGTACCACAATTTCAATAACCTTTAATTCATTGCTGCTTTTAAGCAAGACAGCCTCTTGTCATCACATCTGGTTGTACTTGTATCCAAATCCCCATCTTACCGAAAAAATCAACGAACTAATTAGCCGAAACATACATACATCTGTACAACAAGACGGGTTTAATTCGGCTCACATCCAAAGTACGTCTCCTCGGAGTTTCTTATTTTGATCCGTAAGAGAAATTAAGGGCGTTTACTTTGAAACAACATGTCAATTACAATCGTTGAGCTAGCTAGGGAACCTTTAATTAGCAACACTATAAGTTTCAGCAGACATTGGTCTTTAATTAAATCCGCAAGATTAAGTTAATGCAAATAAATTTCTGATCCATCTTAATTTATAAGAGTTACTGAGTTATTATAACCCGTCGATCGTATACGTACCCTAAACCCCTTTGAGAGTATAGAGTGATGAAATAAAGGAGCAAAAAACAAAGTTGACACGCAACAATAATAATTGAAGAGAACGAGAGATGAAAAATCCATGCCCACCTTCAATTCAATTGATCGTAATTAACTAGCAGAACAAAGAACACAACGGCGGAAGATCCCAAAGCGCTTCGCTTGGATCATGAACTGTTTCCATATACTCTTGCACCCCATTCATTGCATAGAGCGAAGCCGATATCTGTCTCTCCACTTTCATCCTTTCGAAATCCATCAACTCTGAGTCAGCTTCACCTGCGGTACTAGTTGTAGTAGTACTCTCCGCTGAAGACAAAGCAGCCGCCGCCTGATGTTTCGGAAACTCAAACGCTTGTTGAGCAAACGAGAAGTGGTCAACCCCCGTTTGATATGACCCCCATGAAAGAAGGTTGGATTGGGAATTATTGAAGGAAGAACTCAACTCAAACTCTTCGTTGCAGTTTCTCAAATCCGGTTTGTAAACATCGTCAAACAGCAGAGAATTATCTTGAAATACCTCTCTCGAAAGGGAAGTGGTGTCACTGCTGCTGCTAGTTGAAGTACTACTAGTACTTTTCCGTACTAGTTGTTCAGACGGTGGCGGCAAATGATCATGATCAGAACTAGTACTACTACTAGCACTAGTACTAGTACTACGTTGTAGTAGGGCTAGTTGTTGCTTAGTGGCTCCTCCTCCTTTTTTCGTGTTGAGTAAATTTCGAATGCGAGCAGCAAGAGGGGAGTCCATAGACACGTGGGTGATGAAGTTGGTTCGGGTGTTTGAGCCGCGAAGAAGGCAGGCGGCTTCATCATAAGAGCGGGCAGCCTCCTCCGCGGTCTCAAAAGTTCCGAGCCACATCCTTATTTTTTGAGTAGTGTCTTTGATCTCGGCCACCCATCTCCCCGAAGGCCTCTGTCTCACACCAACAAACTTGTTTGCGTTGTTGTTGCTTCTACTATTATTATTTCTTCCCTTCAACTTCCCTACTTTGCTGCTGCTTTTCGGAATGCCTGCAGCTGCAAAGGAAACTTGCTTCGGCTGTTGGAACTGAAACTCCATTGAAATTAATTAAAGAGAGAGAAAGCCAGTGCAGGTTTGATTTAAGCTAGGGTTTGATTTAAGGAAATGGAAGAAGGGGAGGCACTCCTTTTGTATTAGCTAGCTCTGAATGGTAGTAGGAAGGTCGTCTCCATCTCCTTATCTGGTTGTGGGAGCGGGATTTATATATTCTAGGGTTTCTGAGTTTTCAACAAGCAAGTTGGTCGTTTAGGAGCTTCTCTGTGTCCTTTTATGTTTGTTGCCTTATGAAACACATATTTAATGTTTAATGTAGATAAATTCTCTCTCACAAGAGACTTATTTGCTTTTCCATTTATACCCTTATTCGAATTTCACAGCTACAAAATAATAATTCTTCATTTTACGGAAATCAATCAATTGGGTACGTAGCTTAAGTATTTTAGAGTGTTAATCGTTACACCCGAATTTTGCTGTTTAAAATTAAAGCATCTTTCCCACATCTCTAATTGTACCCAAAGAAATTAATCTTATGCACATTACTAATTACTAATGTGAGTAAACTTTCATGTGTAGGAGTAAAAATTCTTAACTACTTCAACTATAAAACTCTCTCGCCACTTAGTACTACGGTCTATTAGTATTTCCCTTTATTTGTAAGTGAGAGATCTTAGGTTTGATTCTCATCAAATGCTAATTTAAACCATATTATTGTTGAGATTTGATGATGTGTGGAAAAGTTTGTCCCACATCGGTGAGAGACATGACTTGTTATGGGCTTATATGGTTTTAGGCTACTCTTCATATTGCCAATTGATTTTATGGTAAAATCTCAATTTCATCAATTATTACAAGCTCATTGTGAGGCTTAGCGCACTCTCTTACCCCTTTAGTGTAAATAACATCAATACAAAATATATAAAAAACTATAAAACTCTCGCTAACGTGTCGATTACTCAATATTTGTTGATCATTTTCTTACATACGTCACAATGTTGCTTTTTTTATTCTTCACCAAATGTCGCCTATTTACCTCCTAAAAAATGTCACCTATTTACAAACAAACTAGAAACTAGAGAAAAGAACTTGAGGATTTTAAGGACATAACACAAAAGAAGAGAGAGAGAGAGAACAAAACAACAATAAAAAGGTCGTGAAGGCACGATAGGCTGCCACTTGGAGGCACCAAAATCATCTTCTAGACAAGAGCAAGAACAAGAACAAAAAGAAAGGTTCAAATTTAGGTGAAAGAAGACCTAGTCTGTCATATGAAACAAGTTACATCTTCAAGGGCGTTGCTTCGACACAACCTACATCACCAGACAAAATTTGTTTATTCCTTAATATATTAGTGCTGGATTCTTTCTTATATTATTACTAGATTCTTTCTTTGAATAAACATATACTATATATGACAGGTGATCCTCATCAGTATCATCACTAGATATTTCACAAGTTGGTTATGAAAAAATGGTTAAAAACTAATGCACATCGGTACCAAACTCCTAGGTCGAATACACTTTGTTGTCTCAGACTGAATTTATAGGAATCGATAAGGAAAATAATCATCACGCGCGGTTATATCTCTATGCACATTTATATTTAGTCATAGCATTTGAATCAAATGAAAGAAACAAAAATCAATAGACTTTCTTTAAACATAGATGTATTTAAGGATAAAAAAGACGTGCATAAATCGTTTTCTAATTATTTAATCTGGTATATGAATTGTGACAAAAAGATCTGCAAAGGATCATTAAAAGCCCAATATATTCATTAAAAAATAAAATATCATTAAATTTTGTGAAAACTCGTCAAATCTATAAGGGGCCTTTGTTTCACCTTCTTAATGGGACTGGACTAGCTAGGATTATTGTCCCATGTTTGGTATGCTCGAGGACTAACTTAAATGAGACTAGCCCGGACTCGTGTGGACTCCAGGCCTCGTTAGATCGTCCAAATTAGTTCGGCGTTGAACCATGGGATTGCTAAGAACACCTTTCTCACAACGTTGTCTCCTTCGATGTTCCTCGTCTCTCTGTCTCTCCCTCTCCCTCTCTTTGCTCTCGCATGCTCTCTCCACTGCTTTCGTTCTCTCACTAATGCTTGCGTCATTTCACTCTCTCCTCACCCTGAACCCAAATCACGTCCTCTCCGTCTCTCTTCTCGTCCTGCTCGATGTCGAGCCGATCTGCACGACCCAACCTCGATGTTGAGCCGATTTCCACGACCCAACCCAGATCACGTCCTCTCCTGCTCTCCTCGTCCTGCTCAAATCAGAGTGTCGTTGTTGGGTATACAAGGAACGCAGCTGCGATTTCGATTTCGATTGAAATTGAATTTTTGATTGTTTGTGTTTTGGGAGCTTTATTGATTCAAATGGGGGAGAAAGATGTGGTTGCAAGTAGTGGAATTTGGACGAAGAGCTTTATCAATTGAAAAGGAGGAAAAGCTGTGATTGGAATCTATGGAGTTTGGACGGAAAAAAGGAGAGGGAAGAGAGGTTTTAGGAGTGTTGTATAACAGGAAAAAGAAATAGAAAAAGAAAAAAAGAATTTATTTTATTATTTTTATTATCCTACTTCTTAGTTCTGCACCAAACGCTTCATTAAGTTAGTCTTACTTAGTCTAGTCTAAGCCAGTCCAGCTTAGTCTAGTCCGAGATAGTCCGGTGCAACAAACGCCCTCTAAGGTCACAATGTGAATAAGTAATTCAACATAAAAAAATTAAAAAAAAAAAAAAAAAGAAAGTGAAACACTGTATAAAAACGATATAGCCTCTAAATAAAACCACATGGGAAAGAAGTTGAGATTTGAGATTGAAGGCCCACCTACATTTCACAAAACTCTCACAAAAGGGCTAAACCAAAAACCAAATGTGCAAATCGAATTCATTTTGGGCTCCAAAAGCGGGCACACAAAATCCATAGCACCACAACCGTTGATATTCAATCTATCGGTTAAAGTAAACTTCAGTTATTTTGATTGTCTGGGCCGAGGCAAAGGATAAAACGAGAAATGCAATAAGAGAAAAAGTGGAGGACAGATAAACAACAGAGAGGAAAGGAAAAAGAAGTAAGAATTCACAGAATATGGGAGGAAAATACAGAGAATAACTCCAGAACAACAGCAAAGACAGAGGAGGCGGAGAAGCAAGATTTCCAGAAGAGGAGTCTCCATCTCCATCTGGGCTTTCATTGTTTTGGTGAAATTTGCCGGAAAATCCTCGAAGTTTTGTAATTTACATGGAAACATCTCATCGTAAGCTTTCTTCAACTGTTCAGATTTTGATTTTTCACTTCTGGGTTTCATTTGGGAAGATGCAAGTTTTGATTATTTATTTATTTAATTTCTGAATTTATTTTCGCAGGTATGGAGACGGAAGAAGAGAGGAATAATAAGAGAGCTTCAGAACCAGAGTTCTTCTTGCAGTGGGGGAACAGAAAGAGACTCAGATGTGTGAGAGTCAAAGGCACAGAAATCTCAGCCGACAGATTCAAATTCAATGGTGGCATGTGCAGGACAATTACATCGTCTCGGATTCATCGCTTTGCGGTCTCCACTTCCGGAAAAAATGACATCTCTGGATTTCAATCCAATCGCCTCACCAGGTTAGAATATTTCACATGATTTTTCCGGCTCGCGCCTACGACCTGTTTTGGTTTCCGACTACTAGTACATAATTTGGAGCCAGGTTTTTTTTTTTTTTTTTTTTTTGGCTCATTTCTTTTTTGGTATTATTTTGATCCCAACTACTAGTACATAATTTTAATTCCTTAACCTCTTCCCCGACGCATTATTTTCCGGGATAACGGAGAAAGGGAAGTGATTTTTGCACACCTTTTTTACCTTCACATCACACCCGTCGAGTGTTTATCAAATATAGCAAAAAAATTAACTTTTAATTTTAAAAATGTTACTTTTTATAAAAATTTTCAAATATATCTAAAATTTCATTTAAATAAACACAAATACTTTCAAATTTAATAATTAAATAAATTAAAAGTTTTTTAGTTACTGTCGCCTCAAGCTCCGGTCTAACTTTACCTTCGCTTCGACACTCCACCACCACAACCCTATCCTCTTTGAACCCCTCATCACCGACATTGAATGCTGCTGTGGTTACTGTAAGTAGGAGCATCATAATTTCAATCATGCATTCAACGATTTTTTCTTACTAATATCATTTTTAGTTTTAAATATAAACATAGTTTTTAAAGTTAATCTACATATCGTTATATGATTGTATTTCTGAGACCCACGTGATATTACATCATCACGTTAACAGAGCAATTGACAGATTTTTCATAAAAAAACTAAAATGATCACGATGGATAAATTCAAATAAAGGCTAAAATGATTCACAATGGACAAATTCAAAAATACTACTATTGATTATCATTAATTGTTAAGGGCCATATTAAGGAGGTATGTCAATATCACGGATCATTTTGGCTAAAAAGCTTTTAATTTATTTGATTGTTAAATTTGAGGGTATTTGTGTTTATTTAGATGTAATTTTGGATATATTTAAAGATTTTATAAAAATTGACATTTTTAAAATTAAGAGTTAATTTTTTACTATATTTGATAAATACTCACACCCACCTTTCTTTTATAAATATAGTGTGTTTTTCTGGACAAAGAGAAAAGATCAGTTTAAAAGGTAAAAATTGATGCCATTTTTTATATATAAGGAGTTTCTCAATTAAGAATCAATCAGAATATGACAAGCGGAGCCGTTGTCAAGCCGTTGAGTGTAGTTTTTTGTTCTCTGATTGAGCTTTTGAAGTGTTTTTTGTCTAATTTACTGATGTTATTTTGTGGGTATGTTTGGTTTGGTTACAGGAATTCTGATGGGGCTCTGCTCTGGTGTAGCGCAGGTGAGAACCGAAAGTCATCTTCACCAGAGAAGGAGGAAAGGTACTACGCCACAAGAGGATCAGTGGGTGTGGATGAGAGTTGTAATGGCAACGGGAATGGGAAGGTTATGATGGACGGAAACAGTGTTGAGGACCGGGGGCTTGTTTGGCCGAAACTGTACGTCAGTTTGTCGAGCAAGGAGAAAGAAGAGGACTTTTTGGCCATGAAGGGTTGTAAACTTCCCCAAAGACCTAAGAAAAGGGCCAAACTCATCCAAAGAAGCCTACTTGTAAGTCCTCTTGTTAGTTTCTCGGCTATTTAACAGATTTGAAATTGGACTTTATTTTTCTCGTGTGGCTATGTGGGTTTAACTTTAGCTTCTGATGCTGATTTTTGGTGGGGTTGTAGTTGGTGAGTCCCGGTGCATGGCTCACAGATATGTGCCAAGAGAGATATGAGGTTAGGGAGAAGAAAAGTACCAAGAAGGTACTTGAACTGGAATTACTATATCATTTGCTGCATCATTTTTCTTTATTTTCGAGGGGTATGAGTAATCGTATTTTGATATTTGGTTGATGTTTGAATGATGCAGAGACCAAGAGGATTGAAGGGGATGGGTAGCCTGGAAACCGAGTCGGAGTGATAGGTGTAATTTATACTGAATTTTGTTGAAGCAGAAGGGAAGACAGTTTTCTTTGGTCTGTTTAGAAGATGAATGCGGTGTGTAATGTAGAGTGGTAAGGCTTTTGTTCGAGTAAAAGGGGGTTATTGTAAATTACGAAATTATGTTTTGTATACAAGTGTGAGCAATGAAAAATTATGTTTTGTAGTGTGCAAATATGGAGAGGTTTTTGGGGGAAGGGGCTTCTGTGTCATGACCCGAATGCAGGGGTACCTCCTTGTGCGTCTCTTAAGAGGACGGATGACGTGAGGCAGGAATCCTTACCCTGGAATATTTATCCTAAGTATGTTGGATTACGTCTACCGCTGCCATATGCCAAACACGAGGCAAAATCACGAGCAACCACACCCAAAACAACTTTGATTCGGAAGAGAACGGCCCATAGAAGCTAAGGCATCCGCACGCAAAAAACGCAGTGGAGTAGCCGGTTCCAAGCGTATTCTTGAATTGTATGATCCATCTGGATGTTATCCATAAAAAACACCTAAACCCGAACTTCTCGTATATTCAAATCCCATTACATTGAGGTCCATAACAATTTATTCTTTACACAATCTGTCAAACAGACAAACAGGACAAGGCAGATAACTACACAAACAAACAGATATCGCTTTTCACGTTAAACAATTATGAGTTGGGAAGCAGTTTATGTGGATGCCGTAACCATGATTCTTAGTATTATGTAGACTTTCTTTCTGAGCATACAATAGAAACAAGCATATTCTTCTGCAACGAATATCTCATTTCACCTCTTTGAGTCCAAATTTTTCCATATCTCTGTGATGGCAGTTCCGAGGTGCTGAGATATCCTACAAAGTAAAACGGGATAAGAAGATAAGAACCTCTCAAAAGAAGACGACTCTTATGGACAATCGTATCATTAGAAATTCAGATAAGCACACCTTGTTACGTACTGTGAGATTAACGATTGTGAGCCTTTGCAGCCTGAAGCATTTCCACTACTAAAGTCTTCACATCCCTAAAAAGAGAAATAAATTTCTTCTTAGAAACAATTTACTCCAACTCAAAGTATGCAGTAAGAACTTTTGATAGCAATCTTGACTATAGCCAACATGAGGGACAATTATTCCACGGTTTATGCAGTACGACATTAACATAAAAACCTTGGAGAATCTGGAATAACTGAAGCAGAAGTAAACAGAAAATAAATCTTGACTTCAACAGAAAGGGAAATATTCATATAAACGAGAGGTCTCACTTTCGATCCTCTGCACGTCTAGGAAAAGGTATGCGGAGTTTGAAATTATCCCCCTGATAGCCAACCTAAAATGAGAGTAACAAAGTCCAAAAAATATCATGTCAAAATGGAAGAAATTTTATTGGTGAATTTGTATAGCATTTCTGGCACAAAACCTCAGTTGCAGCACAGAGACAAATGGTTTATTAAAAACATAAAGGATGGTTATTAGCAATGAAAAGTTAAAAATTGGTTGTTACCTTAACATTGAAACCCAGGCTGTCCAAGTCCAACATGTAAGCAGAGTCCACCTGCCGAAAAACAAAATCACCTTGCATCAAACTAAACTTTCCCCACCCGTCTACATGTTCATATCTTTTATTATTCCAAAATTCATAAATGGATCTGGGCGATTCATGCAGAATACTTCCGAAGTGTCAGCCTGGCAGAAACAACATGTATTGGCACAATATTGACACCATATTCATTGGTTTAGTTTTAAGTTTTAGCTAATGTGAGCAAAGTTGATATCCCCTATATTGAGAAGGAAAAGATGAAGAAGAAAAGAAACACATTTCCTAATAATATTAGTTTATAACAGTTGAATATACCGGAATAGAAGTTGAGTGTTGCACAATGGCTTTTGTATCGTCAGCATGATCCCTGTTCATGTGAGACTGGGAAGCAATAGTTTTAAGATTCTATTAGAAAAGGCGAACAATTCATATTAAGATGAACCATAAAGCATGTATACTATTACTAGTTAAGGAGTCAGTACTGCAACAGGCTTTGAAAATTGAGCAATTGGATCAACTTTTGCAGCTTTATACTCCTCACTTCCGAACTCTGAAAGTAAAAGTTATGAATGTTAAGAAAAATGTGAAATATATATATAACAAATACAATATTTTATAAATAAATAAATGATAAAAATCCACAAGAGGTGCTAAAAACAGAAAAATAACAAAGGCCATGGTACATCCGCTTCAAAAGTTATCTACAGAGTACAAAATTATCTTTTCCAAGAGTGACAAGACACCAAGAAGGTGAAGTACCTCCTGATCCTAACAAGGCTGTTGCAACCCCTGACACGTATCGCACAACTTTTGGTTCAATGCGCATGAATTGGAAGTCACCAAAGTCAGCCTTCAGATTGTACATGAAGATTTAATACTGATATAAAATTTGGTGCAACATATCATCCATTTACATTAATTATGCATCGGAACAAGATTGTTACCGAAAATGCATTGGGATGCTTAGCCAAATATGCAGTGTGTATGGCTGCTTGATCCTTCTCGGAAACCTAAATGATTGTAACAACCATTTTAGATTGCTTGCAACCACAGAGAGAGAGAGAGAGCACTGCAAACACTATCTAAAATTAGAAAAGCAGCCATTACTTACAGGAATAGCATCACCATGCAGCGTGACCACCAAATCAGTCCTATCTTCAGGGTCTTTAGCCACAAGCAATGAGCACTTGGGATTAAGGGCTAGGTCCTATTGAATCGAACAATGAAAAAGCACGATAGGATATGATATTATTGATATTGGTGATATTAACATGCAGAGAGATCCATACAGTGATAAAGTAGCAGCTTATTTTAGTTGGCTGGTTTCCATGATTGGAAGGGTTACATGTTTTTACAGAAAATTACATGGAACAGATTGGAAGTTTAAAACATAATGTTCTGCAGCCTTCCTTCCACATGAAAGAAGGTTAGCATCATTTCAAGTGAAGAAAGGATGCTGCCTATGCATCTAGATAATTTACTGCAGCTTAGTTCCATTTTTAGCTTGAGTGAGCATTGTGTAAGAGCAAAACTCTCTTCAAAGAGAGTGTTTTCTGGGGTAATGAAATAGCGAGTGTATCACGGTTTAACTTTGCATTTGGGTTGTGTTGATTTAACTCAACTGTCTTGCATTCGTTATATTCCTTTTGAAGAAGAACGATCCCTCATTGATGTAGGGAGAACTTTTAGAACAAAAACTCATGAACATAATTTTTACTGCCTATTTATAAGGGCAATTGTGTATTGCTGTGTGGTGTGATTTCTCTTTTGTGCTTAAACCTCAACAAGTGTATCAGAGAAAGATTTTTTGAGGTTCGCATTAGTTGTTATTCACCCCCAAGGCAACAATACATTTGAAGTTAAAATCCAACAAACCTTTGTATGACCTGCCAAGATGCTAACTGCTAATATTGGAGATCCATCTGCATCACATGCAAAGTCAACCATTGATCCTGATGGATAACCCTCATGCTTCTGCACATTAAAGAAAACCAAAGAAAGTGATTCAAGGACAACAACATCGTTGAAGCAATAAATCCCATAAACATCAATCAACCAGAGTTATTAATAGGAACGATACTTATATGAGGTCAATCATAAAATGACAACACCCTATGAATGTTAAAGAAAAGTATTATTTATTCCCCAACCATGTACCAATGTCAGGCTTTGGTAATCAGTACCAGAAAAAAGCATCAGAAAACAGTCTGGAGGGTTTTTGGTCCTGCATCATGTTTCTGTAGTGCAATTACATATTTTTTGCACACTTTTCATCACTGACCACCAGTGCGTCCTAAATTTAATTTTATCCAAAAATAAAAATAATTTGAACAAAACTTCAACCTCATTAACTTGTTGGGAATCAAACCCTTGATTGCTTCATCCCGAATTTTGTAAGAAAGACTTACGATACTCCACAAAGCCAATAGCCTCAATCCTCAAAGTGTATGGTTATTATGAGGACCACCACAAAGACTACACTATGCATAAACTTTAAAAAGCCTCATGAGATAATGTTACTTTTGTGTAATTACTAGTTAAAGAAAGAGAGATTTATATAGGTGCATCCAGATGATTGTTAGGCCTACCCTCAATCATAGACTGGGAGACATCTAATCCAAATAGGATTGCTATCTGGTCTCCAGTTGGATTCCAACCAGAATCGATAAATCCCCTTCTTCACGAGTCACTACTTGGTAGACCAAACCATAATCCTACATTCCGAGGTAGTTCATTCTCATAAGCTCCACACTATACAACTGGAGACCGGCGATGCTTTAGATTCTTTTCATCCATTCGGGGATTTTTCATGAATTGGGAATAAAGTCCTAAGCTTCTAGATCAAAAATATTAATTGACCAGTCTACTATTAGCAAGGTGCAAGAAGGTCATGCACTACTCTCAGAATTAAATGACAAAGAAACAGAAATTCATTTGAGAAAGAAGAAAGCAAAAAAAAAAAAAATGATATGGAAACCTGAGAAAAAGTGGAGAGCGTTCCGCGAACACTACGATCAAGTAGAGTACGGATTTCCTCAACCGGGGGAAGCCGAGCAGCCTTTTCCTGTAACAACAACCAAATAAAGATTCAACAGAGCTAAATCCTACATTCCCAAGTTCAATTCCTACACTAATAGTCTAATAGCCATAGTACATTATTTATGTTTAACTTTAGAATATGGACATGTGATGCAGTAAAAGTGTTCCAACTTTACATCAAATTTTACCAAGTATTCAACTTTACCTGATGAGATTGGATCAACTGAAAAACACTGGCATCATCTCCAGCTGAAACACTCTGATCAAAGAAGAACGATTGAACTTAAGGCTTAAAAGTTTACACCTTTACATCAAAATTTTCACACTTTAATTTCTAGATCATTCATTCATTGCAAAATCAGATACAAATATCTCACAAAACCAATCAAAAAATGTAATTTGGGGTTCATTTTTTTTTTTCTGGAATCATAAGGGTACCTGAGTAGCTGACTGAGCGGCGGCGGTAGCCATGGATAAACGAGGAGGAGGAGTTGTTGGGGAGGAGAAGAAGGTGGGGAAGGGGCGAAATTGTAAGATGAGAGGGGAGTGAAGGGTATTATGGCCATTTAAGCGGGAGAATAGGTTGGTCTGCCAAGGCTTCACAACAGTCTTCAACATCTCTCTCTTCTTTCACATCCCCCCGCCACCCAACTCTTTGACTCTCTTCCTTGTTCGTTAATGGTTGGAACTTGGAATTTGGTTGTCTCACGTTTTTTTTTTTTTTTTTTTCTTCTTTTTCATTTTCTTCGTTTATTTGAAAACTCATACAATTGATATTTTATGTTAATTTATATAAAAAAAAAAAATATTTTTTTAATACATCGATATTTTTACACTAAAGGGAGGAAGAGTTCGATTAAGAAGATGACTTTTTGGCCATGAAGGGTTGTAAACTTCCCCAAAGACCTAAGAAAAGGGCCAAACTCATCCAAAGAAGCCTACTTGTAAGTCCTCTTGTTAGTTTCTCGGCTATTTAACAGATTTGAAATTGGACTTTATTTTCCTCGTGTAGCTTAAGCGAGTTCAACTTTAGCTTCTGATACCGATTTTTGGATGCGTTTTAGCTGGTGAGTCCCGGTGCATGGCTCACAGATATGTGCCAAGAGAGACGGGAAGTTAGGGAGAAGAAAAGTAGCAAGAAGGCACTTGAACTGGAATTATTGTATCATTTGCTGCATCATTTTTCTTTATTTTCGAGGGGTATGAGTATTCGTATTTTGATATTTGGTTGATGTTTGAATGATGCAGAGACCAAGAGGATTGAAGGGTATGGGGAGCCTGGAAAGCGTGTCCGAGTGATAGGTGTAATTTATACTGAATTTTGTTGACGCAGAAGGGAAGACAGTTTTCTTTCTTCTGTTTAGAAGATGAATGCGGTGTGCAATGTGGAGTGGTTAGGCTTTTGTTCGAGTAAAAGGGGGTTATCGTAAGTTACGAAATTATGTTTTGCATACAAGTGTGAGCAATGAAAAATTATGTTTTGTAGTGTGCAAATATGGAGAGATTTTTGGGGGAAGAGGCTTCTGTGTCATGACACGAATACAGGGTTCCTTCTTGTGCGTACTTCCATGTCTTGGGAGGACGGATGACGTGAGACAGGAATCCTTACCCTGGAATATTTATCCCAAGTATGTTGGATTACGTCTACCGCTGCCATATGCCAAAACACGAGGCAAAATCACGAGCAACCAACACCCAAAATAACTTCGATTTCGGAAAAGAAAGGCCTGTGGAAGCTAAGGCATCCGTCACGCCAAAAACGCAGTGGAGTAGCTGGTTCCAAGCGTATTCTTGAATTGTATGATCCACCTGGACATTGTCCATAAAAAAACCTAAACCGGAACTTCTTATATATTCAAATCCCATTGCATCGAGGTGCATAACAATTTATCCTTTACGCAATCTGTCAAACAAACAAACAGGACATGGCAGAGGACTTCACAGACAGACAGATATTCCGTAACCATGATTCTTAGTATTATGTAGACCTTCTTTCTGAGCATACAATAGAAACAAGCATATCCTTCTGCAACGAATATCTCATTTCACCTCTTTTGAGTCCAAATTTTTCCAAATCTCTGTGATGGCAGTTCCGAGGTGCTGAAATATCCTACAAAGTAAAACAGGATAAGAAGTTAAGAACCTCTCAAAAGAAGACGACTATTATGAACAACCGTATCATTAGAAATTCAGATAAGCACACCTTGTTATGGACTGGGAGGATAACAACCGTGAGCCATTGCAGCCTCAATCATTTCCATCATTAAAGTCTTCACATCCCTAAAAAGAGAGAAATAAATTTCTTCTTAGAAACAATTTACTCCAACTCAAAAGTATGCAGTAAGAACTTTTGATAGCAATCTTGACTATAGCCACAAATCACGTCAACCAGGAAAAAAGAATAACTATATCCTCCGACCAACATGAGGGACAATTATTCCATGATTTATGCAGTACAACATTAACATAAAAACCTTGCACAATCTGGAATAACTGAAGCAGAAGTAAACAGAAAATAAATCTTGACTTCAACAGAAAGGGAAATATTCATATAAACGAGAGGTCTCACTTTCGATCCTCTGCACGTCTAGGAAAAGGTATGCGGAGCTTGAAATTATCCCCCTGATAGCGAGCCTAAAATGAGAGTAACAAAGTCCAAAAAATATCATGTCAAAATGGAAGAAATTTTATTGGCGAATTTGTATAGCATTTCTGGCACAAAACCTCGTTTGCAGCAGAGACAAATGGTCTATTAAAAATATAAAGGATGGCTATTAGCAACGAAAAGTTGGAGATTGGTAGTTAGTAAACTACTAGCTACCTTAACATTGAAACCCAGGCTATCCAAGTCCAACATGTAAGCAGAGTCCACCTGATGAAAAACAAAATAACCTTGCATCAAACTAAACTTTCTCCACCTCCAAAATTCATAAATGGATCTAGGCAAATCATGACGAATACTTCCGAAGTGTCACCCTGGCATAACGTGTATTGGCGCAATATTGACACCATATTCATTGGTTTAATTTTAACTAATGTGGGGCAAAGTTGATATCCCCTATATTGAGAACCAAAAGATGAAGAAGAAAAGAAACACATTTCCTAATAATATTAGTTTATAACACTTGAAAATACCGGAATAGACGTCGAGTGTTGCACAATGGCTATTGTATCGTTAGCATGAACCATAAAAGCCTTTAATTTAGCAACTGGATCAACTTTTGCAGCTTTATATTCCTCACTTCCGAACTCTGAAAGTAAAAGCAGAGAATGTTAAGAAAAATGTGAAATATATGCAACAATATTTTGAAAATAAATGAATAAATAAAATATCCATAAGAGGTGCTAAAAACAGAAAAATAACAAAGGCCTTGGTACATCCGTTTCAAAAGTTATCTATAGAGTAAAAAAATTATCTTTTCCAAGAGCAACAAACGCCAAAAAGCTGAAGTACCTCCTGATCCTAACAAGGCTGTTGCAACCCCTGACACGTATCGCACAACTTTTGGTTCAATGCGCATGAATTGGAAGTCGCCAAAGTCAACCTTCAGATTGTACGTGATGATTTAATACTGATATAAAATTTGGTGCAACATATCATCCATTTACATTATGCTTTGGAACAAGATTGTTACCGAAAATGCATTGGGATGCTTAGCCAAATATGCAGTGCGTATCGCTGCTTGATCCTTCTCGGAAACCTAAATGATTGTTCACAAAAGAACAACCACCTTCAATTGTTTGCAACCAGAGAGAGAGAGAGAGAGAGAGAGAGAGAGAGCACTTCAAACACTATCCAAAATTAGAAAAGCAGCATTACTTACAGGAATAGCATCACCATGCAGCGTGACCACCAAATCAGTCCTATCTTCAGGGTCTTTAGCCACAAGCAATGAGCACTTGGGATTAAGGGCTAGGTCCTATTGAATCGAAAAATGAAAAAGCACGATAGGATATGACATTATTAATATTGGTGATATTAACATGCAGAGAATCCATACAGTGATGAAGTAACAGCTTATTTTACTAGGCTGGTTTCCGTGATTGGAAGGGCTACATGTTTTACAGAAAATTATACAGAACAGATTGGAAGTTTAAAACATAATGTTCTGCAGTCTTCTTCCACATGAAAGAAGGTTAGAATCATTTCAAGTGAAGAACAGATGCTGCCTATGCATCTAGATAATATATTGCAGCTTAGTTCCAATTTTAGCTTGAGTGAGCATTGTGTAAGAGCAAAACTCTCCTCAAAGAGTGCGTTTTCTGGGGTATTGAAATACCGAGTGTATCATGGTTTAACTTTGCATTTGGGTTGTGTAGATTTAACTCCAACTGTCTTGCATTCGTTATATTCCTTTCCCATTTGTAAGGGCAATTGTGTATTAATATGTGGTGTGATTTCTCTTTGGTGCTTAAACCACAACAAGTGGTATCAGAGAAAGATTTTTTGAGGTTCACATCAGTTGTTATTCACCCCCAAGGCAACAATACGTTTGAAGTTAAATTCCAACAAACCTTTGTATGAACTGCCAAGCTGCTAACTGGTAATATTGGGGATCCATCTGCATCACATGCAAAGTCAACCATTGATCCTGATGGATAACCCTCATGCTTCTGCACATTAAAGAAAACCAAAGAAAATGATACAAGGACAACAAGGTCGTTGAAGCAATAAATACCATAAACATCAATCAACCAGAGTGATGGGAACCAATACTCATAAGAGGTCGATCATAAAATGACAACACCCCATGAATGTTAAAGAAAGTATTATCTATTCCCAAACGATGCATCAATGTCAGGCTTTGGTAATCAGTACCAGAAAAGAAAAAAAAAAAAAAAACCATCAGAAAACAGTCTGGAGGGTTTTTGGTCCAGCATCATGCTTCTGTAGTGCAATTACGCATAAAGTCCTAAGCTTCTAGATCAAAAATATTAATTGAAAAAAAAAAAAAAAACCATCAGAAAACAGTCTGGAGGGTTTTTGGTCCAGCATCATGCTTCTGTAGTGCAATTACGCATAAAGTCCTAAGCTTCTAGATCAAAAATATTAATTGACCAGTCTACTATTAGCAAGCTGCAAGAAGGTGATGCACCACTCTCAAAATTAAATAACTGAGAAACAGAAATTCATTTGAGAAAGAAGAAAGCAAGGAAATGATATGAAAACCTGAGAAAAAGTGGAGAGCGTTCCGCGAAAACTAAGATGAAGTAGAGTTCGGATTTCCTCAACTGGGGGAAGCCGAGCAGCCTTTTCCTGTAACCAAATAAAGATTCAACAGAGCTAAATCCTACATTCCCACATTCAATTTTCTCCACTGAAAGAATAAGTACATTATTTATGTGGAAACCTTGACTATGGACACGTGATGCAGTAAAAGTGTTCCACTTTAGAGCAACTCCACCCCAATCCACTTTGCGCCAGCACCCAGCCCATTTATCCACTTAATTGAACAGTAACAGACTCAATGAACAGTAATAGGCCAAAGCATCTCCACCCCAAAAAAAAATGTGCTGGCACCTAGTCTAAAAATGCGCTGGCACAAACGATCTCCACCCCTACAAAATGCGCTGGCACCCAGTCCATTTAAAATATTAAATAATTTTTTTATAAAATAATAAAAAAAAAATAGTTTTAATTTCGGATAGGATTTTTATTCAAATGTAGAAAGTGTAGAAAATATTGAAATGTGGTGTAAGGTGGAAGATGAGGGTTAGGTATTTATAGAAAAAAAAAATTAATTTTTTACAATTTTTCTGTATTTTTTAAAAAAATTTTGACATTTTTTAATTAATTTTTAATAAATTTTAATGTTGTAATTAATCTGGACCGTTGATCTTTGATTGGACGGTCCAATTTAAAATTTAAATTTAAATTTTTTTTACCGTTGGAAATCCAACGGCCTACAAAAACTAGCCGTTGGAAATCCAACGGCTCTGAGGAAGGCCACGTAGCCCTCACCCGGATGACTGCAAGTTGCCCTGCACGCGGGCCCCACCGCCTGCGACACTGTCGGCTACTCGCGCCCAGTCGCAAGTGTCGTGCACGCGCCAGCCATTTGGACCGGCTTCTGGGTCTGTCCGAAATGGGCTGGCCTGCTGCCTGGCTTGGGCTGGGTGCCGGGCTGTGTTGCGGGCTGGAGCAAATGGACTGGGTGCCTGGCTGTTATTTGGACTTGGTGCTGGGCAAAAAAAGCTCCGGTGGAGCTGCTCTTACATCAAATTTTACCAAGTATTCAACTTTACCTGATGAGATTGGATCAACTGAAAAACATTGGCATCATCTTCAGTTGAAGCACTCTGATCAAAGAACAACGATTGAAATTAAGGCTTAAAAGTTTACAACTTTACATCAAAATTTTCACACAATTTCTGAATCATTCATTCCTTGCAAAATCAGATACAAATATCTCAAAACAATCAAAAAATAAAACTATAAATTTGGGGTTCATTTGTTTTTTTCTGGAATCATAAGGTTACCTGAGTAGCTGACTGAGCGGCGGCGGTAGCCATGGATAAACGAGGAGGAGGAGTTGTTGAGGAGGAGAAGAAGGTGGAGGAGGGGTGAAATCGTAAGATGAGAGGGGAGTGAAGGGTATTATGACCATTTAAGCGGGAGAATAGGTTGGTCTAGGGGTGGGTTCGGTTTTTTGCCAAAACCGGAAACCGAACAGAAATTACTGTTTGGTTTGGTTCAGTTCGATTTTCTGTCAGTTTGTGTTTGATTCGGTTTGTATTCAGTTCAGTTTTTTCTGGTTCGGTTTCAGCCCGGTTTGGTTTTTTTTTTTTTTTTTTTTTTTAATAGCAAAAAAATTCCTAAGAACACAAAGCTTGCAGCCATTTTGTAATACATCTTCCAAATTCATTTCAACATAATTGATAAAATAAGCATTCCAAATTTCCAATAGAATCAAAGACAATAAAAATAAACATTCAAAGTTCAATTACAATTAAGTCTTCCAAAGTCTAAAGTTAAATAAACATCAAAGTTCAAATCTTTCAAAAGTCCAAACTTATAATAAACATCAAAGTTGAAGTCTTCCACACCTAAAATAAACATTCCAAAATCCAAACTTTAAATAAATATTCGACTTAAGATATGACTACTTACTTCTGATGGTATACTCGAAGATGAGTTCGTTTCATCATGAGGGCTATTTGATTTTGATCTCATTGAGTTTGAACTTGAGCTTGAGGACCTTGAGACCTTTGACGCCTTTGATTTCATCTAATTCACACAAAATAATAAGAGAACAGTAGTTAGTACTACAAACTTATACAAAAGTAAATGTTAATTAAAATCTGGAAGGCCAATGATACAAAATCAAGAAAATCTGGAAGGCCAATCATCCTCATTGGTATAAAGTTAAAAAATTATGATTTAATCTTATGAGATCATTTTTCAAGGCCAATGATACAAAAATGCAGCAAGAATAAGACAGAACTGACCTATAAGGTCCTCCCTGGGGAATAGCAAGACTACAGCAATGAACCTATCTTGATCTAGTGGAAGAAATTAATTAATTGTCCTGCTTTAAATGTGTTTGCCACATCCAATGCAATTCCTCCTCGATACAAATTAGTACCGCAGGCTTCCTCCTCCATCCCATCCTATTTAATTTTCCAGTGATCAAATTCTACTAACACCAAAAACAGACACACCAACTACACAGAAAACACAATGTGCAATCCAGTCCTCCACACAACAATACCATTTAACTAGTAACCACCATATTTTTGCAATAATTATACCTTCATATTGCTTGAATTCTCCTTTATACTGTCAACTAGATCTGTAAACTTTCATCCATGCAATGCAGATAATGCAAAAGTAACTCCTTTAATACAAAAAGAAAAGGCGGCAGCACAAGGCTTTTCCTTTAACCAAAAGATAAATAACAAATCACAAATCAACCCAGAAACTGAAATTGCAAGGATAATAAAAAATAAAAGGACAATCAAAAAGGATTTTTTTTTTTTTTAATTTTATTTAAAGACCACAAATCTGACCTTTCCAGAGATTATGATCCAAGAATCTTTCTTGTGGTGTGCTTTGCCACAAATCTTCCTTTAACCGTTCAGAGTTATACAACGCAAACCCATCACACAAAATCATGTAGTTAACTTTCAGACCATATATATACATATATATATATAGTTAGATCCATGCATCGAACCTTCATCGATCAAAACCCCAGATGTTTTCCACTCACATACATCTACCTCCAAGATCCAAACAACCGCAGAGAGCAAACATTCAAACCAAACCTCTGAAACTGTATAAACTAATGGACGGAAAATCTGTAAATAGAGCAGAACCAATTTCAACAGATAAATAGAACAGGACCAATTTGAACAGATAAATAGAACAGAAAATTAAACACAGAGAAGTGAGACTGTGAGACTAACCTTTTGCTGTCGAGACTCTAAACGGCGACATGATAGACTGACGGCGAGGTGTGAGAGATTGAGAGTGAGAAGTGTTGCCGCTGGGAATGAGAGACAGAGAGTTTGAGAGAGTGATTGAAGACCGAGAGAGAGAGAGAGAGAGAGAGAGAGGAGGAGGCTCGGGGCTCAGGCTGCTACCCTGCGCGAACTGGGAAAACGGGAGAGACCGAAGGAGGAGGGCTCGCCGGTTGGGGACCTATGGTTACACTTCGAGGGTAACACGATGCCGTTTTAGAATAGGATTATTAATTAATAAACCAATTACAAAACCATGTTGTTTTGAAGAACTTCGGTTTGGTTCGGTTTCCAAATCTCAAAAACCGAAACCAACCCAACCAGATTTGGTTTGTTTTTTTTCAGTTCGATTTTTTCGACCTCGTTCGGTTTTCGGTCTGCTTTTTTTTGGTTTTCGGTTTTTCCAACTCACCTTTAGACCAACTTCAATGGTAGGCTAAAAGCCAAATTACCCCCAAACCCACTCCAACTCAAGGGGAAATTTTGGGCTAAATGCTAAATGTTAAACCAATGCCAAATTCTCCCCAAAATTTAGCTTAGAAATCGGAGTGGACTCCACCCAATATTTATCGGAATTTAAATTTTTTTTAGATTAAAATGTTCATAAAATTAATTTACGATAGTCTACATATTTATTTTTTTTTTAAATTTAATTTAACAAAAAAAAATAGCCTAAGTTCATTCTTTAATAATTCCAGGTTAAAATTTTAGGCTAGAACGGTTGGAGCAGAAAAGCTGTTTCTGGGCTAAAAACTAAATTTTCTGAACTAAAAAATTTAATTTTTAACCCAACCATTGGAGATGGTCTTAGGTTGGTCTGCCAAGGCTTCACAACAGGCTTCAACATCTGTCTCTTCTTCACACGGAAAGGAATCCCTTCCTCCTAATCCACAAAGTCTGAAGATCCGGGCCGTTGAAATTTGATCTGACGGCTAAAATTATTATAATTTTTAAAATGGGTCCATATTTATAGCTATTTGATCAAATTTCAAATGATCGAATCTCTGAACTTGATGGATTACAAGGAAGAGATCCGGAAGGAATCCCTTTCCCACGCCACCCAACTCTTTAACTCTCTCTTCCTTATTCGTTAATGGTTGGAACTTGGAATTTGGTTGTCTCACGTTTTAATTCTATTTTTTCTTCCTTTTCATTTTCTTCATTTATTTGTTTTCAATAATCTGCGATTTATTTTTGGGTCTAACTTTCAATAAGGATGTCAATACCCATTAAAACTAGTACAACGATGTAATCGATATTCTACACTAAAAAAACCGAAAAATTTCTAAGACAATTACAAATATGTCACTTGAAAATAATTTTTAAATGCACGGTTTTTACAATAAATTTTACAAAAATATCTTAGATCATAAAATTAGTTTTGTAGAGCAAGCCATAAAGTATTAGCACCGTATTAAACTACGAATTAATTAGTATAAAAATTAAATGAGGCAAAGTGATCGTGGGTAAAAGTTCATGTGGAATTAGCTAAAGCCTTTTTGTCAAATATTTGGGTAAGTCACCGATGGTATGGACTATTGAAAAAATAAATAATCTATTAAACATGAGAAATTTATGTGCATCTAATCACTCGTTATGTATTTAAACGTGTTATAATTTAAATAGCTGACACAATCGGATTTGGATCCTCTAGCTTCCTAGACAAATCACATGGATCGTTGGTTATACATGGATCGTTGGATTTTAACCTAACGGTTATAATTTTTATAACTTTTAGAAGAACCCTTTGTTTATGGTCATTGAATTAAAATTCAACGGTCCATATGAGTTGCTCAGGAAGCTCCTGAGCCCAAGCCCAAGACAGGATCCAAATCCGACATAATCAACATGTTCTACTTTTTTTTTTTGAACAATCGATATTATATAGGAGAGAGGATGAGTTTAACCTCACAATGCGTTAGTAATATATTAAGTGGCGATACTCGAACCTAAAGCCTCTCAAGAATACCATTAGATCATAGTACGAAGTGGCAACATGTTTTACTTTTAAAATAATATATTAATAAAAATCATATAACAATTCCTTCTTCCTAATCCATCAAGTTCGAAAATCCAGACCGTTAGAATTTGATACAACGACTACAAATAAGAATTCCTTTTAAAAATTATAATAACTTTAGTTGTTGGATCAAATTCAACAATCCGGATTCCAAACTTATTGAATTAGAAGAAAGAGATCCGACGAAGATTTATTTCCATAACAATTATGCTGAAAAATCTCTCATCAAACACAGCCATAATAAATTAAAGTAAATTCTCATACAACAGAATTTGGAAAAAGAAATAGATCTGAGATTCTAAATTCTGAACCAAATGTAGCTGTCGATGAATTAACCAATAATAATAAGATAAACATTGATTGAATTTCATCAATATACAATAACACACGGGATTTTTATACTCTAATACATTTATAATCCTCGTTTCCATCTTCCTAAATTCATAACCTAACAAGAATTACGATACAAATCCCAAATCCAATTTGATTAATCGGAGTGCGAACTGGTGCTGTAGGCCGAGAGATCAGAATCGTCGTCGTTGTCGTCGTCGTCGTCTTCATCAGACGAGGAGAGAAAAGGGAGGCAGAGAAAGGCAACAAGACGACGTCGTAGGTGGCGTAGAGGGAAGCAGAAGAGGAGATGGAGCACTTGGTGGCTACTCAATCGCTCAGGATTGCAGGCGATGTATTGACATAGATTTGCTGATATATTTGCTACCCGAACCACCACATGGCTGTTCAACACCATCTCTCCTTCTCTCTCTCAGACTCTCTCTCCTTCCTTTCCTTTGCTATTTGTTTTTGGATTTAGATCTGGGAAGAAAAAGAAATCAATTAATATGTTTGTTTTCACTTTTTTGGTCAATACTTGTTCATTTTCATCAAAAATAAATAATGCTCAGATGACCAAACTTTTAAATTAAATTTATGAATTAAATGATAAGTCATTAATAAAAAATAAACACGATAATTAATACTTACATATTTTTTAAAAATTTGATTACTTTAACATTCTCGTGGAATTGTTTTATATAAATAATACATGTTTCTTCTGTTTGCGAAATCACGTCTTGACTCCTCAACCAAAAGGAAATACATACCTACGTAGAAGTTAGTGGTATCAGATTTTTGGGCATGCTTGAAATTGGCCTTAGAAATGCTAAATTTAGAATTGTTGTTAGCCCGTAGAAATCAATTTTAGAAAAGCCCATTCTAAATATTTTGAACTTTAACTCAATTAGAGCAATAGTTCATCAACTAAAAATTCATTACCATTAGTCTCTCAACTCATCAAAACGTGCAGCTATAGTCCCTCAACTAAAAATTCATTACCATTGACCTCTCAACTTTAATCTAACTAGAGAAATAGTCTCTCAACTTTAACCCAATTGGAGCAAACTTTAACCCAATTGTAGCAATGATCCTTTCAACATAACTCGTTTTGACAAAATTCTGACGAAGTTAACAAAAATGATAATAGCTACATGTTTTAATGAGTTGAGGGACTCCAATTGTAGCAATCGTCCTTCTAACATAACTTATTTTGACAAAATTTTGACGGAGTTAAAGAAAATGACCAGAACTACACATTTTGATGAATTGAATGACCAATGATAATGGATTTTTAGTTGATGAACCATTACTTCAATTTGATTAAAGTTAAGAAACCAGTGTTACAATTTACTCAATATTTTGTTTCTTTTTGGAATAGGATGCTTAATCATCCTTTGAAGTTTTTCTCTTAAACATAATCAGTTTACTGTGTTCTTCCAACTATGATTAACAAATTATCATCAAAACAATCAGAATCGTTCATTTTTTAATTACCATCTAAAGTTCATCTCCTATCTATCACCACTGTAGCACTTACCAATTATCTATCATCCAAAATCGCATATTTCGAAATCTAATAAGTTAACTTCACACACCAAATTAATCCACCAATCCTCAATCAAACTGCATCAAGTAAAGCTCAAAGGAGTTTTGTTGAGAGCATGTAGTTTAAAATCCATGTGCTAGATTTCAATCAAATTACATTGACATACCATCTCATATAATAGTGATTCGTACGACCAACATCCAATCAAACAGATTCATTTAGTGACGGAACATATACACATCACTTAACGTGTTATTCCAAAAGATCCGAGAAACACTTGCATTAACTCTCTTTTTCAACAAAACTTAACCAAAAGATTTGATTCAAAGATCCTTGCATATAATACGTACCAAAGAGTCAAAGACTCATACAATGATCGACTATGCAGGCAGGAGACTAACAGATTGGAGGAATAATCCTTATGTTGTAAATCCAAGGTCAAAATTCGATGAATGGGCACAAGTTTATAAGATGCTACAGAACAGGCCATATGAAAATCTCCAACATGGAACTTCATACCATTACAATTATCAGAATTAGCCACATAAATGTTTTGCTAATTCAAAACGGTGGAACTACCACTCTATTACTTATTAATCTTGTAAACAAAATATATTAACCAAAAGTATGCACTCCTTCCTAGCAAGTAGTTCCCCAATAACGCACAAACGATTGTCGGGGTTGCCTTAGTGCCGGCAGGCTTGATCAAACCAATCATGTTTTGTTTTGAGTGAAATCCTTAACTGCAACGGCTAAGTTGAACAGAGGCAAGTCACTGAACTTGAAGAAATCCTTTCTCCTCCAAGTAGGACACTACTCGGCCTGCCATGGCTGCAGGCATAGGACAAACTCCATTTTCTTGTCCTATTTCTATCTGACAAAAGAAGGGTAAATTTTTCAGTCTGATTTGCATACACAAGGAATGCCAGAAGAACACCGATGATTTTATAATGTCTCCAAACTATACAATGTGTAATAGAAGATACATGCCGACATGGTCATTAGTTTTTATACTCCACCAAATACATACCTCGCAGTTCTCTGGTCGCTCGTAAGGGTCGTCTATTCCAGTAAAACCTGAAATTAGAAACTATTACTGGAAAGTTGACCAAAAGAAAAAGAAAAGACTGTCATTTGAATAGAAAGTGAGACGAAGGTATCTTCAAATTCTCTGTCATACCGCTTAACAACTTCAGTAGGGAGTTTAGCATTACAGATTTATGATTTTCACTCAGAATCACACTCTGCATCAATCTCTTTGTTCCTTTTTTTTTTTTTAATGCCATAATTTTTCACTAAAAGTACGCAGAATCTCAATTCAACTGAAGTGCAAGTTACATAATGCATGACAAATGAGCTAAGCTATCTTTGGAATCCATAAGTATCAGAATTCGGAACTCGCTCTAACCTGAAGTGCAAGTTATATAATCCATTTAAGTATTATAAAGTTCCCTTTGCACTTATAACACATAGCACACGGGAAACAGAATAAAGGAGATCAAGGGTTGCCCTCCTGGTAAGGAAACCCAACAGGATGGACTTTCTCCCTTCTGAATTAGAAGACTTCCATGCATTAACTCATAATGTCATCTCATGTACAAAATCATATTTGGATTCTATATCTATTTTTATTAATTTTATCTCTTTAGTTCCGAAATATGGCATAGAACAACAGTTTGTCCATGCCAATGAACAAATTATAGGAGTTACATTTGTTTCATAAACACACCTTTAATCTTTCCAGCACGTGCAAGCTTATAAAGTCCTTTTGCATCTCTTGACTCGCATAATTCTAGGGGCATGTTCATGAAAACCTGTTAACATGGATGTAAAATAAAAATCAATATTCGTAGTTTAAAATAGGTGGGCCACATTTAGCAGATTATAAGAACAAGAACCATATGGAGTCTTGCCTCAATAAAGTTTGCATCAGGTAACATTGCACGGCAGGCATCCCGATCTTTCTTATAAGGAGATATGAGGCTAGCAATAGAGAACAATCCTGCATCTGCAAACAGTTTTGCTACCTCCCCTACATTAAAAATTTAATTAGCTTATATATTACCAAGTAATGGACATCTCACACTATGGTCAAGTTGACAAAGGCAAAGAATTAAGATGCCAGAGTATGTTTGGCCCCGCAAAGAAAAAATGAAATCAAATAAACATTCTCGGTGTCGGCTATATTATATTGGTTCACATGTCTTATGTGTTATCTGAGATCAATATAATCTACGTTTTCTACCAAAATATGGTTTGTTGCCAAAAATAACGTACCAACTCTGCGTATATTTTCAGCTCGGTCTTCGACTTTGAAACCAAGATCCTTGTTCAGACCATGCCGAAGGTTATCTCCATCAAGGACATATGACAACTTTCCCCTAGAGTGTAGTTCTCTACTTAATGAGCATGCCAGTGTACTTTTCCCTGATTCCAGAAAAGAGTTCAAGAAGCCATTTAGTAAATACATAGACTGCAGCGAATTGAAGAGGGAAAAAAATCAAATTTCTTGTAGCTTTCCTCATGTGTGTGAAGTGTTAGTCGACTTGGAGTGAGTCCAAGAAGCCTTCGGTGTGATCTCATATATTTTCTGATTTTTTTAAGAAACAATAAATTACAAGTGTGCGGACAATGCCACAAACAGGATTGACCGAAGTAACTGCTTACACATATTAAGTCCATACACTTTCATTTTATAAACACTGACAATTTTCCATGCCAAATAATGGCCTGCTATTATATTAGCAAGTTGTCATGCCAGGCAAGGACAAAATGCAGTTATCTCTGATCAAATTTGTTTCTGTCGGACAAAAAGAACACAACAGGAGAAGGTATAGAAAGAAATGTAAGCTAATGACAAATATATTGATTCATGTGTAACTATAAAAGAAGGGATAAGGAAGTCAGTTAAGAAAATAACCTGATCCACTGAGACCAGTAATCCAGACAACACATCCCTTTTGATTGAGTAGTTTCTGCCTATCAACCTTCCCAACCTGACATTCTTGCCAAAATATATTTGTTGAATTGTTCAAAGTCGACATCTATTTCTCTGTTCCGTCCTTCTGAGAGCACTAAAATCATTGAAAGGAAACAAAATATACTCAAAAATTCATTATTTAGAACGATGCCAAAACTTACTAACACTTATTAAACTACAATTAAATTGCAATGAGGATAAGATTAGCTATTTGCAAAAGAAAGTTGATGTAAGCAACATTAGTTGTGTCATACTCTAATACCAAAAAGTTTCCTTCCCCACTTGTCTATAATTTTCATAAAATCCGTTTGCTTTCTCCATATCGATGATTAACCCGTATTACCATTTTGGTTTTCCTCCGTAGCTCACAGCCTCACAGTCACAGAGAAACCGTTAACAGCACAAGTGATCACAATGCAATCTAAAAATTGCAGAAGAAATTGAATTGTCTAAGATCAACAAACCCAATGTACCATTAACATCTGTGATGATTTCAAAATCCATAATAAAATAACAACAAACGAACATGATCCCAATAACTCAATTGTCAAAGCCTACATTACGAGCATAATAATCTACCGACAAATTTAGCATGACCCATCAAACAAATGGCAATCCAAAACCCAGATAAACAGATGGAGAATGAGAAAGAAAATAATACCTGACTGGCGGGTGCTTGTTTATTTGCCTGAAAGAAGAATAAGATGGAGGAGGTTTGGGAGGGATGGGTTGTTAAATGAAAGCGGAAAGGGCAAACCATGCCCCTGTTTTCAAGGCTTCTCCTTTGGGTCTCTGCCTTTTTTTGGGTATCTTGCGGGGTTCAGAATGAATCTGGACGCATCCTCCTCCGTTGCCCATTGCTAGTCTACGTGGTTGCATTTTACCTTTACACACCTGTTGACCATGTAAGTCAATATATTCGGTCGGAGTGGGTCCCCTTTTGCCCTTGTCTTTCCTGGCGTGGCATCTACATACACTGACGTGAGTGACCTCCTAGAAAGCTTGAACTATTCCAAAGTCGTGTACAACTATAAATATTCTAATTACTTGAGTTACAAGTCACTTACATATTATTTAGGACATTTAAAATGAAAGCGAGAGGTTTGGACTCGACTCAAGTCAATGACAAAATTGAACCATATTATTGCTAACCTATTGTATAGCTAAACTTAACTCATTCCCTTAGTGTAGATAATATCATTTGTTAAAAAAAAAAAATTACTAAGTTTTGTTATTTCCAAACTATAGATAGGACTATAAAATAGTTGACAAAGCTTGAACATTGATATGTTTAGCTTATAAAACTCGTGACCTATTTGTTTATAGAAATTTTGTTTTTATCATACAATATTTACGATATTAGTATCGAACTTATTATCAAATGAATTAGTATTATATTTGTCATCTAATGAATCGGTAACAGATTCAAATAAAAAAATTTAAGTTTAGAACTTTTCACTTTCAAAGAGGAAGTGAACATTATTACTAGTTGGCATGGATTAAGAGAGAGTTTTTTTTTTTTCTTAGAACAAAATTAAGAGAAGGATACTAATATGGGTGAGGTTAAGGGCACCCGAAACCGGTTTTATCCGTAACTTATTTCCTCCACTGACCGTGGGTGGGTACAATAGTCATTTTACAAATGAGATGAATCCGAAAGTGAGGACTGACAGTGGGTGGTAGCCGCGCGGACATTACATACATGAACGAAAGATAGTATGGTGGCGCAGCAGCTCCTGGTGGGACCCATCCCCATCAGCGGCGGCAGTGGTGGCCCCGGCGCCGGCGGCTTCTATGGTAATTTCAGTCAATTGTTTTCCCTACCACCATGTCATTTGCAACGCAGAAGAAGAGCCAGAACCCGCACTCGCCGGTGGACCCCACAATCAGCATCGCCAAGAGCCATGGTCAACGCCCAGCAGACCCACTACTCGGTGCTGTGCCTCCCACGCCATGCCACCGCCGCCGATATCAAGAGGGCTTATCGCCTTCTCGCTCGTAAGGTGCTCACTCACTTGTCCCTTAGCTTGTGTTTTCTCTTTAATTACATTTTTGGGTTTGTTCCCCAGAAACCCTAGAAACGACCTTTTAAAATTTTGAAATTCTGTACCTTAGCACTTCATTATAGCTGGGAAAATTATAATTCATTACTTTTTTTAGTGGAGATTGATAGTTTTATCGTGTTTGTGTGGGGCTACTGTTATCGATTTCCAGAGAATCTGTACTGGAGAAGTGTACATTCTGGTGGTGAATTAATTTACATAAGCATGTTTGAATGCTAAAATAATTCATCTTTAGATATGTTAGTGATAACAGTTAACTTTAGTGATCAAATTAAATTTACTATTGGCAGAGATTACAGATGATGTGTATATCAAATTAACTTTACTGATCAAATTAACTTGCTACCAGTCAGTTGCAAGTGTATTTCAACATGGTTATAATTGCTAGAGTTCGGCAGTTAATATGTTCTCGTGATTTAGTAACAACATTCAACTGCGTCATCTTTGGACGCTGAAATACAGAGATGCATTCGGACATGTTAGGAAAATATATCATACATATCTTTTATTTTCTTGTAGTGAGGGAATGAACTGTACCATTTAATAAATATATTTCATTTAATATTTTTGTTCTTTTTTATGCGTTTTCTATGGAGTCTTATATAGATATGTGCCAGTGTAGTGATGAAGGGATATTCATATCCTTTTACGTCAGATGCAGGACAGGTATTTGATACCTGGCTACACTCTAGGTTGGTGGGATGACTGTGAGGCATCGATGCATTTGGGCTATTTCTTTTAGCCTTTTGTCCAAACCTTATATCAAGTTCATCCCTGTGGAATGGATTGAACTCAGATTTGATAGATGGGAATTTAGTGAGAGTTAGAGAGTAGACTAGAGAACTGAAAATTAGTGAGGGGTGTCATTGGTTTATTTGGCATTTTGGCAAGTAGACATTCGACATTCTACAGGAAAGTCCATCTCATAAAGTTTGTTCCAATAAACCAAATTCTACCTTATCGAATAGCATTATAAATGAAAGAAGGGGACTTGTGTAACATGTTATACCTATGAGGAAGAAGGTGGAGAAAGAAGTGCAGCAATCTTATTCACATTGATTTTCAGTGTATGGGCCGTGTATGGAACTTGTGTTGGTAGTTTTTCGGGAGACATCCAACTTCATTACTTGAAATTTTTTTGGGAGAAATATAATATATCTTTACTGTCGTGGTTTTATTTTTCAATCCTTTCATAAATCATTATTCAATGAGGAAAACTGTATGAACACGTGCATATGCATATACAATCGGTCACTCACATACACACCCACACCCTTTTGAAGGTATCCATTGTCTGCTTCAACTTATATTGTCGAACGATGGATGTCTTGTCAAACAGTAACGTGCAATAAATATGCTCCATCTGATTTAGTTCAAAACTGTTGCAAGATTGTGTTCAAGTATACCAAATATTTTTTGGATTCATGTATTCTTTGTTCGTTTTTTTGTGCTTTATTGCTTATAGCTATTGAAGCACATGCTATAATGGACTCTGGGTGTGTGTGTGTTGGTATTTAATTTCCTTACTGGCATGCTTTTATGTGGCCCAAATGGTGAGAGGTACCTCCTGAGGAACCCCTGGACATCCTTAGTTTGGCATCCCATCACACTTTGATTCGTACATGCATCCATAGTTCTTGTTTTCCTCCCCTACTGCATTTGTGTGGTTAGGAGGTCCCACTGAAATTAGTTGTCAAAGAATTTACAGACTTTATGAGGCAGAGGCTCACAACTAAGAACTTACATATTCTTGCCTATGTTTTGCAGTATCATCCTGATGTTAGCAAAGATTCTCAAGCTGGAGAGGTGTTCAAGAGCATCCGTCAGGCGTATGAGGTGAGTAATTACTGATACACAATAGGTGACCTTGTTTCTGTGTAATCTAATATCATAAACTAAGCCTCTTTGGTGTTGGACCTAGGTTAATAATAAGTTAAAGAACCAAGGATGAAACTATTTATTTCAACTTTCAGTGAGTTTTTTTCTTTTACTCTTCATATTCTCTCTCAGGAAGTCCATTTCCTCCTCTACACCCAATCCTCTCTCTTCCCACCCCCAACTTCTACCATGTTGTAGATGCTTTTGTTTTCTTTTTACCAACTAATGCTTTCATATGGATGTAAAACTGGAAGTCTCTTTTTGTTCTTTTGAGAAGACCTTTCTATATTTTTGACATCTATATTGTAATGGATGGTATTTACATAAAACCAAACTTAATAACATCCGTGTCCCATAAGCGTATTGTTTCTTTCTTTTTATTTTTTTTTGCATTTTCTTTTTCATTCATGTGTAGTAACGCAATGACAGCGGCCTCATGTTACCTATAAACAGATTCTATCCAATGAAGCAACGAGGGCTCAATATGACCGGGAACTTAGATTACAAAAAGATACTGGTAGGCAACATAGTGGAAAATGGAACTACAGCACTGAATTTGAAGATGGGGTAAGGATCTATAAGTGGGCTGAAGTGCGGCAGAAAATGCAACGTGAGAGATACTGGGAACGTTATAATGTTAATGAAGAGAGTTCGTCATATGGTAAAACTGATGGAGCATCTGAAGAAGGAGAGCCAGAGCAAGAGAGAGGCTCCTTCAGTGAAGTGCTTAGATCAACCTTCGTATCTCTGTTTCTATTGCAGACATTTGGATCTCGGTTATCTCTCACGTTTAGCAGCCTGATGGCCTTGTTTGACAGGAAATTGGATGCCGGATACAAGATTGGTTATGTAATTGCTTGGGTTTTGGGTGGGAGAGGTGGGATCTTGCTGACTTTGTGTCTGTCGTTTGCAAGTTGGGTTTGTGGGAAAACCAGCAGCAATATGGTTGCTCTGGTGGTGGTAGCCATGTGGGTCGGCTCCAATCTTGCAAAATTTGCACCGCTCCCGCAAGGTGCTCTGCTCACGCTTCTGTACATGTCTATTAAGCTACAAGTTGATTTGAACTAAAAGAAAGGCTGCTGCTTCGTCTCCAATGTGACGCTTAAATGTCGTTCTCTCCCTTTTTTTCTTTTCTTGGTTTAATTGAAAGAATGATGTTGTACATAAGTTATACGTGGCAGTAGTGTAAACTGGTTATTTGGCAACGGATTTAGATGAACAGTTGGATCACTTAGACGACGGAGTATGGACCGATATTTGTGGATTAAATCTTCATTATCTAGCAATGCTGTATTTTGTTTTGGTAAAAGACTAAGAGTGATGCTAGGAAGATAAAAGAGTACGCATCATTCTGACACCATACGCTTGCTTTTATCATCAACCTCCTCGCCCATGAAACGATAAAAATTAGGAAGAAATTAAAATAAAATCAACAAGATTAATCTGCACGGTTTTGCAATTATATACCCTCGATTGGAAAAAGTAGACAAGCATGCTTGTACAATTTGGTAATCAACAACTAACATTTTACTTTGACTTGATTCATCTCCTTGATATTCCTCCACAAGTATTTCCCGCTGGCCATGTCCACAAACACCCAGAAGCCATTCTGAATCATCTGCAAATTCAAAACCCAACATTAATAAAATGAATGAGAGAGAGAGAGAGAGAGAGAGAGAGAGAGAGAAATAATACTTGAATGGAATAATAAAGAACAAAATGAAGGAGGAAATAAACAGAAAATTCTTCAATGCTACGAGCATTGGATGGCGTTGATTGGTTTGCATTATTTGGTCCCGTGAATCCAGACCATCCAATGGCTGCGTAGCACCAAAGTGGAACTTGGAAATAAACATACAGTTTTAAAATTGAATGCATCTTCTTCTTGTTTGGGTGATCCTATAGCATTTTCGTTGTTAGTAGAATCCAGCTGTGAGATCATCATGTCGGTTCCGTCGGGAGAAGAACAAACCGTCCTCCACGCGAAGTATCCTGCAAGGATTGCTGAGAAGAAGACCAAGATGAACCTTAGAGGACACATTTGAATTAATTTGTACGAGAGATAGAAAGAGAGGAGAGAGAGGGGTTGGGATTTGGATGAAGCTCTGAGAGACCAAAAACAGAAACCCTAACGAAGCTGCTAGTTGTGTTTGTAAGGAAGATGGAATATTAGAGAACCAAAAGAAGGAAAGCCTTTGCTTTTTGAAGGTTGATAAATTTGTGATGACATTGACCTGAGGGAGGGAGAAAGTGAAACCGCGTTGTTGGCACGTACGAGGAGAAGCTTCTCTCTTCGTTTTACTTTTTCTTGTGCATATGTTAGGTTGCGTAATATCTGACGTGGGACGACGTTGTGTGTGTTCAAAAGATATCGAATTGTCAATGGTGGTGGGTAGCTAGCTGGCTACCTGCCGCTCCTCTCCTCTTATTCCTCGAGTTGTCAAAGGTCAACGGTTGTGTGTATCCATGCCATCCTGGACATAGAGATAAGAGGTGTGCGGTCCACTACTCCCTGAGGCGAGGTCAGTCCAGCCAGCCGTCTAACTTCATCTGATTTTGACCTGGTTTATTTTACTTTGCAATCTTTTTACTCTCAAGTTACAAATTTTAACGCATTTTACTCAATCTCACCGCCAAGTTTGCCTCCCAGGTTTTTGCTTGGTAACTCAATTCGTCCATTTTTTACTTATTCAAGTGCAACTTCGATCATACGTAGAAATAAGATAATGTTATAGACGTAGAGATGGATGAAAAATGGCTCACCAAATGAGCTCCATATACTCAATAATAGCATGATAAATTCCCCATAAATAATAACACTTAAATTGATTTCGTTCAGGAGATCTGGTCTACTGTGTAACAATTTGTAGCTTGTTTTTGCAACTTTCTTATAAAACTAAAAATGCTTTTACATACCTTTAACCACAAAGGGTGCAAAATGTAGTACGAGTACTTAATCCTCATTCAAACCTCATTAAGTGTCTAGGATTGAGTTTGGTTGGAAATAATTTACTAGATTTAATATATGTTGAAGGAAGAAATTGGTGCAACTTTCAAGTTGGGCCAATGAAATTAAAAAGGTCACGTCACACATTTCATATTTTGGCCAAAGATATTGTTTGCTCCCTAAATTTGCCATAGGCCTCGCGGGCATGCCAGGAATCTACTCAAACATGAAATTGGCGGGGTGCGAGCGTGCCACTACTATATGCCGCTAGTAGATGGGTTTTGAATGATTGAGGTTGCGCCTGAGTTCGACTTCTTACCAAGAGATTGTGTCATTGAGTGGGAGTGGCTCAAATCAAGGTTCTTTCTTTGTCTTAAAGATAAGGACTTTACTTATATGGAGAAATGTAACAGCAACTAAATGACAAGGTTGCTGGAAATGTAATGACATAGGAAAGTAATGATTGGAAATGAGTTGTACATAAATGTATTTATTTAAAATTGAGTGTAGAGAGATCAGATCCACTATTTAAATTGGCCATAGCATGTAGCTTGGGAACCATAGGAGGAGGTCATTCATGTTTCACTCCAAGCTCTGTCCCTCTTGAGATTTTGGTATGGACGACATGCTTGTGTTGGCAGGGAAAAGCGTAGGAGCTCTTCTCTTCTTCTTTGGGCTCCACGTGAGGTGTGAGTTTGAGCCCCCGAGCATAGGTGTTTGGCCTTTGATAGCCATAAGCTCCATCTTAGCCGTTATCGGTTTTGATAAGTCGGCTTGGTCTCCTACAACCATATCCTCTTTCATGGAATTTTCATTGATCAGGGCTATTTTTGGGCCTTCACCATTATGCAGATTTTGTTCCTTGTCGGTGGTGGTAGGATGGGTTTGTTTTGAAAGGGAAACTTGATGTACTTGATCTTTAAACTTTTGCATACTTTCATCAAAAGTTTTGTAGATTGCATTCACCCTCTTCCATACCTTGGTCATCTCTTCAAATTTGGTGATTTCTTCATGAAGTTTAGGAGAACTCCGTTGGTTTGGCCATAGTCCCATTGTAGAGCTCCTCATTCGAAGGATCATTATTTGGCATTTCATAGATTGGCTCTACGTGCTCCTCAAAAGCATTTTGAAACTCAAAGCCATTTGTTGGCCTATCATAGTTTTCATAGATAAGATTGTCATCAAAAGAATAATAACTTTCATCATAGCCATAAGTTGGCCAATCCTCAAGATTATTATTCTTTAGTTGATAGCCATTAGTTGGCCAACAATCATATTCCGTGGGACTTGAGTATTCTCTAGCCATGTACCCATTAGTTGGCAGCTCATAGGTTGGCTCCATGTACTCATTCGTATAGCCATAGTTTGGGCATTCTTCAACATTATCATCCTCTTCATACTCCGGAAAAGCTTGTTGAGAAAAACCATGAACATAAGGATTGTTCATGATCTAACTCCATATAAGGATCCCACTGGGCGTGCCAAAATGTTTGCTCTCTAAATTCGCCATGGGCCTCGCGAGCATGCTGGGAATTTACTCAAACATGAAATTGGCAGGGGCGAGCATGCCGCTACTAGACGGGTTTTGAATGATTGAGGTTGCGCCTAAGTTCAACTTCTTACCAAGAGATTGTGTCATTGAGTGCGAGTGGCTCAAATCAAAGTTCTTTCTTTGCCTTAAAGATAAGGACTTTACTTATATGGAGAAATGTAACAACTAAATGACAAGGTTGCTGGAAATATAAATGACAGAAGAAAGTAAATGATTGGAAATGAGTTGTACAAAAATGTATTTATTTAAAGTACAAAGCATTCTAAGTACAAAGGGATGCCAAATACAAGGTTCGAGCTTGTTCCCGAGGGATCAGGCAATATTTGGTGGTTTGGGGAATAACTTTGAGGGTGGTAAATAAAACTACAAATGAGATCGATACTACCAGTGAGCAGCAGAGCTAATAAACAAGGAAAACAAAGGATGCTTGGCTAAAGCTAAATGTCTACAAGGAGATTGATGAGCTAATTTGATTGGTTGTTTGAGTGTCCATAATCCTTGTGCCTCTGCTTCTTTATATAGAGATACGAGAGAGCCCATTGTTGAGAACATTGCACTTACCCGAAAGAAACTTCACTACTAGCTTGCTTGTGAAATAATATTAAAAAGGGGAACCTGCATTTCCACCACATGTTTTTCACCACATGTCTCCACCACTTGCAATAAACTAATAATTAAAAGAAGCAAGTTGGCATCTTTCACCATGTATCATCTCACAGAATATCTGTGTGTCTTCCAATCACTTGCAATGGGAAAGCATGCAATTGTTGATTAAACAAAGCTCTTGGTAAACCTCCACCACCCAAACAAAAGAGGAAAGCAATATTATAATGTCAAACTACCCTACTTGCAGCCAAATATCTTTCCAAGTTAGCATTTCTCCTAGATAATCCTCCAAATGACATATCTTGCCCGAACCAGCCCAAATAAGTAAAATTAAGCACATTTTAGGTGCAAACAGATATTCATTTGAATCATTGTATCATGCCACATACAATGATTCTAGTGAATTCTCTAACCTATTGCAATCCATTCTTGACACCAAAGCATGCGCGAGTTGAAAGAACGAGAACTCTTACCTGTATTTGTGTTGCTCTTAGGCTCGTTCGGTAAGCAGAATAGTAACATGAGAGGTTTAGACTTATCCAATCCTCTCCAATCCCTCTCCAACCCTCTTTGATAATCAATTCCAATTGTGTGGATAAAACGAGGCCATCAAGTACTATTTAATTCATTCAACCAAAAATATGTAGCAGTTTGATTGAGAAATGAAGAAAATGGTCGAAAAAATATAGGAGTTGGGCTTGCATGCATGTGACTCGCAAACTCAAGCATCCATCTAAATCTTGCGAACCAACCCAAATTAAGTGGGTTTCAACAACTTTTATTGCATTGAAGAAATCGTTTTATTTGAGTGGATAGCATGTTAAAAGTACTACACAAATGTACTTAGGCGTACCACGTCATCCATATGGTTGAGGGGTTAGTAGTGCTTTCGTACAAAGTGAAAAAAGTTAAGGTTTCACCGTAAAACTAATTGGTAATATGTGAAGTAGCTCAATCTCTTATAAACTCATGCAAGGTTTATTCTCTTATCAATATGAGACTCATTCTCAACACGAAGCCCTCTACAATTACATGCAACTACCTAGGAATCCGAATATCCATGATTTGGTCGGTAATGCTAAGGAGATTATTTATTTAAATTATATTTTGTAAACTATATGACTTGATTAGTGATGATTGAATTATTACTTAAATGTCAATTAACTTGTTTATTTTCAATTAGTAACACATCACATGCTTTGCAAATTAAATCTAAAATGTTGATATACCTAGCATTATTCTTATTTGATTCATGGGATAAATTAACGATCAATAATTACGTTAAGAAGATGATTAATCTCATTTGTTCTTTAATTTTTGAATGATTAAAGCAAGACTTCGTCAGCATATAAAGAATCTTAAGTGCTACTCCAAATGGATGGAATCTATATCTTGTGCCTCCTTAGTGGGGAGGTGCTAGTTTTTGGTAGACTCTGATTTGGATTTCCATCAAAGATTCTTTCTTACTAGTGATCCCATTGTCTCACCAATATTTTGAGCCCATTTTATGTTTGCCGTTGATTTATTAATGATTAGAATGTTAAGTTTATACTCATACGTCTCAGATAAAAAGCCTAGAATGGAAAGCGATATTAGAAATCAATCACGCCCCAATTTAGAATTCCATCATTTTCTAAATTATTGTTATCGTATATTCCAACTCTCTCCCTTTTCTCTCTTCTAGAAACTATACGTATTTCTAGCTGTTATGGCTTAAGGTTAATTTATAATTTTCTTGTCAACTTTTTGGTTTCATTCGCAAATCCAAAAAGTAAAAGATAAAAAAATAAAAAATAAAAAAATAAAACTCTTTGGACAGCATGCGTAGGAGTTGGGGTTATTCGATCAACTTGGTTATATATAAATAGGTTCCGACTCAGTAAATGAAAAATGAAATGGGGAACAAATTCTCAAATTTTGACCCCGACTCATGGGAACTAAACACCGAATCAATCTCTATTTGCTTTTGATATATATATACACACACACACACACACACACACACATATATATATTTATTTATTTATTGCTATTCACATTGCGCGCGCACATATACATACATACATACATATATATTTGCTTTTATCTTGTTATTTAATAATATTTTTGAAGTTTAACCAAGAAAAAGAAATTATAGGAGCGAGTTCCCCTTCCCTACAAATTTATAAGAAGGAATCAATGCACAGGCACCACTAGACTGATCAATTAACTTAAGCAGCAAGCTTCTCTGAGATGGCTAGGTAGGGTTCATAGGGCTTAGTGGGAATGCTTCTTTGATGTCTTGTTTTTATCTCTTTATCGCTTTAATTTGTTGGCAACAAGGGATGTAAGAGTTTGGTGTATTACGCAGTGGATTCCAACCTTTTGACCCTCGGCGTCCATTCTATTTCTATTGGCTTCACTTAATTTCATGCCTTCTTCGTAAGCAAAAACAAAAGCACTTCATCCCCCATCCTAATGCTTTAGGAGAAATGTTAATGACACTCTTAAAATTGGAAGTTTTCATAAACATTTTATCACCTCATTTGATACAAAAATTGACTGTTAAACTGTGAGGTAACAAAGAGTCCGTGAAGAATCTAACTTTTGAGAGAAGTCCCCTTTAGCATTTCTCATGCTTTATACCCCATTATAAAAACCACTTTAGTTTTTTATATGTATAATATAATTAAGAACAAAATACTACTCAAAAGAAGAAAATAAAAACACTTGCTCTCTGAAAATTGTGTAATGAACATGATATTCATACTAATAATCTGTGACAATCAAGAGGGGATATAAATAAGTGGAAAAAAAAAATGGTTATCTTCTCTACATGTGTACCAAAAAAAAAAAAAAAAAAAAAAAAATCATATCTAAATAGCTGTCATAGTTGGCCTCTAGAAAGTAGCTAGCAATATGCTATCATGTCAGAAATCGTGTATTATTTGCTTTTGGCCGGTGATTATATTCAGCCTAATGACCTATATCTCTACCTTGCTAGGCCAATGATTATATTCAAATGTCTAGTAATTCAGCTTGTGGCCAATGATCATTTACGAAATTTGTTGTGTTGGTGAATAACAGTGCATTCACAAATTTGCATATACGTGTGTGTACCAAAATTTCAATTATATAAGGATTGATCAACTCTAAAGATTTAATTTTGTAGCAAAAATGTGAAACTCTAAAGATTAAATTACGTTCTTAATTATGTGTTGAATTAAGTGTAAAAATGTGTTCCTCCCTTTATTTTCCTTAATAATTTTAGGACATGTCCATTTGACGTCATGTGCATGCGCATGTAATAAAGTTGCAAAAACTCCATCCTTACAACATTTTTCATACTGTATTTGTATTATCTCTCTTACAGGATGTGATCTACATGTGTTGATGAATCTTACCCTTATGAAAGAGATTGTATAAATATGATAATTGTAGTGTTACTAAGTTATAATTTTGTTTGTCTATTATCATGTAACACGTATGAAACATCATAATAGTCCAATATCTAGGCTTCTCTATATGTCAAAAACTTGATGTTTAAAATATAAATTGATACTATATGACAATGGTTCGTGGCCAGTGTGATCCATCAATTGCTATATGTTCGTATACGACAGTTACCGTTCGATCGGGAGCTTTGTTTCATTCTTCACCAAAACAATGAATCATGGAGAAATACATGAAGGGAAATATTGGGAAGAAGTGTGTGTGTGTGTGGGGAAAAGGGAGATGTTAGGATTAGGCTACATAAGGATGGCCATTGCATGATGATATGGAATGAAGACGAAACCTCCAATTCATCATGTGAAATCAGTCAAGATTGTGTAAATTACATCACCATGAGACGTCTATCAATTAAGAAAAATGTTAGGAGACCATCTTTTAGACTATATTTTGTAAATTACATGATGCGGCAGTTGATGTTAAATTTTATTTTTAATGATTATAGAAGAAATATAATCATCAACCGACAAATCACCATGTATATGATCTAAAAATCATCCCTCTAGTATCACCCATCCATTAAAGTTCTTAATTGTTAATACACTCTTTAATCCATGTGAACTTTAACGATGCATATGTAAATATATACATAAAATCCACCTCTATTAATTGATAGTGTCAATAAGTGTACGTCTGAGTTTTGTATGTCCGAATATTTATTACTGTGAATATACTCATCAAATCCACCATTATTAAGTTAACCAGAAGAAATTAATTGGTTAGACCGACCACTGGAAGGAGATTCTTCTGATCACTAAATTGTCGTGATTTGAATTAACAATGTTTATCATGGTTTTCCTTTATTGATTAAATTTGCCTTGTTTTGTATCTTTTCAGCTGACACTGCCTGAATAATTCATAAAGATATAATATAAATAATATCATATTCTTTTTTAGTTGTAAATTACATGTCCATTTATTATTGTTACACAAATTATAACACATGTATAATATTGCTACTAAAGATAATACTTTGTCTTTTCTCCAAGTGGGAACATATTTGTCACCTGATTTATATTTAACATAGTTTTATTGTACGAAAATAATAATTGAAACTTGTCCTTTTTATTGTAAAACTGAATATTTAAGAATGGTGTGTGTGGAAATGAAAGGGAAGGTGGCAGTGTCAAGTGTGGATCGTGCGTAGGAATCCAAGTGGTGCAAAATCCTACAGGGGCAGGAGCATCGTATATATTCGTATTCCTGTCCTGTTAGATGGAATTAATCATCACCGTCACCACTTTACACTTTGCAGAATGATACACACACACACACACACACACATATTATATATGAGCGCACACACGTCTCAACTCTCAAGAATATGGGATTCCATAGTAGCAATATAGATAGAGAATTGGATTCTTCTTGAGAAGTGTTATTGACACTCCAAAAATCTTATTCTACATTTCCTATAAGTGTATTTTTCTTTCTAAATATAGAAAGTTTGGAGTGTAGAATGAGAATTTTAAAATGTCAATAACAATTCCCTTCTTCTTTTGTCCTAATCCTCTCGGTTTTAGTCATATGTTCAACACTGACATCTATATATATTTTTATCCACGCTTAAAATTCGACTTCCATCAGCCTCTTGACCCTTTTGAGTAGAGTCTTTCAACTACACCATTTAAGCTCGATTGATCAGTTTTTGCTGCGGCTGCATTTCGGGTTCCTCCTGTTGATCTCTCCGTCTCTTTCTCTCTCTCTCTTGATTAACCAGTGTATGTATAAACCTATATATATATATATATATATATATATAGTTCCTTGTCTCTCTGAAGTCCACTATTCTCACAATTATTTGGCTATTGATCTGTATTGGTTTTGGAACCCTCGTGAATTTATCATCATCAGTACCAATTTCATACTTAATTTGCTTAAAGATAATATTACTTGCATGCACGTAGCTATCCAGGTCATGAGTCCATGTTTATATTTCCGTTTCAGCAAAAGGTTTGTGCAATAATATAGTTCCTTTTTCTTTCATGGTAATGGTACATATACATGAAGTAAGTACCAAAAAAGAGTTGACGTATATAAAAAGGTACATGCACGTACCTTTTCTTGAATAAAGAAAATGGAAATGGAAAATAAAAGGTGAAAACAGTGATACTAACTCCTCAAAAGTATGACATGTTAGAGAATTACATGTGTTAAAAAGCTAATTCATATGTATTAAAACGTACCTAGTATTTATATACGAAGATTTATCTAGGTATAAAATTTGCTAGAACTGCAAATTTTTAAATGCTGAAGGGTAACCTTGCTGTTTATATGGCTTGTTGATCCTTATGTTTCCACAAATCTGAGAACCATTTCTTTCATCTTCCATTTTTGTTCTTTCTTTTCTTTGGAGATAAAAGTGATCTCATAAGTTTTTCTGCGCATGGAATCATGCTTTTTGGAAAATGAAAAGATAGTAGTTGTGCTGTGTCGTGATGTGCACATACATTAATTATTTACTTGATAAATGATAGTCAAATATCTTATCCTAGCTAATATGTTGATTAGGAGCATTGATAAATGCTTGATCAATTTTTTTTTTTTTTTTTTTTTTTTGTATAACGATATATGAATTTTGTTAGATTGATAAATGCTTGATCATGTATCTAAAATATGATGTGATTGATATAATTTGATAACATCCCTAGAAGAAAATGTACATGAAACGATCGGTATATATATACTGCTTGCAATTTATGGTTTTGTTTTCCCAAATATAATGCGCAAACAAGTGCGTTGCAATAGGAGAAGCTGAAATACAGAAAAATATATTCCCAGTAACACAAGCCACCAATATATCCAACTCCCAATTTATTGAGAGCGGCAGATATGTGGTTGGAAGAGTTTAGGTTGTTCTCTTTGATTTTCAGCCACTTCCAAAAATACTCTTCTGAATTACGGATCATAATTCCAAGACTAGTTAGCTAGATCCATATTATATTCCACTAATTGGAAATTTAAGAAAGTGGCATCACTCTCAAATCATCGAGTCAACTTTTAATTTATCATCACAGTTGAAGGGGTCCACGTATGTATTATACGATTAATGTTTGAGAGCATTTCAAAGAGAATGTCAAAAATCCTATGTGGATTATTTTGACAAAAATTAAAAAAAAAAGTGATTTTTTGGTTTCAGAAGAGATGCCAAAATCCTATATGGATTAACATTCTCCTCTTATCTACCAAACTTAAAGACAACGTCAAATTTTTTTTTTTATTTTTTATTTTAATGATAGGCTCACATATTTCTTTATTCTTCTCCATTTATTGATATTTTATTATTAAATCCTAACCCACTTGATTTTGTAAATAATAAAAAAAACATTTTAATTTAATATTTCGGTTAGAATATGAAACTTTTCGAAACGGATATTTTGTCACATTAGCTATAAAAATGAAATTTAACATTTTAATTTCACATCAATACTTTCCTTAATATGAGCTTTCCCCTTTTTCTCCTGTAGTGGCGTGAGAACTTTCTTTGCAAGTTGCTTTTTCCTTTTTTGTTAATCTATTAATTATAGAGCACATACTGCAGTTGAACTGCTTAGTGCTGCTGTTTAATTGGAATCTAATTGTGTATATAGCTAATGCAGCTAATCATAATCAAGTACCATGAGTGTGAGAATCTTCAGATTGATTAAGTAGCAAATAAGCAGTGTGTGTCCGGAGAACCGGTTCCATGCTCGTAAGAGCGAATTGTCAGCAAGTACTAGCACAATTTTTATTTTTTGGACTGATTAAAATATATAATATGCATATATATGCATGCTAGGGTTGAAGTTCCTGAAATGTTATCCTTAATGGTCATTCACCTTGAAAATTTGTTATAGAGTGCAAACTGATTTATGTTTCTCCATCTTATATCTAGGTTCGTAATAACAGCTAGCTAGAAAAGCGAATTGAAGTAGCTGCTTTTAGCTTCTGAGACAGACACTTGAAGAAGGAAGCAAGATGAATGCATTAGTGGCAACGAACAGAAACTTTAAGTTGGCTGCTCGGCTTTTGGGATTGGACTCCAAGCTTGAGAAAAGTTTACTTATACCATTTAGGGAAATCAAGGTAATTTTGCGTATAATCTCCCTACTGTGTGTCCCTTACTCTTAATTAGTGGTAGATTTCAGACCCTAAAACTAATGTGGTTATTGAGTTTTCTCCTTTCGTTGCATTTGAACTATATACTTCGGTGCAGGTTGAGTGTACCATACCGAAAGACGATGGCAGTTTGGCTTCATTTGTTGGCTTCAGGGTTCAACATGACAATGCTAGAGGCCCAATGAAGGGAGGAATCAGATATCACCCAGAGGTATATGCATACTTTGTTAAGTTCCACTTCTACGACAAATGTGAATGGTTGTCATATATCAAGACTCGCTGCCATGAAATTGTCTTTAATTGTTATGGATCCTTTTATGGAAAATGTAGGTTGATCCAGATGAGGTGAATGCTTTAGCACAGCTGATGACATGGAAGACGGCAGTAGCCAACATTCCATATGGGGGTGCCAAAGGGGGCATAGGATGTAATCCAGGGGAGTTGAGTCTTTCCGAACTAGAGCGACTCACCAGAGTTTTCACACAAAAGATACACGATCTTATCGGAATCCACACCGATGTTCCAGCACCAGATATGGGGACAGGTCCACAGGTTGAGCACGCCACATTTTCCATTAATTTTGTTCAAGAGATTTGATTACAACAGAATTTGGTTATCAAGTTGATCGGCTTGAATGTCAGATAAACTTTGAACTGTATTTTAACAATTTTCTCTTCTCGATTTTTCCCTTTTTTGGTGTTTAAAAGACCATGGCATGGATACTAGACGAGTACTCGAAGTTTCATGGCTACTCACCTGCAGTAGTGACTGGAAAACCTATTGTAAGTAAATCATGGAAAGTCGCTTCAGTAAATTGTCCTCTTTCATTCAGTTAAATTTTGTTTGCTTTTTTTTTTTTTTTTTTTTTTGCATAAAATTCCGTAATTTATTTGTTTTTTTTCTTGCAAATCAGGACCTTGGTGGATCACTAGGAAGAGATGCAGCAACCGGAAGAGGAGTACTTTTTGCGACTGAGGCCTTACTCAATGAGCATGGAAAGAGCATCTCCGGACAACGGTTTGTCATACAGGTGAACTTATACTGATCATTAAAGGGTTATGATGCTGAGAGTCTGAGACTTGAACCTAGATCAGATTTCTATTGATTAACTTGTTGTCTAAGTTGACTATCGATCTCAGGGTTTCGGGAACGTAGGCTCGTGGGCCGCCCAGCTAATCCATGAGAGTGGTGGCAAAATAGTTGCAGTGAGTGACATCACTGGAGCCCTAAAGAACAGCAAAGGAATTGACATTCCAAGCCTGGTCAAGCATGTCAAGGACAACAGGGGAGTCAAGGGCTTCCATGGTGGGGATCCAATAGAACCCTGCTCAATCTTGGTTGAAGACTGTGACATTCTCATTCCAGCAGCCCTCGGAGGTGTCATCAACAAGTAAGTACTGCTTAACTCTAATAAGCAGTCGAAAACTACATCAAGATTTTCGAAACATAATGAAACTCCAACTGTTGTTTTTGAATGTAGGGAAAATGCAAATGACATAAGGGCTAAGTTTATAATCGAAGCGGCTAATCATCCCACTGACCCTGAGGCTGATGAGGTCGGTGCTTCGCTAATTGCTCCACAATTAGAGTTAAGAGGGGACAATTAAAACACCAGTAATGTTTAATTGGTTAAAATGAATATTTTGCAGATCCTGTCAAAGAAGGGTGTTGTCATTCTTCCTGATATATATGCAAACTCAGGAGGAGTTACTGTTAGTTACTTTGAGTGGGTGCAGGTAGATACCATATACCCCACATACATATTTTCACAACGTTTTAACTTTTCATGCCATGCCACTTAATTTGGTGGTGCATATATAAATTGCAGAACATTCAAGGATTCTTGTGGGATGAAGAGAAGGTGAACAATGAGCTCAAGACATACATGACCAAAGGCTTCAAAGGTGTGAAGGAGATGTGCAAAACCCACAACTGCGACCTCCGGATGGGAGCCTTCACGCTCGGAGTTAACCGCGTTGCAAGGGCGACTGTCCTCAGAGGGTGGGAGGCCTGAGACTGAACCTGAGCCTGAGACACTGAATAAAGATGAGGGCTCTCGAATGAGACTCCATTTCGTTTTTTCTGATTTGGTATTTTAATACCGTACGTACGTAGCATTTAAATAACTTCAACTGCCATTGCTGTTGCCTCCCAATTGGCAACATAGCAAGTAGTTAATTTGTTGCTACTTGCCACTGGCTGAACCACCTTGAGTAACTTGTGTAAACTCATATATTACAGTTTAAAATAATGCCTCGTCCCTCTTTCTTGTACATATTTGCGGTTGTTCCAACAACAACAAAGCTTTTTCCCACTAAATGGAGTCGGCTATACAGAAACCCTACCAAACTAAATTTCTAGCATGCCGAGACAACGGCCAAGTTACATGTTTTTCTTCCAAAAGAATCTTCAAAACTAAAACAAGAGTCCTAATTGAAATTTTCTACCAGTATTTGCTACTCTTAGGCCGGTTGAGGCCACCATCTGTACAAAACAAAATGTAGTAACTATTGAAACTTTAGACTACCTCATAAATATTTCAATCAGTATATTGCGCATACACGGTCAATGTATAAAAAATAAAACGGAATATTAGAAACAAGTAGGGAGGGAATAGAAAGGGCATTGTTCTTAGTAATTAACACGACAAATGAAATCTACACGGCTTAGAAGATGATAGAATTCCATGACACCCAGTACTTGAACTTCTTGTGTTGAGGTGGTTCTTTGGGTATAGTTGGGTGCTTCAGCCACCTACCACAAAGAAACATGAAAAAGTAAAAAAACGATATACCACGGGTGCAAAGTTTCTGATCTGAAGTTGTTTTTTAACTTATAATGTCAGCATGAGAGAAACTAATCTTGCAAAGACAATGCAGCAATTAAAAAAGAAAAACCAAATAGCAAGAATTGATGATGCTCGACTCGAGTACAGAACCTAGTAGCCAAAAAAGTAACATCAGATTTCAAAGATTTGCCCACATCAATGCCCTCAAGATGAGATGGTTGTTTGCAAAACAGTCACAAACAAAATCAAAAGTGTGTGACAAAGGAGCAAGCTGCTGCAAGAAATCTCCTTAAGTTCACCTAATGTTTCGCTGGTTCTCATCCCTAACTAGCAGACCACATCAAACTAACATCAGCCGTAAACCACAGATAGTGCAACTAACCAAGATAACCCCAGTTCCATTACAAGTTTCCAACAAGAAAACTATGATTCGTTTGCATCATGTTAAATGACATTTTCAAGTTCCTAAGTTCCTAACCAAGGTTATTGCAAAACCCAGAACATATTTTGAACATTCATCACTAATTTGACTTCATGTAGATATTAAAGTAGTATGCAACAGCTTATGTGGTTCCACAAAGACTATTGCAACACCACACTGGAAGAAATCTAAACGAACAGTGATGAGGATCTACTGCCTCTATCATTTTACACGGGTATCCTACTAAATATTAGATAATAATATTAGAGATAAATGGATAACTCTTCTTATTATTCCACCCCTGTTCCTACAGGGAGTACAAATGGACTGAGGAAGGCTTAATACCATCTCTCTCATCAGCCACTTCAATCTTTAAACAAGTGTCTAAGCGCTAACTAGTCACTAGTAAGTTAATTAGCAATTTTGTTTCTTTTACCACCAATATTTTCTCTGCATCCCTCTGTTTTCTTGGTGATTTTAGTTTTTGTTTCTAGACCCAATATTTATGTCCAAAATATCTTCACTCATGGTGAACTCAAACCAATTAATTCTCCCATCTCTTTTTACACCCAACCAATATCAAGTTCCGTTAGTTAACAGCAAAGTTCAAACCTCTCTCTCTCTCTCTCTCTCTCTCTCTCTCTCTCTCTCTCTCTCTCTCTCTCTCTCTCTCTCAAGAAATTGATTTTTAAGAAACTGGAAATATTGAAATGACAACGCAAGAAATATCCCAAAACGCTACTCTATAATCTCCCTATGCCCCCCTTCCTGAAATTAAGACCATGAAAATGAATTGAATTGAATTTTTATGCCCAAGTGCCATCATCTGTATATACATGCTTTCTATATAATAGAAGTGGAGAAAAAGTGAATCCTGCCTTTGGAAGCTCGAAAATGTCTAATGTTTACTTCAAAACCACGGCAGCATTTCTGAGAGCCAGATATCTTTGGACATATTCATTTGGAAGTGATCTTATGAGCTTGAAGATATCAGTATTGGCATAGCGGAGGTTGGTCCTTGGATCATAATAAGGTGCCTGCATGATGGAAAAAAAGCATCAATCTCCACTGTGAAGATGACGAAAGTGGTAAAGAATGAATAGGAAAGCTGTAAACATTTACTAATCAGTTTATCTTAACATCAATAGGAATGCGTCTCACAGAGAATATCTCTGTAGAACCTTTGATCAAATCATCAACCAAGTTTGATCAACTATTATAAGTTTAGGAGTCCAAAGATATTTTCATCAAACCTGGGCCATTAATTTTACATTTAATTGATGCCTGACGGCAGACCAGATGGCAACCTGAACAAGTTTGGCCTGCCTCAGTTATGAAATTAACTCTCAAATATTTAAATAAACAGAATGGGTAGCATGGAGGGTTTTTTTTTAACAGAATGAAAGTCTGGAAAGTAATTAACCAGCAACTATGTAGCTATAGTGAATGAAAGGACAGGTTTCTAGGACACTGAATCAACGAACGAAACTCGTATGAGTATCTGAAATTTATGATATATATACAAAAAAAATCCAACCTTGGTACTGTTAAATCAACTTTTCAAATTTTGGCAAAAGTTTTACATACCTCATATCCTGTTATATCACAAATTTTCTTGCATGGATGCATAGAGGGCGGGGATTCTATATTAACATCTGCAAGCATGGGTCATTAAGAAAAACAAAATGACATCAACACTTGACAGTAATATGCTTAAAATACAAAGCTAAAATACCTACATTTATCCATACAAAGTTACAAACTAAGTAATTTCTTAAGCGCTATTACGGTCATAGTAAAGAACATACTTAGTTCTTCAATGGCAAAGAGATTTTCAGTTTGAATAACAATTTGCGCAAGGGGGTAAAGGTGGAAGCTTGAAACTAATTATATCAGTATAACTTACAATTTGGTTCATCGGGTGGGTAATTCTGATAATTCTCAGCCTGAATGATCTGCTTGAGATGTTTCCAATGTCTCCCTCTTGATTGGCCTTTTGGATACTTCTCGTACATCTGAATGCGCTTGAAGCTCAAGTGGGTTGGCAACACTAGCTCTGCATCAACCACCTCGGCTCCATATTTTCACTTGCAAAATAAAATCAAAACCCCGTTTTAATTTCTATACCAAAATTAACAAAGAGCAAAATTATTTTATCTTCCTAACCCCAAAAATTACAGAACCACTCTGGTCCAAACAAAAATGGGGCTGAGTTGGATCGGACAACTAGCTGAGTTTACTAATCAAAGTGAACCTAGCCGTCGCCCAAAATTAAAGACTCAAATTTTGCGTTCTCCTTGTTGATTGGAACATATAAAATCTAAGGGCTATAGTTTGTTCGCTAATTTGGATCACATACAAAGAAGGAAAATTCAACGAGAAACAAGTAAGGAAATTGAATCAGTGTAAACATCAAAGGAAAGGAATCATTTCATCTCATGTATGTACCTGTAGATTCAGAATGCGATGCCGCTGGAATTCTTGGTTTTGGTTTTGCTGGAGAGAGATGACGAAGACGGAGATAACGCTCGGCTCTTCTGGTGTGATTGTGAAGCTGCCACACCACACCAGCGTGTCCGGACTCTGCTCTGGTCTGGTCCGGCAACCCGTGATGAATTATTTTGGACTTTGAGTCGGATAATATGGGGGTCCATTTTCACGCCTTTTGTCAATTTCACAGCCCAGTTTTGTATTCAGTCCTCAATATCGATGGCCTGTAAATTTAGTCGGATTATATCAGTTTTAACCCAAAATTGTAATTAAACTAATTACAATATAATTATTCGGCATGGTTTATATTGCAGAAATAATCGTAGAGTAGTGTTATACCCACCCACCACTTGTTCTATTTTCCCGACCGTCTTACATTGCTATTTTATTTGTCTTTTAGCTATAAGGTGAGTGAGAAAATAGAACTAATTAGGAGAAAGTTATAAAGTAAATACTAGGGAATCACATATTTATACCACATTAGTTTACCATCTCATATGATAAGTGATGTATACAATCAACACTCAATAATATAAATTCATTACTTGACGTGACATGTACACATCACTTGCCACATTAAATAAGGCACAAGATGTGATATGCCTAGCAGTTTTCAATTAACAAGGTTTGATTTAGGTCGTTTTGGGCTTGAAATTAACAAATAAAAAAAAAATTTAAACTTTGTTGGCAGCCGAAAGGAAAGGAGCGATCATTGGGACTCAAATTCTTATTTGCACTTCAAACTATCTATATTTAAAATAGTGTCGAAAGAAATTTTTGCAATGCCAATAGTAACATCTTAAAAAGAATTTAATAATTCTAATGACTCATTTACTAATCCATAATCAAACTAAGAGAAAATGAATTGATAAGGAGTTTGAACGGAGAGTAGTTAGAATTGAATGCCGGTTTAAATTGTTTATTAAAATCTTTTGAAATCAAAATAGAATTGGTATATAATCTGCTTACTAATTTCTTTGAATCAGAAAGTAAATCAATGTAATTACTATAACACTCTTAGTTGAAGTATATCATTTTCTATACTAATTTTTCGGCTAAACTTCCCGATTACAATAGTAATTTGTATTAAAAATCTCACTTAAAAATAATAAGAAAATATACCTTTAAACGACAATACTAAATTGCTCGTACCAAGTAATCTTATCAGTATATGCTGGGTCTACCTATACGTTTGTCTTGGACGGATTCGAACGCTGTTTGACGCGTGCTGGAAGGAATTGCTCTGTTTAGGGTGAACTTGAATGATTAAAATCTGATTACTTTACCTCCTTTTCTTAAGATTAATCAAATACTATCAAGTACTTAAAATTCATAGGAATTGCCAATCTAGATGTATCCATAAATTGGTTTGCAGGCAAGTCCTCAACAAGTTTGTTATGCTTCTATTTACCACCTTTCAATCCAACACAAAACAGATTAAGCAATACAAACATACATCATGCTTGTTGGTTGCGGCCACATGTTTTCCAAATATAATTCCATCATTTCGCTCCTACTTGCAGGGAATGGAAGGATTATCCAACTACTCAACGACCAACTTGTGAAAAGCTCTCAAAAGCTTCACTTGCATTTTTCAGGTATAAACCACATATACACTCAACGAATTAGCAAACAGTCCGTCCGTAACAAATCGATGCAATATAGAGATTTTTTGACCATTTTTCCTGCATAAACAAACCAAACAAACAACCCAAGTTACGCAGAATCCAGCGTCAGTGAAAATTGTCATGTATATGCCTCGATAGTAATACCTCTCATCTATGGTGGTAAGCCGAGACATTTGAGCCCCAGATTATAAAGAATGACAGAAAACTAACACGAGACACACAGTTTCTTACCTTTACATGGCTGCTTGGGAAGGCGGACGTACGCAGAGTTTCTTGAGTTTCATCCATTAACTTGCGTTTTGGTATGCTCAAAATAAAGGCTGCTTGATCAGCGGTGGCAGCCATAGATGTTATTCTGTAGCCACTTTCCCATCGCCTGTGGATGCCTTCACTTGGGTATACAAAATCAAGCTCCACAACCTTGTATTTTCAAATCAAAATGCAAAAGTGGGCAAATGAGTAATCTTCAAAAAAAACAGAAGGAACATAATTTACAAATACAAGAATTCTACAGAGTTGACTCGAGTAATAATATACCTGGTCCGAAAATCCAGCATTCCTGGACATAACAACACCCCAGCGATTGCCAGCGGTTGTCATGGATGTTACATGGAATCCTTCTTTCCACTTCTTATTTATCCACTTGAAGGGAAAAGATTCGCTTACTTTGTACGACTGCTGGGTGTATGGAGTACCTATATACAACACCATACAGCATAAATCAGTGCTTAGGACAGTGCTCCGTATTACATAAAAATATACGGTCTCCCAGTTGAATATTTCATTTACCAGCACAACATGCAGATGATCAAAATCCATACTCAAGCGTCTTATAACACACAAAAACATACATTCCCATGTGCTCATTACTATGCCAACTTAAATACAACTCTGTTCACAGGTTCTCATAAGACGCATTGCCTGAATTAAGCAGGTGATAAACAACTATAAAGGTGGGGATGAACATAAGTATAACTTGTCACGTGTAGGTGGCTAGCCACTTTTCCCCAACCAGGAGGATGAGGATTTCAAAACGCATATCAACGTTCATTAAAATCAAGTACAGCACTTATTCTATGTTTCATTCAATGTGTTTTCTTTCCAACATTAAAACTAAGGTTCAGACATTACAATAATGAATCCAATGGCAATTCTAGAGATATAGAACCTTGACTAATCAAAGCATTCCGATCCACAAACCACAATGGATCCAAAAACCAGTTGAGGACAACAGCAGAGAAACAAGAGATTAGGGATTCAGAAACATAAGAAATATCACATATTTCACGATTAACCAGTGCCACAAAAGTGTATAATATAAGCACACAACACATTTCCATACAAAAAATCAATCTCATAATCATTTAAATATTAATTTCAAAGGTATAAATAAATGCAAACCTTTGGACATAACAACCAAGGAACTCCCATTAGCCGCACCAGCTATTGAACTAATATAGAAATTGTTTTCCCACTGTTCCATGATCCAATCCTGTCCAGAACCAAACAAAATAACAAGGATAAGAAATACTTCAAGATGTGCTTACATTACTAATACAAGATGATCGAATGTACTCATTTCATATGCTAACCTTATGCAGGAAGACAGTTGACAGCTCATAAACCTGGGCAGTGAAACATGTCCCAGCATCCATGATTAGGGCCCATAGACTTGATGAAGACGCTACAGAGCTGATATACAATCCATCTTCATTACCCTTATCGACATGCTGATGCAGCCTTGAGTCCGCCACATTGTAGTGATACCTACATGTCCGGTAAGAGGCTTACTTAATATTATGCAAGAAAAATTTATGTGGGGCACCTCCTTGGTGACACACCACTTCACTCCAGAGGTCATCCTAGGTTTGAGCCCAAGCCATGCCCCTTGGTTTCCTCACAAAGAGTGAAAAATACCATGCAAGAAAACAATTGCAATGTACACAAAAAATGGGCATTGAGCAATTACACAATGCACACAACAAATGGGCATTGAGCAATTACCAATAAAGAATAATTTATTTAAGAGCAATAATGTTTTCCAGTTAGGTAGGCAGCATTATAATTCAGATCAAATTTCAGAAAAAGGTCAGTTAAACTGATACTTAAGATATTTCTAGTAACAGACCACCACCACTTGAGCCAGGGAAACAAAAAAGGAATATCACTGCCAGTTTCCATTAGTTAGCTAATTTGCTTATGCACAACTAGCAGTCAAGATAATGAAAACTATTCTCAAATTCATACCCCTTTTGGGACTGATAAACTGTATAACAACCTTCTCAACGAAAATCAAACATTGAAAATACTTCAACTGCTGCTGGTACCATTTATCAATGTTACAATATGGAAATAATGCATGTTCATATGAAAATGAGAATTATAAAAAAAATAATAATGTAGGAGAATTCCAGTGCACAATCACATATTAGGGGAAATCAGACTGAACAAATGTATAATTCACCTTTGCTTCATTGGACGACGTGCATTGTACACTGAAATCCACTGGGTAGCAGGACTACCCAGTCGAACTTTCTTCTTGGCTGTTCATCTTCTTCCAAATTTATAGACATTCTTCCCCGTTTTTGTCCTACCTATTTATGCAGAACGTTGAATAAATAGAACGTTCGAAGAATATCCAAAAAAAGATTAAAGTAGAAAGTTTGGAAAAGTAACCAAAAGCACCTTAAGAGCTCCATCAATTCTAATTGGTCTTAGTGGCAGGCATGGCTCGATCAAGCTTTCAAAGAAGGATATCAACTTTGCATAATTCGGTTCTTCATCAAACTTCATAATTGTAATAGCTTCAAGAAACTGTTTGAATGGGGGAGGACAGAAGCAGCACATCAACTCTGGAGAGGTGGCCATCTTTTTCTTACAAACAAGAAAACTCTTGTTATCCCCCTGTAATTTCAAGCAAAAACAATAATATCGGTTGTTAGCATTATATGAGACCAGGAATACAGAGAGAAAAATGCATTTAAATATTAATGTGCATGCCAATAACTCACCTGATAACCCTGCCAGGGTAACCTTCCTTTTATGAGAAATATTAATGTGTATGCCAATGACTCAAGATCATCCCTTCGACTTCCAGTCCGACCTAAATGTGCATGTACACTTGCATACCTTATTGTTCCTCTGCCAAAAGTAGAAATTTCAATATTTATAGGCCATCCGGAAGATGACTGAGCACATGTAAGACCATTGTTCTAACATTACAAACCTAAATATGTCAGGCCTCTGATCATATTCAACATGTTGACCAGATGCTTCCTTCCACTTAGACGCTGAAAACAAAATTAGAATATTTATATAAGATACCTATTAAACACTAAACTTGGAAATAGGACTTACAATAAATAGGAAACAAATCATATATGACCATGCAAAATACACAAATAGTTTGCGTGAAGTTGAGACGAGGAAGCACAGGAGCGGCATACCCAATCCAAGATCAATAAGATATAGTTTCTTCTCATCAGGTGTAGCAGGTTGACCAAGTAAAAAATTCTCTGGTTTTACATCGCCATGCACAAACCTAATTTGAAATGAAAAATCCATGATAAGAACTGGTAGCAAAGCCTGGGGAGGGTTGAAAAGTTGTATACACGTAAGATTATAAGTTCAAGTTTCCAATAAACCTTACCCTTTTAAGTGAAGCTTTTCAAGAATTGATATTGCCTCTACGGCAATGCATGCCACCATATTTGGAGACATCCTGTTGCAGACATAATAATGAATTAAAGGGCCGCATAAACTTTGATGCACACAAGAGATGTTGGGGCATATAATCATATAGGTTTTGCAGGGTGTCCATTGTGTGCATGCGTGTGAGAGAGAGAGAGAGAGAGAGAGAGGGAGAGAGAATGTATCCTACGATTGCCCAAGAGAATTCCAAACATCCCAAAGACTGGGTCCAAGAATGTCCATGACCTGAAATATAACAGACCCATCAGACAATGTAAATGAGTTCGGACTCCAATCAGACAGTAAGGAACTCCAAATCAAATCTTACCAGAATGTAAAAGTCTCCCTGGCGACCCTTGTAATGAACCCAAGGAATTCCATAACATCCATTTAGATTACTATTAACGTTAAAGAGATGAAAATAACCACAAGAATCAGAAGAAATATTCGAAACATTTCAAGAGTAATGCAGACAAACTTAAAGATAGTTATATGTAATCATGTAGTAAAATACTGGGGGGAAAAAAACAAAGAATACAAAACTCACTTATAAACTTGCCACTCATAAGGAGGGCCGTAATTGCAACCTTTACTATTTCGGTGTTCGAACTTCAAAGCAACCTGTAAAAAGAATAAAAAAAAGATCAAATATTTGTGATTCAGAAAATAAAAGTTGTAACCAAAAAGAAAATAGAAGTTCAAAAAATCAGATTAGGTACCTCAATAGCGTCAGGTCCTGTCCTATCAGTGCCACCACTAACCCTTCTGCCAACATAAACTTGACCAAAACCACCCTTACCCAACTTCCTTTCTACCTTGTACACAGGAGAGTTACCCACTTGTACCTGCAGCAAGCAACCGAAACGCTTAATTTCTGTATACACAACAAGACATTTATTAAAGGTACCATTCCTTTCAAAGAGAATGGTTACATTCTTATTTGGCCATCCACGTCACTGGAACAATTAGATTCGGAAACATAGAACTGTTTTTTTGTAACGCTGATGATCAGCCAAATAGGGTATAATCACCAGAGTATTTAGTCATAACAGCTGGTTCTACAATTAGTAGTCCCACATCAATGGAATTAATAATATGTGTTTAAAACTCTAAAGAGACAAAAACGGACCCAATCAAAAGTAGTAAGTACAGGCTATATACCCTATCAGGAACAGGAGTCCCGCCTGCTTCTTCTTCACCTCCCACTATTTTATCCGCACTTCCACCACCCTCCATCGCAATATCTTTATCTGCTACAACGTCCGCACGATTATAAATGGGTTCAGCAGCTCCTAAAGCAGCAGCTTCGGGACGGACCTCGCAAGGTTCAGGGTCTAAATCTATCAACCTAACGCCCCGACCTCTACCAGCTGCAGTCTGCCTAGTGGGTATTGCCGGTGAAGGACCTTTGCTACAGCATTACCACCTCTTCCCCTACCACCACCTGCTCTTCTCCGAGGTTTATTCTGGGCAGGTAGTACACAATTTTCAGCCTGACCAATTGGTGGTTGTGAGGAAGGCTGAAGATCATCAAGCCGTTTTGATCTGCGCACTCCGCTTCGCAACTCTGGCATCCTCAGCCCATGCAAATCACATTCCACCCAATAATCCCTTCAGGATACTCTGGAACATAAACAACAGGAAAGAAATCACTAAAATTCTTAAGCAAAACACAATTTATTCTTAACAAGCATAAAACTGAAACAATACCATGAATGGAATTTTAAACCCCATTGCAGGCACAATCCAGACCATATAATTTTGCTGTATCATACAATAATATACTAAGAACAACAACAAGGCCGCAACAACATTGATTGATCGAGAAAATCAAAACAAACACAACAAGAAAAAAAATCCTGTGAAGCTTGCCTCAATTGGTGCCTATAGAGGAAAAGTAGGGTACTGAAACAGCAAATATAATATTAATGGGCATGTGTATATCGCTTGAAAGATCCAAGTTCCAAACGCCAAGCAACAAATGAAAGGCAAATGCCCAAATAATGTTAATAAAATGAATCCGTTCCGATTTTCCAGTTCTGTGATATCTTTTGTTTCTTTATCCTAATCGGTCATTTTTCTTTGGTCAATTCCTAACCAGTCATTAGCTTCAACCTAAAGCACGAAACTTCACCAAACTCAGCATTCAGCACAACGATGACTCTGACCAAAAATACAAATTCAGCTACACATTCAACGAATGAATCAGATGAACAAAACGAATAAACATCCGAATCAGATCGATTTGTGAGCAATCAGCACTCCGATCATCGAAACAAAGCAGGAAACTTTGAATACAAAGCGATCATCGAAACAGTTGAAGAAATGAAAAGGCAAAATAAAAAGCAAACAAAAAATGAAGATTGCTCACCGATCGGCTCCACAAAACGGAGAAAGCAGGAGGAGGATGAGTGGCCGAAACGGATTCAGAAGGGCGATGATCGGTTTAGGGAGCAGATCGTCGTCGTCATCGTCGTCGTCGTTGTGTTGTTCAGTGAAAACAAAGCGACAGAGGCACACACATTTTCCCTTCTTCTCCCTTCTCTTATCAGAAACAAGCTCAAAAAGATTTTTGTTTTTTTTGGTAATGAGAGACTTGTATGCTTTGAGGGCTATAAATAGAGGTGAAGCCCTCACCCTGCCTTCCTTAAGTACTTTTCTTTCTTCTTTTCTTCTTAACAAATTATAATTATTTAAATTTTCATTTTATTTATGTTTTTTCCCTCAGAAAATTAAATAACATATTATGTTGATGGTGGTAGTGCGTTCTAGACTCCCAGTTGAGTGGAGCAACTTAAACTTAAAGATGTGGATCACAGTACACCGTTACAGTACAGTAGAGTTCCAATTACGATTATGTTTTATTTTTTCTCTTGATCTCTAGAAAATAAATAGGAGTAGAGTATCATGGATATGTTAATATGTAATAAAGGGTGGCGTTCCAAATCTAAATTTCAAAACTGATGTGTCTAAAAATGAGCGAAGGTGTGAAGTGGTGTACGAATAAGTTTCTTGTGTGGTTTTGTATTTTTATATGGGAAAGACAAAGTCATGGAACATCAAAATGTGGCCTTGTAATAACCAAAAGCTCCTTTTTAAAATGATTTTCTTTTCCTTTTTCCAAATTATATGTTAGTATTATTATTATAAGAAAATATGAGTATTTTTGTGAGTTAGACACAGTTTGACCTGATCAAATTCCAAAATTCCAAAATTACAATTACAAAGTCGTGTTATTCTAAAGTTTTTATTTTGAAGATCTCTGTGAAGATCGAATGTATATTTACCGTAAAAGTAAATTAGTTTAGATGAAAATTTTAAAATATTAGACAATTTAATAAATCAAAACAAGAAACTAGTTTCCTAATCATGGATTTTAAGTCAGTTTTGCTTTATTAAGTAGTCAAATTTGTAGATCTTTGAATCTAAACTAATATAATCTTATGGCTATTACATATTTGATCCCCAAGATAAGGAGAAAGCAGGACCGTACAATTACATGAGTGCTTGTGAGTTTACACAATACTCCTTGCATTGCTTGACCTACTTTTTATTTTATTTTATTTAATAAATCATATTTGATTGGTGATAGTCCTTTATTTTATTTTTTACCAACCACACACATATGATATGAGTTGTAGGATTGAGAAGTAATTTCTCTGCCTTCCCCAAATTCCCTAATAAATAATTTCAATAAAAAAAAGTCCCAAATGTAAAATTAGTTGGTTTGACTGGAGGTAGCACATATACACTGGTAAAAAGTAGAGCTAAATGTTAAAAGTGATTATCAAGCCATCAGCATCAAGAGCATAAAAATCTCTTGGTCAAATGTTCTCAATATTCACATGGTTTCCTTCTCGAACACTTTCTGTAGTTGTACCAAAAATTACATTTTATCCAATTGTCTTTATGTTTTTTTTTCAACACACGATAAGATAAATATACATCAAATTTATCTAAATAACAGACGAATGATTCGAACTTAGATGTTAAAGAGAAAGACAGTACGCTGTTTTAACTAACTTGAATAAGCTTAAGAAAATACTAGTTTTTACTCACTAAGCGTTGACTAATGATTGTAACTTGTAACACATAGTTGCATGATCGAAGCTAAGTTATGTCCTCCATAACGATGTCAAATTGAATGTTGCCCAATACGAACCAGAGGTCACAGTTTTTAACTGAAATTCGAGTTAAGCTCTGTATTGGAACCTTGCAATCCTGAGCCCGTTTGCACCCTTGATCCACGACCAACAGTCATACAACGTTGAGGGAGAGCTTGCAAGAAGGCCCGTCGTTTTATAAGATGATCCTACATCATTGATGAAGTTAAAATTAAAATTTGTTTATTAAATAACTTACATACCAAATGACTATTTAAGCCTAACGAAATTTTAAAAGAGAAAATCTGACATTAAGAAAAAAGAAAAATTAATAAAAATTAATTGAAAACTTTGAGTTTTAACTATAAGGATAAAATAAAGGGTAAAGTGAATAGTACCAAGATTGATTTTTTAGTGTAAAAATATGATTTTTCATTAAAGTGAACAATACCGGGAGTTTTTCGTTAAAAAATAATTTATGACGAGGCAATCCAACATCAATCTTAAATAGTAACGGTTGTTGAATTATTTTATGTAACTCGTAGATGAAGCTAAAGGAAGACAACATGGTGGATGAGAAACCTAATGTTCAGCACCAAATGATACTACCGCAATCGTTCCAATGGGCTCTTAAACCAACCAAAAGACGAAGGAACTCATACAATTATCTTATTTCTAATTACTTTGCTTACCATGTGATCGAAAAAGATTTGAAAGTGGTAAGGAGCTTGTTTCCCTTACATTATGAATGGAGAAGCCAACATTGGGAGCTTCCCACACCCCCCCCCCCACGCGGTCCAGGAATGAGGCTCTGACCCGACTCGAGGGATTAGACCCGGCTCGAGGGATTAGTCCTCGCCTACGTGTGGAGATACCCCGAATTCATCCAAAAAAGATTTGAAAAATTCAAGGTATTATGCGCAAGAGAGAAAAATGATCCCCAATTGGAGAAATCCCAACATCTCTAGAAAACGAAACCAAAAAAAAGCCATAATTGACACAAAGTGCATGGGATGCGAAGTAATGTTGGAAAATATATATGGGGTATATTAAGATAAATTATAATTTAAAAAGCGAATTGGGGGGTGGTTTAGGAAATGTGGGTTGCGGTTTAGAAAAACAACGAGACCAAATCAACGCGTTGTTTGTTCATCATATTGGAATATCATCTTCATCAAAGGGAAAGCTTGATTAAGGAAGAGGGCATCTAACTGACACAGAGGGAAGGCAATGGCATCAGATTCAGCAGCTCGAACCCCGCAACTGAGGAAAGACTCAGTGACGAAGCGGTGGGTGATATTCTCACCCGCCAGAGCCAAGCGACCTTCCGACTTCAAATCCAAGTCCCCCATCAACCCCAACTCCGACCAACAACAACAGTGCCCCTTCTGCATCGGCCACGAGCACGAGTGCGCTCCCGAAATCTTCCGGATCCCGCCCGACAATCCGGACTGGACAATCCGGGTCATCCAGAACCTCTACCCCGCCCTCAGCAGAGACATGGACGTCGTCTCTGCTCAAGACCCGTTACACCAGAACTCCGATTCGGGTCCGGGTCGGGTCTTGATCAGTGGGCTTGGGTTCCACGACGTGGTGATTGAGACCCCTGTTCACTCCGTTCAGCTTTCCGATTTGTCGGCGAGACAGATTGGCGAGATTCTTGTTGCGTACACGACGAGGATCCGGCAGCTTATGATCCACGATGTCATCAGATACGTCCAGGTTGGTTTCCAGCCTTCCACTTTTTAAGAATTTCGAGTTTAGTTTATTTCTTATTAATCAGTAGAATTCTAGTTCTATATGGACTTTACTGCCTGGTTTGCATTTGGAGATTTGGGTCTTTCTAAAAGCATAAGCCTTTAAGTAAATGTGCTTTTGCAGGCAGGGGTTTAGCCAAGTTGGTTAGAGCAGTCGAATCTCCCTCGCCGTAGTTTAGAAGAATTTAGTGTACTCATCCTATATTTTGTAAAAAGAAAGAAAGTGTATCTGAGTCCGTTTTCCATTTAAGCTGATTTGTTGTTTATGCTTGAAGGTGTTTAAGAATCATGGTGCTTCAGCTGGGGCATCAATGAGCCACTCTCACAGTCAGTTAATGGCACTTCCAATTGTTCCAACTGCAGTTGCTGCCCGACTTGACAGTATGAAGGAGTATTTTGATCAGACTGGGAACTGCAGCGTTTGTGAATTCAAATCTTCAAAGGATCTGTTGGTTGATGTTTCAGCCCATTTTGTTTCAATTGTACCGTTTGCTGCTACATTTCCATTTGAGATATGGGTTATTCCTCTCGATCACTCTCCTCATTTCCATGAACTAGACGCCGACAAGGTATTTAAACCGAGCTAGCATCCTTTTTATTCTGAAATATTAATTAGAGAACATAGGTATAATTTTGGTAAAAGTGTGTAAATTTGGGTGATCATCACTTAAATTCTGCTACTTTCATCCTGCAATGTGGATAAACTGTTAATTGGGTTTCTTGTTTGCAACAGTTATTTGCACAATATGGGCTCCATGACCATCTGTAAATACGGAGGGGTTTTATGTTATAACAGCCAAGTTTTGAGAAAAGAACATATTATGTGAATTAAACATCAATGGCCGGGAGTTGCTTCCGGTATTGTAGTAGAGACTATAATAGGGATAGTATGACGTTCAAATTTTAAGGGTTTAGGACTTTGTCTTTGTCTTGAAAACAAACCTGAAAAGAATTGATCTGAAGGAGGCCAAAGGAAATTAGATCTTCAAAGATGCGCTCAAGGGTATTATTTTAGCTGGAATCGTTTAAATTTGTAGCACTTAGAATTCTGCATATTGGTAATGCAGTACTAAATAATTGGCAAAACATTTTTGCTTGTCTGTTTGATACGTGTGGTACCGTAATGTAAAAACTTGTATTTGTCGTACACTCATAGATGGCCCATTCAGCGCATCTGATGATATAAATATTTTCCTTCAAATACATTTATTGTTTGCTTCACAGCTATATGCAACTTTGCAGGCAGTTGACCTTGGAGGGCTCCTAAAACTCATGCTTAGGAAGATGTCTTTGCAGTTGAACAATCCGCCGTTCAATTTCATGGTTCAGACTTCTCCTCTTCGGGATAGTGCTTCACAGTTATCTTACTCCCATTGGTTCTTGCAGATCGTACCTCAATTAGGTGTTGCGGCAGGGTTTGAAATTGGAACTGGGTGTTACATAAACCCAGTATTCCCGGAAGATGCTGCAAAAGTTTTGAGGGAAGTAAAAGTCTCACCTTCGGTATGAAGGTCTAAGAAGTCCGGTAATATCATATTCATACCCTCTTTTTAGAAGAAATTGAATGTGAGAACCATTACTAATTTCTACGAGAAAACCAATATGTTATCTAATTGTATGAGAAGCTTATGGTATTTGTCTATTTGATCAAAACACATTGGTAATAACCCTTATTTTATTTTGTCTTATAAAGAATAATGATGTTAAATTTATATTAAGTTGTGTGAGGATTTCTTTCGCCAAAAAGGTTGATGTGCAAGAGTTTTTAGCCTTTTTAGCCAAAATGGTTCAACATCTCATTTTGGTCACTAAGATTTGAAATCGATAAAAGGAGTTCCGAGTTTGTCTAATATCAATCATTTTGGTTCTTCCGCGAAAATTTTATTAAATTAGGATCCAAATGACAAAAATACCCTCAATTTAATAAATAATGGGTTAAAATGATGTATTTTTGTCATTTTGTTCTTATTTAATGGAGATTTTTTATGGAAAGACTAAAATGATTGATGATGGATAAACTTATGGACTACTTCTACCAATTTCAAATCTCAGGGATCAAATTTAGGAGTTATGTTAATGTCAAAGGCTATAGAACAATTTTGGCTAAAAAGCCAAGTTTTTATTTGTTTAAAAATGGGGCTCAAATCAAAGAATAATTAGTGTTGCAATTCTTCTCCAAAGGGAACCCCACAACTTTCATATTGAAGATACTTGGTTTATGTAATCACAACGGTTTTTATTCTTCGTCTTCAGCAATTATCATTACGATCTAATAATATTTCTCATTTTGTAAAAATCAACTTAAGAGACACTGATCACATCCTTGTCAAGAGGTTGGCTTATCTAGCTCTTGGAAGATGAACTTTGAACTGTAGTACCGGGATGGCACGCACTGACGGTACAAGTTTTGAAGTTGGGTTGTAGCCTCTTATGAATGCGGAGCATTTACGCACATTTTGCACTCGCCCGATCACAAAAACGTATTAGAATTAAAGTCAAACTACTCTGGAACCAAAATTAACACAGATTCGGAGCATCAATCGTACATCTCAAAGTTGATAACCTTAACACAATGCGTTTTAAATACGGACTAATGACGCTCAAATGTCTCCGGCTCAAGCCTTCAAACCATCCGTCTACAAAATTGTTGTCCAAATCCAAATTTGTAAGGCCACCTCCAACCGATGGCTGGCCAGAGGGCTCGTTTTAGCCCTCTGACCCTCCAAGATTCTCCAAGATATTAATATTTTAATGAACAGTACAGGGCCATATTTGCCTCTATCTCCAACCGAGGGCCAAAGGGCCAGAGGGCTCGTTTTAGCCCTATCACAAAAAACCGTGACACACCCCGACCGAGATCAGGGCATGCTGGCCGTCACGTGGAAGTGACGTAGCCATGTGCACAGTGCGGAAGCTAATAGAAGTAATATAAAAGTACGAATAATTTAAAAACTAGCATACATAATGTGATAAGATAAGTGCTAGCGTAAGCGAGACGCTGAATTTAGAGCATAAAGCCTACAGCAGTCCAAAGGAAATGATACGACAATAGTACATCCGAAGGTGACCCTACACTGGTGAGTATCTGTCAGAAATGCCGGGACGCCCACTGGGAAAACCATCGAACCTGCTAGACCACTAGAACCTGGAGGGGCGCAAAACAAAAGCGTGAGTGGGCAAAAACAAAACTCTTTGAAAACCATTTAATAAAATACATTCTAACCCCTCACCGTAAAACCTGTATACTTCCCAGAAAATAAACACATATACGTATGTATAAATATGCCAATCATGCTCAAGGGTATGCCAATCATGCTCAAAGGTATGCCATGTCAAAGCCTCATAATGATATGCAAGTGCTCAGGTATAAACCGTATCAATAACATATCACTGGCAGCCGGAGTCACCTAAAGTGACCTAGACGGCTGAATCTAGAGCTCAAATCTCAATCTCAATAACTAAACCTGCCCACGAGTCGGAACCACCTATAATGGTCTGTACGACAGGCCTGGGTGTAATACATATAAACGCTCTAGTGCTACGATCACGTGAAGGCTGTGCGAATAATCGCGGGTCACCTACGAGTCGGAACCACCTAAAGTGGTCTGTACGACAAGACTGTGCACCTAACTTGGATCCAAGCTGAGCGTGTGGTGCGGGAGGTGAACAACACGTGAAGGACTGTGCCCTACTCTGGGCGGGAGCACTAACACCGGGGGTGCAGGTTATGAGCTCTCTAAGCCTCTCAAACCACAATTGAATATATAAACATGAATAACACTTACCTGGCACTTACCTGTGCGTCCACAGCACCAAATATGCATATGTATATGTATGCCACTACTAATGCATGCAATGGTGCATAAACGATAATAATATGGTGCATGGCATAAACAATTAACCCTTTTTAAACAATTTCTGGGAAAATAAATGTATATAGGTGTATACGGAAAACCAAAAGCCCACTCACTGGTATGTGGAAGGGTCGTAGCCCCCCTGTCTCGAGTGCGCACGCTCGTCCTCGGGATAGGAATCACCTATATGCGAAATAACTATAAAAACATTAATTATAAAGCACCTAACCTTCCTTTCGTAATAACTTCTCATACATTGCTCAAAATGGACAAATGAATATACCAACGTGCTCTACATAACCTCAGGATCACAACCATATTTTTAGAAAAAAATTTCTCCGCCGCACGCGCCGGCCACGCGCAGGCACGTGCGGTGCACACGAACGGCGTCAACTGACGCCGTTAGGAATATTCCGTCAGTTTTGACAGATTCCGTTAACGGCGTCAGGAATATTCCGTCAAATCTGACGGAATATTCCGTCTTCTTCCCCGTTTAGTCTCCGGTGTCCGTCGCCGGCGCCGGAAAACTGGAAAACCTGTAAACCGTGTTTTCTCACTCGATTCTCAACCATTTTTCACGATTCTAACACCAAAATGAAGCCCTAAACTAGTAGAACACGTCCACACAAGTTTTAAGGGCTAAAACCTACGAAAACTCACCTGTCACCAACCTCCAAAACCGGTCAAGCTCGAACCAGGCGATTCCGACGTCCAATTTCGTCCAACGAAGTACTCCGAGGTTCCTTGGAACCTCACTAAGACACCTACGAGCTTCAAAATCCCAAAAACGTGCTAGGTTAATTTTGCATGAATAGTAACTAAAACGACCTCGTCGAATCGACGTGAAAACGGCTACAACCTTACCTGAAAATGGTACCACTGGACTCTTCTCAGCCTCACGAGCACGAGGGTGGTCTTGGTTCCCTCGATCTGCAAGTGGTTGAGCGTGTTTGTGTGTGTCCGTACACTTTCAAAAGGAAGAGGAAGGAAATGGGCTCAGGAGAGAGAGAGAGAGAGAGTGACAGAAGGTGGTACAGGTATGGGGGTGTGTGTGTGCCCAAGGACATGCCAGCACAACACCAAAAACAATCAATAAACGTAAAAGAACGAACTAGGGGCAAAATAGTAATTTCACACGAGAGTTTTCGAGATTTTGGGACGGGATGTCACAACCGTCTCCAACCGAAGGTCAAAGGACAATAGGGCCAAACATAATTTATTATTTAAAAACTACAACTTAAATGTTGTTAAATGTTTTTTTTTATGTTGTATAATTTTTATGTTGGTTAATGTTATTAATATTGTTTAATGTTGTTTCATGTTACTTACTTTAATTTAATATTGTATAATGGCTTAGGAAGTTATAGAAAAAAATAGAATTAAAAAAAATATGAAACAAATTTTGTGAAATAGAAGTTATAGGAAAAAAAATAGAATTTAAAATAAAATGAAACAAATTTTGTGAGACAAATAGAAGTTATAGGAAAAAAAATGAAATTTAAAAAAAATATATATATGAAACAAATTTGTAAAATAAAAATTATAGGAAAAAAAATAGAATTTAAAAAAAAATATATGAAAAATAGAAGTTATAGAAAATTTTTTGTAAATAAAAAATAATAATAAAACTGTTAAAAAAAATATTCAAAGAATTTATGTCGGTTATAATCAACAGGAAATCCAACATAAGCAAAAAAAAAAAAAAAATGGCCAACCCTCTAGCCCTTTGGTCCTTTGGGATTTCGTAGCATCCTCTCAGAATCTAGAAAGTGCACTTTCTAGTAATACATATAACAACGAAATGGGGCAAAATACTGTAATAACAAACGGAAACATTGACTAGCTAGTGTCTTAAAATTATTAAATAAATAAACGTACATATTATATATTTTTTCATATATATATATATATAGGGTTAATTACAAAAAACTACCTCAAGTATGGGTCAAATGACACTTTCATACCTCATCTTTTAAAATTGACAATGTCATATCTCATCTTACGAATTTGTGTCAATGTTATACCTTCCGTTAGTTTGGCCGTTTATTCTCAGTTAAATGCTGACGTGGCTTGATCTGGGACCCATTTTTATTAAAAAATTAATAAAAAAAATTATTAAAAACAAAAAAAATCATTTAATATTATTTAAATATAAAATAAAAAAAAATTATTTAAAAAAAAAAAAAAAAAAAAAAAACCAACGTCAATCCCTCCCCCCTCTCTCCCTTCTCCCCATCTTCATCTTCCCCTTTCTGCAACTACAACCTAGAAAAACAGAAGAGAAAAAAAAAAAAAAATCAATTTGTTTTCCTTGCTCCTCAACCCCTCTTCTCCCACACCCACGCACCCAATCTTCGCACCCCAACCTCGCACCCACTATCTACAACCCCTAAAAAAAAAAAAAAAAAAAACCCAGAAAAAAAAAACCCATTCTCCTGGGCGAGGAGAAAATGGGCGGCGGGGGTCCGTGGGGGGGAGAGGGGGGGTGGTGGGGGAATGGGTGTGGAGAGGAGAGGGTGGGTGTGAGGGGGGGAACTGGGTTGCTGCTGTTTTTTTTTTTTTTTTTTTTTTTCCTCTTCTTCTTCTTCTGCAGGTTACGAACTGGGGACTTTTTTTTTTTTTTTTTTTCCTTCTCTCTTCTTCTTCTTCTGCAGGGGACGAACTAGGGTTTTTTTATTTTTTTATTTTTTTATCCTCTTCTTCTTCTTCTGCAGGTTACGAACTGGGGACTTTTTTTTTTTTTTTTTTTTTTTTTTTTTCCTTCTCTCTTCTTCTTCTTCTGCAGGGGGACGAACTGGGGTTTTTTTTTTTTTTTTCCCTCTTCTTCTTCTTCTTCTTCTTCTGCAGGGGACCGAACTGGGCTTTTTTTTTTTTTTTTTTTTTTTTTCCTTCTCTCTTCTTCTGCTTCCCTCTTTTCTTCTTCTTCTTCTGCGGGTTAGGTTGGGGGGGGGGTGGGGTTGGGTGGGAGTGGACGGGTTTGCTGCTGTTTTTTTTTTTTTTTTTTTTTTTTTTTTCTCTTCTTCTTCTTCTTCTTTCTCCTTCTTCTTTTCTGGGTTGCTGGGTTGCAGGAAGATGATGGGAAAGAGAGAGGGGGAGATGCACGGAGAGGGAAGATAATGGATGTTTGTTTTTTATTTTTTTATGTACTTTTTTTTATTATTTTATTATTTAAATAATATTAAATGATTTTTTTTGTTTTTAATAATTTTTTTATTAATTTTTTAATAAAAATGGGTCCCAGATCAAGCCACGTCAGCATTTAACTGAGAAATAAACGGCCAAGCTAACGGAAGGTATAACATTGACACAAATTCGTAAGATGAGGTATGACATTGTCAATTTTAAAAGATGAGGTATGAAAGTGTCATTTGACCCATACTTGAGGTAGTTTTTTGTACTTAACCCATATATATATATATATATGAAATCAGGTCTAAGCATCTTAATTGACCGAGTATCTTGACATGATATATAAATGTACAGTTGGTGAAGCTGCACTCAAGAGAACTCTGACAACTCATGTTTTCTATCTATTCACTATTCAAAAAGTATCGTTCCAATGATTTTCTTGATAGAAATATCCCTTGCAGAAGGTGCAATCCAAGTCAAAGAGTCCTCCAATTCAGAAATATCTGAATCCGTTTCAAGATAATTTGATACCTTGAGCGCAAGATTGTTGTTGAGACCGGGCAATATTGCACAAGAGCTGGTGCTTCTGAATTCTGTTGGAAATATAACATTCTTAAAGCAGCAACAATGAGGTCTATATTCTTGGAGCGACCAAATTCTTTAAGAAACCCTGCCAGTACAGGTAAATGTTTCCATGCCCCATTAAAGGCGGTCGGAAATTGTACGTCCCAAAATTCCCACAGTAAGATGGTAGCCTTGCATAAATTTGGAGCTTTCAAAGAAATCTTGGACGCTAAGTAACCAATGAAATGTACAGAATTCAGATTCGGAGTATTGATCGTGGCCTCCAAACTACGATCAGATTCGAATACATATAGTTTTTTTGGGTAACGAGCGTGAATGTTGATATGTTTCAAGTTATGGGAATTGTGCAGGACTATAATGTCAACAGGAAGAAACCTTGATCAAACAAATGTAAAAGATTCAAGATTTATTGTCTCATCAACTCGAATATCTGGAGCCTTGCAATACTTAACTTCCAACAACTTGAGAATGTAACTTGAAAGATAAAACATGGAGAGTGCATCTTCTCGATCATCATCAAAAGAACATGAAGTTAATGACAAATATTCAATGCAAGGGCACTCACAAATTAAGTAAAGCAGTGCATGCTTATCAAAGTGCACAGTTTTGAGGCACGTTCTTTTCAAGGAGGGAAGAAGCTGGCTTATATGATCCATAGGTCCATCATTAGCATTGCGTATGTCCTTTATCCTCACATATGACAAACGAAGGTTGATATCTAACTCTTTGACATTTCTCTCAAACGAACAACTCAATAACTCATCTACAATGGTAGTATCTTCTGTTACCAAGTACCCCGTCATATGAAGCCTCAATTTATCTAACCTCAGTTTCTTTTGCTAATCATGCCCGCAAAATTTATATCTTTTCAAGATGTTATTGATGAACTTTCTATGTTGATCACCTAGGTTGTCTCGACAATCAAGGCTTTCCTCATAACCACCCTCGTCGAAATCTAATACGGAGCTCGAACGCCACACACCTGCCCATTGATTGGAAAGAAAACTAATTCGAACCGCAGCTTTGGTGGGGAGAATTTGGATGATTTTGTGCGTAACAAGGTCAGGTAAGTGAAGGCCTGCCATGACGTTTTGGCTACGATGATCTTCGTTTGTATTTAGGTGGGGAGTTTTGTGGATGGAAGAGTGAGGTCCTATTTATACATGTTGTATTTGTTCTTTTATTAAAGCAAGGAAACCTTTGGTGTTTTGGATTGTAAACCTTATTTAGCAAGGAAACCTTTGTCGTATACGATTTGGCAAAACCAGCATTCTTTTCTATCTTAATTTTACAATAACAAGGTTTCCTGACAAAATGATACTAGCCAATTAATAATATCAGATTAATTCTTCCAAAATATTGTTTCTAAAAACGTTCCAACAATCACCCACTTGGTTATTTAAAATAGAACTAGTTCATCAATCAACGTGTTATAGAGCTGTGCACAAGTATTCATGTTTTATGGTGACATTGCTTCGAAACAACAAGAGTAACTCGCGGTTTTGAACTCTACCTCTGGCAACAAAACACACACAGCTCTACTAAGGTGAAGTTTGAAACCAGCACTTTACGGCCATGTGCTTGTATCCTAGTATAGTGATAGTGCTAGAAGTTTGCCCTAAACCTTCATAGGAGGCAGCCTCACCTCCACCATCACTGAGGTGAGACTATCAGGGATATTTGTATCGCTAGCTATCCCACTCAATAAGAGAGCATAGTCCTCGTTAAGAGTAATATTAACTCAACCTCTTTATCGCTACAGGATGTCATGCTTTTGTAAGGAATGAAAAATTACTTCAATAGAAGTATAACATGACTTCATATCATAAAATAATGTATTTTATTCACCAAGATTATGAAATGACCAAAATGCCCCTAGCATGGTGACCTCTGAGTTTAATTTCAATTTCTCATGCTTTTCTATTTTACTAAATTAGTTTTCGTACTCACGAATGCGTAGGCGAAAGCAGAATCGAAGTCGGAGTAACGAGAGTTAGGGTTATAAATTTTGAGAAGCGAATGGAAAAATGGTAATTTCCATGGGGGAATTTTTAAGTAGGTTAACATCCCACTCACGGTTGCACTTTCGTCCTCCTTCCTCATTTCTGCATACTCTCCTTCGCTCTAACTCTCGAGATCTCTCACGCTTTCTAACTCCACCATGACCAACCACCACCAGCTGCTGAATAACTTGGACAAAGGAAATGGTCCTATTGAATAGAGATACTCATGATCTCTGTGAGTGGATCCCTTCAAAGCTCAACTTTTTTTTATTAAACTGTTTTGATTAAATAATTGTTTTGAAGCAGTCTTGCATGAGACTTAAGTAGAAATTGGTTAGGTAACCTTATAATTGCTTTATCTATATTGGTGATTTATTTTCACCATGGTCATTTATTTATACATCGCGTATAGCTATTTACGGTCGTAAAATATGTGCAGGTGTTGATATATTTCTAGTGGACGCTAGATTTACTGGTTCTTTGTCCGGGGAATGCACTATTTCGCTGTACGAAGTTCTTGCGAGTTCACGGTGTTAAAATAGTCCCGCTGATAATTAGCATCATGACCATCGTAATGAAGACCTTGGCTTCGAGTGCAGGGTCTTTCCCTCTTCAGCAGGCATGCTCAAAGGTTGTCCCAGCTATTGCTCTATATGGGATTGACCCAACCAACCCTGAAGACAAGAAGAGGCACATTATTGATTCACTTTGCACTCCTCTCTCGGATTTCCTCTTGGATTCTCAAGAGAGCTTCACTTCTGGAGCTGCCCTTTGCTTAAGAGGGCCCTTGTTGATTCAGATAATTGGCGTTTTCTTTGGATGAGATGGTTAATAGGGTCTGTCAGAATGTTTCTGGAGATTTGGAGGAGAAGTCCACTCAGACAAATGCACACATGGGTCTGGTCATGTCCCTTGCGAAGCATAATGCATTAATTTTTGAACCATATGCCAGGTTGAGGATTCAAGCTGGAATCCGGATATTGGATACTGGTGTAGAGGAAGGGAATTCTCAGAAACGGCTGTCAGCTATCAAAATGGTGAATTTCTTGATGAAGTGCCTGGATCCTTGGAGCATTATCTCTGATTTTTGTTTTGAGTTGATAATTGAAGAAATGGGGAAGTGTCAGTCTGATCGGATGGCTTATGTCTCAAGGGCTGCCTATGAAGCTCTGCAAACGGCAAGGCGAACAGCTGCAGGTAAAGGTTCGAGACATGAAAGGGCTCCTGGTTCGGCCAGTGGGTCAAATTTTAGTAGGAGAGACCAGAGCAGGAGGCGAAACTTATCGAGTGCCAGCGACCAGTCTCCTGCATCAGTGTCACACAAATCACAGACTCTAGATTCCTTTGCAGTATATGACTCATTTGTTGAGACACCTATAACAATGAGTTGTCAGGGTAGCTGAAACTCAATTTATGATTGTAGGAGTGTAAACCGGAAGGTTTGGAGTCATGAGAATGGAGGAGTTGACGTGTCTCTCAAGGATGGTTTGTTCTCGGAGATTGCTCGGGGTGGTGCTTACTCGAATGGATATCCAGGTAACTCTGGGATTAATGAATTAATGAATTCATGAAATACGAAGGAGATTGCAATGAGGAATTTACAGGGTTCCTGCAAACAAATCCTAGAAATGGAGTATCAAGAAGCGCCACAACTAGTCCTTGGGTAAGTTTGACATGTACATATGGTATTATTTTTCTTCTGATTGGAAGTTGCAATTGCTGATTTGATTGTTATGGGGGTAGAAGTAGTTATCCAACTAAATTTGGAGCATGGGTAAAAAGTTTAACTAAAAGTAATGCAGCAACAAAGTGAATAAATTCCTTGTTGGATTGTAAAAGTAGTATTGATTGCCCAAAACGCTTATCGTGTCTAACTCTTTGAAAACTTATCTCTGCTAAAACGCTTTGCATTTCAGAAAAGAGTGCCAATCGGGATGGTATGGTATGTTATAGTCGACAAAGTTTGTTGGGGAATTTATATCCCAAAACCTTAAGCAAGGGACATGAACCAGCACTCCTGTTATGTCTCCCCCCTCACATGTGGTTTGCTCCTCACCACCCAAGATGTGGAATTCAACTTATGCTGAGAGGAGGAAACTATAGGGATTCAAACTCATAATTCCTGCTCTAATTCCATAATGAAATTTGTTGGTAACTGTTATTCGTAACAGCTTAAGTAGTTTGTCAATGAATGTTTTATTTCCGACGAAGGTGTTGTGCTTACTCAAGCTGTCAACTGAAACTTTACTTCCATTCAGATCTGTCAATTTTATGATTTTCTTGTTTATTATCAATCTTGGTATGGTATTGCATGTTATGGTCTTGATTTTGACCAATATTGCTTCTCCTGTGCTTCAAAGGTCTCGCACTCCACTCAACGTGGACAGCATCATCTTCAACACTCCGAGAAGGCTTGTTCACTCTCTTCAGGAACCAAATAATGCCGACTCAAAGTTCTCCAAAAAACCAGCAAGAAGATCTAGAAGTTTATCCATGAACGAGTTTGATTGGAGCCCAAATGCCAGATACGGTCAAGATAGTTGTTCATATGGTGCGAACTATGATGACGGAGAGCATGGTAGCTTCTACGGCGGCAGTGAGCAGTTTGAAGGTGATCCTGAATTAGTGTCATCAACAGATTGCATTCCAGCGGATACTGATTTGCAGGTGTCTGATGAGGTGGTTCCAGAAAACAAAGTATCTCATGGGGTGGTTCCAGAAAATAAAACACAAGTTCAAAAGTCTGGCATAAAAAGACCCTATCGAAAGGCTGCTGTTAAATTGTTTTGTGGTGTTTCTTTCGCTCTACTTGCAGTAGCTATGCCACTTCTTTGGATTAATGATCAAGGCGAATGGCATGACGGTTACCATCTAGTTCCAACTTAATGTACTAGTTCTCTTGTTTTTGAACTTATTCTAATCAATCTGATGGATCATTTTCTTTTGATGAAGTGAAAAATGGTTGTAGACAGGAGAATCTCTCTGTATGTTCTGTAACCCTAGAATTTAACCATTCCAGCCAGATGTGGATGATTAATGTACTGAAGAGAATTGAAGAGTTTGTGTTCTTGAGGAAAAGCTTATTCATTGCTTTTGCTTATATACTTGATTGCTATTGAAATTTGTGTTCTTTTTTTCCAATTAAGCCTATATTTTTGTGGCTAGCAGTCTTTCATGAGGGTATTTGAAAGTCGTAATCTTTCGCATTCTGAGACAAATTGGAGTTTCGAAATTCAAACCAACATAAGCAAGAGCTACTTTTATATGTTTTATACACAATCTCAAGAGTCCTAACATATTCGTTTGTTACACCAAAGCTTAGAATATGAGAGCAGAGTCATGCCAAGAAAATATGCAGGTTGGGGTTGTGTAAGCGCTGTCCGCCCTTCGACTCGTTTGCTCTCTTAAATGCTTATAGCTGTCATCTTCTTCACCCTCCGTTTCTTCTTCAATATTTTCTCTGATTTGTATCTGCTTGGTTTCCAATGTTTTGATTTTTGGGTTCCCAGCCAGCCATTTGCTGCCATAATTTACTGATTTGAGATTCATTTTTCACGCTGAAGAAGGGAGGAATGATCCCGAAACTTGACAAAATTGGCAACCTGGTAAAGAAATCTGATCTTTCCGAAACAATAGCATAAGTTGCATCCGATGACAGGTAATTGGTAGGGGAGTGGTATTGAATGTGAAGCCACCAATGCAACTGGGAATTCTCTCTTCTTGTTCTTGCTACTATTATTATTACTTAGTTTTGTACAAGTGCTGGTGCTGCAACAAACTACAACAAGAAGTAGGGTAATTAGAGGATGAATAATCTGTGTGTTCAGCAGGAGAAAAAGGTGATAAGGATACTGTGCGGATCAACTGTGGATTTATCATATGAACTCAAGCATTTTGTGTTTATTGGCTGCTTGTCTTGTGATTTCATTTACTTTTGTGAATTTCGGAATCAGATTTTGATTTTTCGATTACGGATTAGTAAACACGACATTATAATTTCTGGAGACTGAATATTATTTGTTGAATCACATCCACACATGCTTAAATTCAAATTCTTTTGGGCAATCACTACTACAAACAAAAATTATAATTCAAGTAATTAATTAGAAACAGTAGCAAAAATTCCATCTGCTTGGAGCTGAACGAGAAGCTCTATCATCTTCTTTGCTTTCTTGCTCAATTGGAATCTTGACATCAACAGACCGTACAACCAACGGAACCACCCGCTGTTTGCGTCCCCTTTGTATACGAAAAACTGGGCGGCTTCTTCGGTCAGCCTATCGACACTGCTCAACCACTTCTCGACTTCAGCTGTGACCACCACTTCTCCCTTCCTTTTTGCATCTTCGACGGCTTGGATCACCATATCTCGTGTGGCCTTAAGCTTCTTGAGCTGTTTCAGCAGGTTATCGACGTTGGATTTGTAGCTTAGGATGTAAGCAACGTAAATGTCCAAGTATCTGGAGACCACGGGGCCACTGCAGGCAAGTAAATACTTGGCCAAGTACTGGCCGATTAAGGGTTTGATCGGAGCAACCAGTTGATCCACAAAGCACTCAATGCACACAAAAGTAAGAAACCCGGCAGCCAATGGCATATGGGAAGCAATCTTAGCAGCGGCACCCCCCAATAAATTGCGTATAAGAGTATTATCCATGCTCATATATATGGAAGCAATTAGAAACCTAAAAATATACGAACAAGAAGAGCAGATTGAACGAAGAGCAGAAGATGGATGTGTGAGGATGGAGAAAAAAGGAGGAGATTATAAGAAGGAACAGGGAAGCAGACGATACGCGTATCCTATATAATATGTTGAGCTATTGACATAGCTAAACAAAGACTTGGTGTTATGTTTTTTATGTTTATAACAAGTTAACAACTGTAAGGCATGTGGGGTTTGAGCCAATGACTAAATAAAAGAGACGAGGGTAGGTCTTGCTGCATACAATTGATCACATTTTATAAGAGGCTTTATTAAGGGGGTAACTTCTAAGTGCTAATGTATTGGATTCATGCCTAAGTGTTAATGTAATTGAAATTGATTGTAATTTGTAAGTGCTCGGTTCATTACCATTTCGTTTTTTCATTTTTATTTTTACCTTTTAAGCTTCAGACATGAGCAAACTACGTATACATAAAAATGAGGGATAAAAAAGAAAGGTTATGGGAGTACTATGCAAAAAAGAAGGTAAATACTACAAAATAGAGCGACGATGCGAAAAAAATCTTGTCGGACATTCAACCCAAGTTTAAGGGAAAAAAAAAAATAGTGCCTTGCTACAAAGAAACACAATATATAGCTTTAACCACTAGACCTATCCTTCATTTAGACATCTGTTATGACATCCTATGGCTCCTTGAACCAAATAGCATTAACTGAAGACCAAACCTTGCTAACTTGTGAACAATATGATTTGCCTCCCTTCGAGCATGGTGACATTGCAATTGCGGAATAAACTATAAAAATTAGAAAGTACCAGATATGTTTGTGATAGCTACCAAATTCGAAGCATCCTCTTTGTTACTTCATTAAGACGCTAACATTGAATTGGACGAAAATGTGGTATCTTTCACAAATAATTAAGTATTAATAGACATTGAACGAGTTAACTAAGTAAAACACAATAATTATGTTGTAAAAAATGACGTAATTAACATATATAATTCAATGATAGTACTATCTGCACACCTATTCCTATTTCTCACACATTTTTTTTAATTTTCGACTGTCAAATTCAATAAATTGAAGAAGATCAGTATCAAAAACTTAAAAAAAACGTGAGAGTCTTTGAAGTAAAAATCGATGTGTAAATAACATTTTCAATAATTCAAATTGCCACCCCTTATCCGGTTATCCTGCTTGGACAAGCACGAGACCAAACCGGCAACATCCGGTAATGGCAAGGGATTGACTGGCTATGTAAGAATCAGCCTGTGGACCTTATATATAGGAAAACGACAAAAAGTGGCGAAGCCGAGCCAGACAACAAAAGGGAAAGGCCTTCCTCGCACAACTCTCACATAATCCCGCATTCGCATTTCCTCCTCAGAGATACAAAACCAAACCCATCTCTCCCCAATTTCTTCTATCAAAACCTATAAAAGAACATCTTTTTTGAAAATTTCCCACCTCCATTTCCCAACTTTCCTCCGATTTCAATTTCCCTACTTCTCATTTTCTTTCCCGATTATTTTCGAAACCCTAGATTGTTTAAGGCTCAGAAATTGTGAGCAAAGGAGGTTGCGCAGATCTGATTCAGGACGATCAATAGACCAATTGCCTGGAACCGACAAGAATAATTAAAGAATTAAACTTTGATTTGATTTATTTGCTTATCGTAAATTAGTATTTTTGTGAAATCGACGGAGCCCTTTATAGTGGGATACTGGAAATGGGGGATCAAAGTGGATTAGAAGAGAGCCAACCTGTAGATCTTTCCATTCACCCCTCTGGCATCGTTCCCACTCTTCAGTAAGTCTCTCTCTCTCTCTCTCTCTCCCCTTTCGTTTGAAGTTTCTAATATCGTTTTCTCGTTTCAATATCCATGTCCAAGGCTTCTGAATTGAGTTTTGCGTAGTGGGTTTTTTTCGATCTGATTGGTTTCGCAAGCTTATGTTCGGATTATCACTGTATGGGGTTATGGTGGTTTTCAGTAGGGAAATGGAGATGAAATTTTATGGGTTCGACTGTTTCATTTCTATCCGTGAGATGTTTTTGTGTTTTTGAAAAATTGAAATTCTTCAAATTTTGTGGTGGAAGTTGACTTTTTAAAGCCGAACTATATGAATTTTTTGTTGTGTGTGTTTGTGTTCTTTGTCTAAAGCTTGTAGGACTGGAGTTTTATTTGCTAAGAAACATTTTATTAAATATTAGTCTCTTATTGGAAATGAAGCGATGGTTAGAACCTGTCATCAGAAGCTGCTGTTTGGTAGTCTTTGCATTTTGGAGAGTCTTTAGCTAAGTCTCTTTTTTGTTTGTTCTATGGTGGTCTTCTTTTCGCAGTTCTATTGTTTGTTAGCTAAAGTAGTTCTCTTTTCCGAAGAAAATAAAACTTGGACTATTCCCATGCATAATATCAAGACATTTTAATCAACCCTATAGGCCTCCCTTCTGTGAGCAATAACGTTCTGTTTTTCGAAGAAAAATAGTGAAGTTTCATGATTTATTCTTGTTTTGGTTGTGTTTGTAGGAATATCGTATCTACAGTTAACTTGGATTGTAAATTGGATCTTAAGCAAATTGCGTTGCAAGCTCGAAATGCAGAATACAACCCCAAGGTATGCAAGGCTTTTTGTAAGCTTGACTATAATTTATTTCAGTAGCATGTTGGTAATCTTAGTGGTGCTTGCTCACTTTTCTAAAATACTTTATAGAGGGTTCTTAGTGGTGCTAACTCACTTTACCAAAATGGTCTTGCTTGGGCCATTGTTTATACCTGAAACTATACTTACAATAAAGTCTGACTTTGTTAGCATATTTTCTGTCTCGTGAGACATTTTGGAGTACTGAATACTAACTTCTTTTTAATTCAATGGTCTTTCAGCGTTTTGCTGCTGTAATTATGAGAATAAGGGAGCCAAAAACTACAGCTTTGATTTTTGCCTCTGGGAAGATGGTGAGCCCTCCCAAAAATTTTTGGGATTCTATTTGCTGACAATGATATGATTTCATTTCAGCTGTTTGTATTGTTGTAATATCATTATTGAAAGCAATTTGCTTTTGAATCTTTTTGCTCCTGTTCGATCCCTTCTTTTGTGAAAAATGACTTTGTTCTTTAAATCTATGCCTGTTAGTGAGATTTGATAAAACAGTTTATCTTACTTGAATTGTACTCCAATTGATGGCTCTGTTATCTGGTGATGCGGCTGTTAGCATCATATTCAAAGATGATTATGTATTTGTCGAAATGTGTTTGGAATCCTACATACATGAGTGTGTCAATTGTCGGGTGCAGTCAAGTAATGATATTGCTTAATTCTAGAAGGGGAGCGTGTTTTTTTTCTTGCTAGTTTTGACTTTTGAATGATTTGAATCTGAATTAAAGTGTATATTTGATTGGTTATGGTCCTTCTGAATTGCATGTCTTGTCGAAAATGTACAGTATGTTGATACTTAAATTCACAAATTTTGATGCTCAAGATATATATTTGGTGACAGACTGATCCTTTTATGAGTTTCATTTTCATAGATGGCTGAATTGCATGTTTATATACTAAACTTCTATGGTAATAAATTTGGCTTTAAGTTTACATCATGCCACAACCCTGGTAACTATTGCATTGCATTTCGACGATCCTTTTTCAACTTGATATAACCCTCTACTTTCCCCACTCTCCCTTTTTTATGATTTTAAATCTTGAGTTATGCACCCATCATACCTTGGATGCGTCTGGTTAAGAGATTTAAATTTTGAATGTCTATGGTACTTCAGGTATGCACAGGTGCAAAAAGTGAACATCAATCAAAACTGGCAGCAAGGAAGGTATCTGTTGAATGCTTACACATTGGTATTAACATAGCAAACCATAGTGGTATATGTGAGTTTCGTAAGTTTTGACCCAATTTTAGGCATTTTAATTCAAACATAGTTTTATATGTGAGTTTCGCAAGTTTTGACCGGAGTAGAGTGTAAGTGGACTTTTACCCGTGCTTTGGAGCATCAGCCTTAAGTATTGCAACTTAAATATTTTTTCATTTGTTATTGGTCACTATCAGGAGTGGGAGTGGTTTTACTATTGATGATTATTCTCTCCGTAATTATCTTTTCATTTAGTTAGAAAAGTGAATCTTAATTAGGTTGCAAGGAATAGTGTCAGAGTTCTTTCATCTGATTTGATATTTTTGATTCCCAGTATGCTCGAATCATCCAAAAGCTTGGGTTTAATGCTAAATTTAAGGTCTCTCTCTCTCTCTCTCTCTCTCTCTCTTAGGTGTTCAACCCTTTAAGAGTATATTATATTATTTTAATTACTTCTTTTAATACATACTTTTCTGAACATCAGGATTTCAAGATTCAAAATATTGTTGGCTCCTGTGATGTTAAATTTCCGATAAGACTTGAGGGTCTTGCATACTCCCACGGTGCCTTTTCAAGTGTAAGTGAGAACCATCTGTCCCGGGCTTTAGCATTTCATAACCCTAATATGATTCGATATGATTTATAGTGTTTTTTTTTTTTTTTTTTTTGTTTCATAATATTTGTTTATTGATTTTAGATTTGTTTTATGATTTAATGTCAATGTTTACATGATCAAGTTATCTTCTTATGTGGGCGTTTTTCATTTTACGGGCTTATGGTCAACGAGATCCATGTATTTTGCGGTTTTAAGAAACTAGGAGTCCATTGCTTAAAATGCTTTCTTGAAAATACTTAAAACTCAAAACGAACTTCATAGAAAGTTTGCTGAAACTGGGTGTATTTCTTTCTTCAAGACTCCAGACATACAATGGACCCACATTCAATTAATCAATGCTATGAACATATCTTTGACCAATACAAGGACTGTATATACCCAATTATCGTAGACAGAACACTTTGTATGAACATTGTTATGGGACAATGGATAGACCTATTAGTCTAAAATATCGAGCTCATTGAGATTAAAATTTTAGTTTGGGTACGAGCGCATTAACAAAATTCTGCAGTTCTGAATTTTTAGTTTGGTGTACAAAGTAAGGCCTTCTACGGAATATGTCCTCTTTCCCTTGTTTCTAAGGCTTGTGAACACATTGCACTGGCTGCCCACTTGTATGCTTCATAGTGGTTTTTGCAAAGAAATAGTGTTATCTTGTGTTATGCTGGTGCAGTATGAGCCAGAGCTTTTCCCGGGTTTGATATATCGAATGAAGCAGCCAAAGATTGTTCTTCTTATATTTGTGTCAGGGAAAATTGTTATTACGGGTGCAAAGGTGATTTGTTGTTTGTCTATGTTGTTCAGTTGCTATTTAATTACTCGTGCTTTTGCGTTTGGACGATTTGCTAACATTTTGTTTAATTTGATGAGTTAGGTGAGGGATGACACATACAAGGCCTTTGAAAACATATACCCTGTCCTTACAGAGTTCAGGAAGGTCCAGCAATGGTGCGCCCTCCCTACCCTCCTCAACTCCCCAAACAGATACCACAAAGAAAGCATAATCTGTTGCTTGATGAATTATGAATTTAGGATGTTTGTTTCTCTTAACAGCAGCATATTGCTAATTGATTTCTGTTATATCTTGTTTTAGATCCTACTTATACCAGACGGCGTTAGCATTTGCTGGGAGGCAGACACGCATCTCTGAAGGTAGCTTGCGGTGCTGTGGTAGGCAATGCCTTGTGGTGCTGGTGCGACATATTTTTGGTTATTTCTGGTTGGGTTGCGAAGGGGTTAGCACTTAGGTGTGAATATGTAACAGGAAAAGCAGCTTTGTTGTTGTTGTTGGTAACTTGGTGTGGCAAGAGGATGCGCCAAGGCAGGGTTGATGGGATTGTTTGTGATGTCGGAGGAATTTATAAATAAAACGTTGCAGTTTTGATAGTAGAAACATTTTGATTGAATCTCAACGATAGTGTTCTTACCTTTCTGATTCAGTCAGTGTCTAATCTAACGACTTTTGAGTTGAACAAGTCATTTTGAATGAATGGTTGGTTAATGAGAAACACCATTCAATGATTCAAGTGTGCTCTGCTTGTCATCAACTCAATTACAAATTTAGAATGAATGAATGACTGACTGGCTAGTGCTGCTACTATTTAAGTTGTAATCAATTATAATATTATAGCATAACCATCACGGGATGGTCTAGTGATTAGGATGAATTTTAAGTCCGCACTTTATGCGGCACGTTGTGAGGTCGAATTGTCTCTGTTAGTCTTGCCATCCTTCGAAAGGTTGGACTGCCCATCCAGTCTCCTTTTTTTTTTTTCAATAAAAAAAAGGTTAGAATATTATAGTATGATTTGAGTTTGTTTAATAAAGCAAGCATGATTCAAAATAATGCCTGTCAATGGTAATTGGCAAGTAATCTTAAGAAATAAGAATGACCTAGAAGAATTCCTCAATTCCACGTACAAATTAAATTACAATTAATTAGGCCGCTGCCGCTGAAGGCTGAAGGATGAACTGAAACAAACAAACAAGTTCGCTGCGACGCCCGGGCCTTCTTCGCGCCGCCCCAAACAAATAGTTCCCTATTATCTTTTGACTATTGAGGTGAGGACCCCAAAACACCCTCTCGCTCAAGCATGCATGCATACATACATACATACATACATACATAGCTGCTCGCTGTGACTTGACTTGCAGAGCCGCCGCCAAAAAGTAAAACTAATCCAGCCGGCCGAGTGTTTTTCTCCGACAATTCACAAGTGGAATTCGACAGATATCAGCAGTTGAGTTCCGTTCCCTGAAAGACTGTCGACAGATGAGTGGCTCTGGCTGTCTCAAATCTTTGATGCTCGCTCTGACTCTCCACCAATTCCCCAACCCTCTCTTCTTCCATCGCTTCCCGCCGCTTCATTTCACAACCAAACCCAAACCCAAACCCACCTCAAGTTTCAATCTTCACAAGGTAGTAGTAATCACTCTTTCTTTCTTTATTACTTAAAAATTCTCTCTCTTCTCTTGTGAACCGCCACCTTGATTTGTTCTGGCTCTTTAATGCTTGACATTTTCTGCAGCGCTTTCGTGGGAGTGTCATCCGGTTGAGCTCGCCAGAAGAATATACTAGTAATGCAGCAGCAGCCAATGCCCCTGTCCTCGACGACTTTCTACTTCATCAAAATGAAGGTAATAATCCAAAGGGGATTGAATTCCTGCATTCCATGGAAACACGTAGTGTTCGTGCTAATTGTCAGACATATATTTGGCTTTTAAAAGGCTGCTCCAATTCCGGCTCCTTGTTAGATTCTAAGAAGCTTCACTCTAGGATTCTGAAGCTGGGTTTTGATGCTGAACATGTAATATGCGATGGCCTTATTGATGCTTACCTTGCTGCTGGTGATTTAGATGGCGCAGTTAGGGTTTTTGATGATGTGCCCTACAGAAGTTTGTTTTCATGGAATAACATAATTCAAGTGTTTGTTGCAAACAAGTTGACCGGTCAAGTATTGGATTTCTTTTCCCGAATGTTAGCAGATAATGTGCATCCTGATGAGACCACGTTTTCCAGGGTTTTAAGGGCATGTGGTGGCCGTAATGTTCATCTTCAATATGTCAAACAGATTCATGCTAGGGTTATCTGTCATGGTTTTGGTACTAGTTTGCTTGTGTGTAATCCCTTGATTGATTTGTATGCCAAAAACGGGTCTGTAGATGTTGCTAAAAAGGTCTTTGATCAATTGTATATAAGGGATAGCGTTTCCTGGGTTGCCATGATTTCTGGTTTATCTCAGAATGGACGCGAAGAAGAAGCAATTCTCTTATTCATTGAGATGCAAACGTCAGATATTTTACCCACCCCTTATGTGTTCTCCAGCGTGCTAAGTGCCTGCGCCAAAATAGAGTTATTTAAGATGGGAGAGCAACTGCATGGCCTTATTTTCAAGGGGGGTTTTTCTTGTGAAACATATGTATGCAATGCACTTGTGACGTTATATTCCCGCTCAGGGAACTTTATATCTGCTGAACAAATTTTCAAAACAATGTTGCAGAGGGATGCAGTATCTTATAACTCACTGATCTCTGGGTTAGCTCAGTGCGGATTTAGTGATAGAGCATTGGAATTGTTCAAAAGAATGCAGATTGATTGTTTGAGACCAGACTGTGTTACAATTGCTAGTCTTTTGAGCACATGCGCGGAAATTGGTGCTCTGAAGAAGGGAAAACAACTCCACTCACTTGCAATAAAAGCGGGAATGTCATCAGATATTATCCTTGAAGGTTCTCTGCTTGATCTTTATGTGAAATGCTCAGATGTGCAAACTGCCTATGAATTTTTCCTTACAACAGAGACAGAAAATGTGGTCCTGTGGAATGTGATGCTAGTTGCTTATGGTCAGTTGGATGATCTGGATCAATCATTTCGGATATTTAGGCAAATGCATGTTGAGGGCATGATTCCTAATCAGTACACCTACCCTAGTATTCTAAGAACCTGTACCTCTGTTGGAGCTCTCAATTTGGGAGAGCAGATACATACTCAAGTCATAAAAACTGGTTTTCATTTTAATGTTTATGTCTGTAGTGTGCTCATTGATATGTATGCTAAGCATGGGGAGCTGGATACTGCCCTGAGAATTCTCAGACGACTCACTGCAGATGATGTCGTCTCATGGACAGCTATGATAGCCGGGTATGCACAGAATGATCTATTTTCTGAATCTCTGATACTTTTTGAAGAAATGCAAAGGCGAGGGATTCAGTCTGACAACATAGGATTTTCAAGTGCAATAAGTGCATGTGCTGGTATTCAAGCACTTAGTCAAGGAAGACAAATTCATGCTCAGTCGTGTGTCTTTGGTTATTCAGATGATCTTTCAGTTCAAAATGCACTTGTTACCCTTTACGCTAGATGTGGTAGAATATGGGAAGCGTACCGAGCATTTGAGGCAACTGATTCTAAAGATAATATGTCATGGAATGGATTGATATCTGGGTTTGCACAGAGTGGGTACTATGAGGAAGCACTGCAGGTATTTACTCGGATGAATAAAGCTGGAGTTGAAGCTAACATGTTCACATTTGGCTCTGCAGTTAGCGCTGCTGCTAACTTAGCAAATATAAAACAAGGGCAGCAGATCCATGCCACAATTATAAAAACTGGCAACAATTCTGAAACTGAGGTTTCCAATGCGTTAATCACATTGTATTCAAAGTGTGGTAGCATTGTTGATGCCAAGAGTGAGTTTTCTGAAATGCCTGAAAAAAATGAGATTTCTTGGAATGCCATGATCACTGGCTATTCTCAACATGGGTGTGGGATTGAATCAATACACCTATTTGAGCGGATGAAACAACTTAGTATAGCACCAAGCCATGTCACATTTGTTGGGGTACTTGCAGCCTGTAGCCATGTAGGCTTGGTAAATGAAGGGCTTGGCTATTTTGAATCCATGAGAAAAGAGCATGGGTTAGTGCCTAAGCCTGAACACTATGCTTGCGTTGTTGATCTTCTGGGTAGAGCTGGTTCTCTGAGCCGTGCCAGAAAGTTTATAGAGGAGATGCCAGTGAAACCAGATGCAATGATTTGGAGGACTCTTTTAAGTGCTTGCATAACTCGCAAGAACACTGAAATTGGAGAGTTTGCTGCCAATCATCTTCTAGAACTGGAACCTGAAGACTCAGCAACGTACGTGCTGCTATCCAATATGTATGCAGTGTCAGGAATGTGGGATCGTAGGGATCAGACGAGGCAATTGATGAAGGAAAGGGGTGTGAAGAAAGAGCCCGGTTGTAGCTGGATTGAGGTCAAGAATTCAGTTCATGCCTTCTTTGTCGGTGACCGACTGCACCCACTTGCAGATACGATTTATGAATTCTTAGGGGATTTGAATGAGCGGGCAGCTGAAATTGGTTATGTTGAGGATCGTTCCAACCTTTGGAATGATATAGAACAGAAGCAGAAGGATCCAACTGTATATATCCACAGTGAGAAATTGGCAATTTCTTTTGGCCTACTCAACTTATCTAATGCTGTTCCTATACGTGTAATGAAGAATCTTCGTGTTTGCAATGATTGCCATAATTGGATCAAGTACACGTCAAAGATTTGTAATCGAACAATCATAGTACGAGATGCTTATCGTTTTCATCATTTCAAAGATGGTGTTTGTTCTTGTAGAGATTACTGGTAAGATGGTCAAAAGGTTACGAGGAGGAAATCATTGTTTGCACGGAGAATTTCAATCACTTCATATGATTGAGCCCCCTACTGAAGTTTCCTTTTATAGAATTACCGGTACGAACTGTAACCAGCAATTTCCTTAAACTGTTGTTTGTACAGAATTTTAGGGACCATGGCTTGTTAATCTTATGTGACTCTGTTAGCTAGCCTTGTAATAAGCAGAAATCTGTCATCTGAAATCTCACATTAGCTCTTCATTTACTTTCTCAGGCGGCCAAAAACAAGCTTCAGCAGTGTGAACTAGCTCTGCCGTGTCCAGTTTCCGTTAGCAACTGCTTCTTTCTGGTATTTGAATGTTCAAGGACTTGGTAGCGATTGGTTACTCCAGGTGAGGATTGCCTTTGCCCTTCTTAATACTGAAGCCCTGGATAGTGGATAGGTAAGTCGGATTCTCAAGGTTCTTTAATTTTTCGTTCTTGTATTGAAAGCAACAATATTAGTTTTCTTTTGTGACAAGGGGTGAAAAAAGAGGGCCAGCAACACTTGGAGACCATCAAACCAATTGGATTTGATGAGCTTGAGGATGAGGAGGAGCTTTTTCCTCTTCTATGGAAAAAGAGAGAGAAATCTCTTTGGTCACAGGTTCGATATACAAGTCCTGATTCTCCGATTTCTGAGACATTAGAGAGAGTTTGGACCTGCCTTTGGGAATTAGGAATTGTGTTATTGTGGTAGGCGTGCAACTTAAGTAGTGCATGAAACAGCAAAAGAGTGTTCAATGCTGATTGTTTGTCGGTAATTTTAGTGCTGGTATGTATGTTTGGTTTGTGGTTGTATCTTGAATTCTTGATTCAATCATTGTGAATTCAATGGGACAATTCAATTGTAAAAGAAAGAAAGGGAGAAAGAAAGACATGGTGATAGTGGACAAATTCTATTCGCAATTTCTTTTCTGCTAATTTGAAGCTCAATTGCTTTCGGATGAAACTGTTACAGTTTCTTCTCCGGAGATTTGCTTGAATGCTTGAATGCTTGATGGAGGTTTGGGGACGGATATTGTAACTTGTGATAAGATGCCTTTCGTTTATTAATACTAGTACGCCCACACGCAAAATGTGTACGAAAGTTTTTACTTTTGTTTTTAAAATTGAAGGAGAGAGAAAGAGAGTGAAAGAGAAAGTGCAAAAGTGGAAAGACATGGAGAGAGGTTTATATATGTTTATTTATTTATTTTAATTTAGTGTAAGCGAGGTTTAAAGAAAAACAACAAAATTTTGTTTTATGAAGTTACCTTTTTTTTAACTTTTTTGTATGTATGTATGTATGCAATCATGTTGCACGAAGCAAAGGCTAGCAAATAATGTAAGGGCAGATTAGTCAATTCGTATGACCCCAGAAGAAGATATTCCTAGTGGAAGAAAGGAAGCATGTGCAAAAATATGTGGCGACGCATTTTTGCGTGAAGTGTCAAAAACATGAAAAATGCAGAAATTCATTTAGACTTGTGATTTGGAGGAGGAGAAGAAGAAGAAGAAAGTAAACCAACCAATACACAACATTTGCAATACCAGAATTAACCACTAATCAATTACTTAATTTGGAAATGGCTGCACAGTTGTCGTCGACAGCACAAGGAGGAGGAGGAGGACGACGAGTGAAGTTGGCCTGCAGTGGGGGTTGGGGGTTGGGGTTGGATCAAAACATGCAGCTCTTCACATCAATCCAACCCCACAAGCTCCTCAGGCGCAGGCGCTGCCTCAGATCATTGGATTCTACCAGGCTTTACTCTTCTTCTTCTTCTTCTTCTTCTTCTAGGAACAAGGCGAAACGCTTCAACTCCGAGGCCCATTTGTTTGTCGATGGTGGTGATCATGATGAGGGAGACGGTGTTCATGGCGGTGACGACGATGGTGATCATGTTGAGTACTATGAGAGGGACGATGACTTGTCTTGCTTCAGAGGTCTCGTCTTGGATATCTCCTACAGGTCTGCTCACCTCTCACTTCACCTTACCTGCACTGCACTCTGCACTATTTCATCATTTGCATTTAACTAATATCATGGTTAACTCTGTAATACCAAGTTTTTTTTTTTTTTTTTTTTTTCTTTTCAAACTAGTAAATAATTAAATTTTGGTTACTTCTTTCTTGTGTCTAAACTGGAAGAATTTCATTTCATTAGCGCTCCAGTAGAGTGATTATTGTGAAGAACTGGCCATGCATTCTTGAATTGGATTGGAATCATTGGATTATACTTGTACATTTACTTTCAAAGGGAAAGATAAGTGGATAATTAAGCATCAAGCTCATCTACAGGATATGCTTATTGTACAATATAAATTATAATAGCCATCTCGTGGTCTTGTAGGCTATGTCGATTATCGAGGCCTGAGGGCCCGAATTTCATTTCTGACATTGCTCTTGTCATGGAGTACTATCTTCTCATTAGATTCCTTGATAACAGTTTCTCAGTTTGTGTTTGCATTTCTTTGTATTTATGCTGTAAGAAATTCATAAGCCGAAAACTGTTGATTCTTGAGTTTCTTTCCCTGCTTCTTCTCTACCACCTTACAATACTTCTGATTGAGATTGTTGTTCTACTGTGGCAGGCCGGTTAATGTTGTATGCTGGAAGCGTGCTATTTGCTTGGAATTCATGGAGAAGGTGGGACTGCCGCCACTCTGTTGTTCATCTTAGCAATTTTCCAACAGTAATAAAAGGATGAGTTGTTCTACAGTTATTAATTTGTGATGGCATTTGTCATCAAAGATGATAAAGCAGAGAAATATTCTTCAAAACCAAATGTACCTGCCATGCTCAGGACAGACTCCTATTGAATATTCTGCCTGCTTGCAAATTACAATACATGGATTTGATGGGTTCAAATTTTCTCTTGTACCAGGCTGATGTACTTGAATACTATGACCGGACTGTAAACTCCCCAAGCGGATCCTACTACATCCCGGCTGTCCTAAGGGTACGTTGTTAATTCATTGCATCGTGTTTTTGCATGGGATTGACATCCTCATTTGCATTTTCCCCTTGTTTCTTCTTGTCCATTTGGACTGAGTACATTTGTTTGCTTCTGGTTCCAGGTTCCCCATTTACTGCAGATTGTAAAGAGAAGAAGAATTAAGAACAGTCTCAGTCGTAAAAATATACTATGTCGGGACAGTTTCACTTGTCAGTAAGTAGATTACCCTTTTAGTCAAGTTAAACTTGTTGAAGTAAGCACAGATAATCTCTTTTGTGCTTAGTTTGATTACATAATTGCTTCTTATTAGATGAGAGTTGGATTAAGCACATGCGTCTCAGGGGCTAATTAATGAACATTGCTAGCTAGACTAGCTCATACAGTCTCTCTTGTAGTCATACCAAAGACCTGGGACTGAATCTCACCTTAACTAGGGATGGGAGATGTTATGAGATGAGATAGGTTATCTCCATGTAGCCTATAGGACCAATAGACCTCTAGTGGTGTACCTTCAGGAGAAAAAGGAATACAGTGCTATGTGTCTGCATTGATCTCAGATATCAATGATGGTATCACAAGAGATTTGTTGCAGGATATGATATCTTGCAAGGTGTTTCGGATTAAGTCTATATAAATTTGTGGAGACATATCTCTTGTTTCTTCTGTTGCGGTTTAACTTATTTCATCAGTTTCTTGATACTATTAATTACTCCAAAGCGGCATGGTTTTACTTGTGCCTGTAAACATGAGGTATTTACATTGTTAACACTGTGGAAAGAGAAGGTTGAGAGGTGAAAGAATTGTGTTGGCTGTGATAATGAAAAGAGAAAAATTCATCAAGTAGTAAGAATGAGGGAATCTTCAAACATATTTCAGTGAAGATGGCCCCATTCAATCAGGCAGAGGCGTTAAGATGAGGAATAGAAAGTTGCGGGAGACCTGATGCATCAGGTTCAATGCAGGGTTACCCAAGAGTTTCGGAGTTGCATCCGTCAACCAACACAATTTATTATCAATTGATCACCAGCTACAGGTACTGGTTTAAGAGTTACAGATCTAGACAGGTAAACTGATTAATGTGGCATTAATCAGATTTGGACAATGCGTAAAAGCTGAGGAATTAAAATCTTTACAAGTTCTTACACTTTAAAGAAAAATACTCGTTGTATTTTCTTTTTATGGTGTATTAGGGACGATTTTTCACAATATCTGGTGTCAAACAGATGAAATTCATAGCACACGTTATTAGGCTTCACAATCTTCACTACTGGTTTTGCCTTTGGATGTCTGGAGAACCTGTCTGCATCCTGACTGACGTATGTAGCTTAGAATTAAGTGAGCTGTTCTCTAGGAAGTAACTGACAACGGAACTTTAATGACCATGAAATTCTAGATAAATTTTTTTATTTCCAGTTCCAGTTCCACGAAGGCAAGGGTTATTCATTTGGAAATTGAATACTGACTTATTTCTATATCTATTCTCTTAACAGATACTGCTCTTCACGTGAAAACTTGACTATTGATCATGTTTTCCCAATTGCACGCGGTGGACAGTGGAAGTGGGATAATCTGGTAAGGTAACCAGTTCCATTTGAAGATTTGATTTCTTGATGCATAAATCAGACTCCGTAGCGGTGCTTAATTCTCTTTCCTGAGTATGATAACAAGATGCAGTATTATCATTATGCGATGTGGGCATTAGCTATCGAATAAAGTAGCTCCAACTTTCAGTAAGGAGATGTACAACAGTTGGGATTATCCAAAACCTCACTAAGATTAGGAGAAAGGATGCTCGTTTCCATCGACTTGTATAATGGATGCTGCATGAATGAATGATCACTGAAGTGGAGAAGCATTCCGTAGCTGTTATTTGTTCATTGTCCATCTGATTCCTCTGGAAACCCTTTACTTCGAAGGAGAAAATAAGACCTTGATGGCATAAATTGAATACAATTATTGCACAGAAAGTGCAAAATACATTCGTCATGCTGCTACCATACAAGTTGTAACATCAATTATGAAACTGGGATATATGGCAGGTACATGTGTTTAGGTACTGTTGTGGTTGAATTCTCTTGTGAACGCTTAACATGCAGGTCACCGCATGTGCAAGGTGCAACTCAAAGAAAGGTCAGAAGACGTTGGAAGAAGCAAATATGAAGCTGATGAAAGTCCCCAAGGTAATTTATTTCGATTTGTTTGTTTGTTTTTTCTTTCTTTTACATGTTACTGGCATGAGTGAGCGAGCCTGGCTACAAATTAAGATGCATACAATTGAATTGAATTGAATTGAATTGATTTCGCAGGCTCCGAAAGACTATGACATACTTGCAATACCACTAACAAGTGCAGCAATTAAAATGCTGAAAATGAGAAAGGGAACTCCAGAAGAGTGGCTCCAATATCTATCAAATTCCAAGCCGCCGCCTTCTTCAGAGCCATGACACCATCACTAGGCACTAGGCACTAACTACTTGTGCTTATTTCTATGCATATCATGCATTGTAACACATTTCATGTATACAATCTCTACCTTGGTTTAGGCCTTCATTTGCATAAACATGAAAGGTCAACAACCTATATTTGCAGCATCTTTGTTGATGATAAATGCAATTACGAGATTTAAACCTAATATCTCTCACTTTTAAGTTGGTGAAGTCATGACTCACCAAACTCCAGAAGCTTTTGTTTTGTTGTCAACAGATCTGGCCCCAAATTTACATGACAATAATGCATAATGTTTGTGAAAAATTAAAAACCCCACAGCCCAGGATCAACCCGGACAAATCTAGTATAGAGGGCCAACCATGAAGGCGCAGACGTCAGTCACATTTTAAAATCTCTCTCTCCCTCTCTCTCCCTCTTCTCAGATTCTCTTTCAAATTACCAAGAAAGTAATTAGGAGAAGATAATTCTTCACTAGCTGAATCTTCACCGCTGCTAGCTTTAATGAAATAAATTGAACTTTTCGGTTCACCAAGGGTAGAATTTGGCCCTGAAATAAGACAAGTAGAGCAAATCCCCAAAGAAACTGATATTCTTCGGATTCCAGTTCAACCATGCGGACAATAAGCTATTTCTTTATGCATTTTGAGGAGTGGAGTTTGAATACTAGTTCTCTTCAATATTCACAGGAACTGCATCCAATGCAATTGCCTGCAATATTACCGGCCAGGATTCTTCTAAGCAAGGTTGCAACTTTGATGGTACCAGAGGTGACGGAATTCCATCAAGAAATGGATTCCACCGTAATCCTTCAACACACTAATCCAGTACTTCCTAAGCATGATTGAACTCTTTGAAATAATGGTAACAATGCTTGAACTCTTTGAAATAATGGTAACACACTAATCCTCAAGAACGCGTATGTTTAACATAGTTAACATTTGAGAGAGGCATGAGCAGCAAGAAGTCTTATCTCGATCTACATTACAATTAGTAAATTAGTTTTCCATTTAAGAAGTAAAATGGATTCCTTCAATCAAGACAACATTAAAACAAAAGTTAAACAATGAAATTTATACAACCATTCTATATAAAACCATCTCTGCAATCAAACGTCTGCAGATGAGGATCTGAATTACTTTGCGGAAGATTTGAAGCATGGTACAGCAGTCTGTAAAAGTCTAGTGTGCATTATATTTTGAAGGGATTGTAAACCATTTAATGAATTTTGGAACTAGAGTATATTTGGCCACTTGAAGTGTAAATAGAGCACGGATATGAAGACAATGGTTAGAAATTTGAACAATATCAAAGCTGAAATGAGTTGAACTCGTTTAAGCCATACTAACTGCTCGACACTAGTTAATAAATGTTTAGACTCGTTGATTTCAGTATGTGCTTTCTGATATTCTCAGAAGGAAAAATATATAACACCAGGTGAATTCTTCCTCCATTACCGATATTTCCTAAAAATGAAAAGCGCAAGTCTATATATCTATGGAACACCTCAATGATTATCGTAGGGACGATGAGCTCATGCCTCCCCAAGGAAGCTATAAAAAGGAATATCCAAACGAACCTACCTACTGCGTTTGCCATCAGGTTTTGCCTGTTTATTTTCACCTTTATTTTCAGTTTGTGCTACATTCTTCAGTTATGTTGAAAATCCCTGCTGCATGTTTTGAAGTAGAGGAACTATCGTGATTTTTCAGGTCTCGTTCGGAGACACGATTGCATATCCTTTTTCTGGCTTGGCTACAAAGACCGTATTGGTTGTCAATGGCCCTACTAAAACTAAAAATAAGCAAGGTTAATCTTAATTATGCTGTGTTATATTTCTTTATTATGGTGATTTTTATTTGCTGACAGTGCCAAGGACGTGAATGGTTCCATTATGCGTGTGTTGGGCTGACAACGGAGACGAGATTCAGGGGAAAGTGGTATTGTCCGAATGCATGCTACAACCACAACAGGATATTCGTCGCGCGAAAAGTAAACAAATTAAAAGGTGGGTGGAGCTGAAATCTTAGAAAGTTAGTATCTCGACGGTCCAAGACTGGGCACCCGTCAATCACCAGACTCCTCTAGACCAACATACGCCTATGTCTTCCAAAACTAGAGCTCCACTCCCCCGCCAACGGGGTTGATTGGGAGTCCCGCCAAGGTTATGCTTCTTTCAAGATTGAATCTTTAGCCTTTTTTTCTTCTTGTGCGTTTGCTCTGTTAATCAGAATACCGGAGCAAACGCACAACAACAAAAATCCTAAAAATTTAATCTTGAAGGAAACATTACCTCGGCGGGACTCCAACCAGCCTGGCTGGCGGAGAAGAAAGAGGGGCATTCGAGCTGGAGTTTTGGGAGGAGATTGACCGTATGTCGGTCTAGTGGAGGAGTGAGGGGTATTTGATGGCCAGTCTTGGGCCGTCGAGATACCAATATTTCTTTGGAAGCGGGAGGAGTGCGGTGGTTGAAGAGGTATTGATGAGGATGGATACACTAGGAAAAGAATTGGTGTTTGAAAAACAATTTGGGTGCCACTACTAGACAATCACCCACCTTTTATAGAACGACTTCTGAGGAAACTGCAAGGTTGGCAACAATCAACGCTCTCACAAGCAGGGCGGGAGGTCTTGATCAAGGTCGCGGCACAAGCAATCCCAGCATACCCGATGAACCTGTTTAAATTCCCTAAGACATTATGTAATGAATTTGATGCCATGATTTCTAAATTTTGGTGGGGGCAACAGAGTGGAGAAAACCGCATCCATTGGGTCTCCAAGGCAAGGTTATGTAGCGCTAAGGTTGAAGGTGGACTTGGTTTTAGGAATTTTGAATCTTTTAATGACGCTCTACTGGCTAAACAATGTTGGAGACTGATATAGGAGCTGCATACGCTGTGGGCACAAGTTCTTAAAGCTTGATATTTTCCCAATTGTTCTTTCCTTGAAGCTAAGCGGGGAGGACGAGCTTCCTGGGCTTGGTCTAGTTTATTGGCGGGACAAGATATACTATTGAGGGGCGCTCATTGGCAAATTATGAATGGTCGAGAGGTTTAGGTTAGGAAAGATCGATGGCTCCCACACGTCCCACTGGGGAGACCGGAACCAATGAGTGTGGTGCCTATCACTAGAACATTGATGGTGAGCTCTTTGATTAATTCGGCCACTGGGCAATGGGATATTGAATTCTTGAAATCTTTTGTGTCACAACGAGACTATGAGGCGATCTTGGATACACCCATTGGTGACTCGTTGTGTCATGATCGATTGGTCTAGCCTTTTGAGAAACATGGCACCTATACAGTTCACTCGGGTTACCATTGGGCTCGTGCCCGCCAGGGACCACCAAGGATTATGAGTGCATCGACTTCGGCTACTATTCCAAAGTCTATTTGAAAATGGGTGTGGAGTATGGAGGCTTTACCCAAAATCAAGTGCTTTTTGTGGAAGACTCTTAATGCGGATGTTCCTACTATGGCAAATTTATTTCTCAAACGATCTTCTCCATCGCCTATGTGTCCTATTTGCAATGCTCAGGAAGAATCAATTGAGCATCTTCTCTTACTTTGTCCATGGGTGGAATTGGTGTGGTTTGGGGGAGATTTGGGTACAAGGCTACATCTGTGTGAAGTCACAATATGGCTGGCTTGGCTAATTTCTTGCCTTGAGGCGGTTCCTGGGTTGAAGTCTGATAAGCAACGGGTTTTTTCTTATATTGCCCTTACATGTTGGTACATTTGGAAGACACGGTGCAACTTTCTTTTCAACCATCAACCAATTGATCCTAGGCAGGTACTCCTAACCATTTCCACTTCCATAGGGGCTTTCTTGGCAGCTACCCAATCATCCAGCACTCGTATAATACCTGGTTCTCGAGCATCGGTGACTTCCATGACTTGGATTCCTCCAAACTCAGGGGTCATTAAGATTAATGTGGATGCTAGTTGGGGCATTTTTTGGGTGCAGATAAGTATCCCATAAAGGCTGAGAGTGTGGCTATGGCGGAGGCGCTGGCTATTAAGCATGGCTGCGAGTTGGGTCACCAATTGGGTTGCAATTCAGTGATAATTGAATCTGATTCCTCTGATGCAATCTCATGTCTGCGGGATTCTCTCTCAAAGGGCAGGTGGGATGCTTTCCCTGTACTTTCACAGTGTGCTAGATTGGAAGAGACTTTCCATGACTGTCGCTGGTCTTGGATTCCAAGATCGGCCAACAAAGTTGCGCATCTCTTGGAGTAGCGGCGAAGTAGGGAAATGTGCAATGTGGTTTGGATGGACAGACCTCCATCTTCCCTAGTTCATGTTCTCTGTAATGGACTTCCTTGTCCACACTAGGTTTGTTTGTGAGTAGTGTGAGGAGTAACGTTTTGCATTAGGTGTGGCGTCAGTCTCCTTGTGATTCCTTCCTCTACCTATTTTCTGTTGCCATGTTTGGTTGTTTGCCTCTCTGTAGGCCTTCTTGTTTACCTTTGGCATCTTTACCCGGATTAATTTAATCTTGTGTTACAAAAAAAAGAAAAAAAAATCACCTACCTTTTATAATTTTATTTCTACCTTTTTTTTTTTGTTTAAAAATTTCCATAAAAAATAATTGCAACAAGATTTGCATGAACAAAACACTACCCAACAAGAAATTTGTAACTGGAACATAATGTGCTATACCATGTGTCATTATAAATAAACATAATTAACATGTCCCATTTTATGATATATTGTTCAATACAATCCACCTATATTATCTCCCATAACTATAAGTTTGAATTAGAGAGATTACCTTATTAAAAAAAATAAGGCATCGGTATCATTTAGCATACACTATAATTATTTAGAATTACACTCCAATGTTACATAATTATGATAAGATTCATGTTAATAATAAAGAATGACGTGATTATTACTATAACAAGGTTGGCAGTTACATTGTGGACATTCTATTACATTGTCAAGGTAAGTTTTTGTACTTCAACGTAATTGAATTACAATATTAACGTTTATTATTACATCATTGACATACTAAAACAGCATATATGTATGTTACTACTATGAAACATTATGAATTTACATGACGTCTTAATTTGGTTACAACAAGACGTCAACATACAATGTCTAAGTAAGGTTACATTGTAATCATTCAGATTTAGATTCTAAGGTTACATAGTTATCTTAACTTTATATTTAATTACACCAAATGACGCTAGTATTACTATTCCAAGGCCTTACATTGTGGACATTAGGTTACACCGTGATCATTCAAATTTACACTCCAAAGTTACTTAATTATCTTAATATTATACATAATTACCTTAACGTTATACCATTGTTACCCTTTACGATGTAGACGTTAGATTACACTATTAAGGTATTATATTATAGTTGAACAATTAACAGCTTAACGTTCAAACTAAATGGTACCAATTTCGCTGAGTTTGAATGTTTATGATATTTGAAATATGATTAAAATTATGGAAACTGTTATTAGCATTTCAAAAATCTTATTCTGCACTCCTCACAAGTAGTACGATAGTGTCATTAACTTAAAGAGTATTACAATTCTCAATTTAACTTGGCGCCATCAGTCTAGGTTTCCGATGAATCTTTAACCTTACTGCTCTCTCCAAGCAGCTCGAGGCAAGACTTTTCGATAGCTGCCTCTTCCTTGTCTTCGCTTTTATCAGATACTTCCTCATCAAGTGGTAGAGGATACGATGATACCTGGCCTGGTTTATTGCCAGGGTTCTCTTTTTCCCCCTGCAAATGATGGTCTAAATTCACTTCAACTGGCATATGTTCAGCATCTCCAGTAGGATGTTCAGACGGCATACGCTCAGCATTCACTTGGTTCAACCCTGCTGCCATTCCCTCGTCTGGAAACGACTTCCTTGTTTCTCTTCAAATGCTGATCATCACATGGTGGGACAAAGCCGCTATTAGTTTGGAGATCATGGGTTTCTTCAGCCTCTGTATCAGTAGGATGAAGTTCGGATGGCATGCACACAGTAACTTGGTTCGACCCTGATGTCATTCCCACCTGTCTGGAAACCACTTCCTCGTCTCTCTCCAATTGCTGATCATCGCATGGTCCACTAACACCGCTCTTAGTTTGGAGATCATGGGGTTCTTCTGCCTCAGTACCGTTGGTTGGTGCGTTACCCTGTGGGGATTTTAGACCATCAGGGGCATCTGATATCACCTCCCTTTCACCAGCCTCTTGATGGTCTGTATCGTCGACTGCATCTACGTTGTTGATAGGTTGCGAAATAGAATCTCCATGAGTGTAATCACTCTGTGTACTCACTTCCCAGTCAGGTTCTTCCGCTGTGCTTTCTCCTTTTGATTCACTTTCAGCTGCTTTTAAAGTGGCAGGAAAAGATTGGAAAGCATCCCAATCATCTTCATCCTCTTCTTCCTCTTCGATTTCTTGGTCATCAGAAAGAGAATGCGCTGTGGTGGCTGATGGTGGAGGTTTCTCTTTGCTTGCCTCTGTTGGAACTGGTAATTTTATCTCTAATGACGGAGTTGTGGGCTTCAGCTGGGTTGCATTATGCTCTTGTGTCACAGACGCACGGATGAACCCCTGAAAAGACAAAGGGATTTAAAGTTCTGTTTGTAAGCATCCATAAAAAGTAGAGCCTGAGACTCCCAAGTATTCCAGTTCGTTCCAAAACAATAGCAAAATACTTTTGAAAGACATATCCAATAAACGGCATAGAATACCATTCTTGAATCTGCAATAGCAAGAGCACCCAACAAAGAGAAGAAAAAGAGACCTGAAGTTGCTGTCGGTGTGTTACAGGCATAGACAGCAATATATCCTTGAAGTGAACTGCTGACGAAGGAAGCTGAGCAAGATGAGAAACAAGCCTTACAGCAGTGCTTCTTAATGTATTGACTTCCTGTCAATGATGCATAATTGGAAAACCATCAGTCAAACACGTGATAAAAGACAGTTTGAAACTTTGAATTTTAGAGGCTGCTTATTTTATTACCAGTGAAGAACCTTCTTCTGAAGCCTTGAAAACCAGGATTACGGCTTCCAGGAGTAAATTCATAAAACCTCTCTGACATTCACTAGGTTTTGAAAGTGTCTGCAGCACTACTAAGAGTCTTAAGCATTCGCCAGCAACAGTTGCTGATTTTTCAGTTACAGGTTTCTGTCAACAAAAGACCTTCAGAACGACAAATACCATAGACAAAAAGGGAAACGGGGTTATAATTATCTAAAAGGATAGTCTGAAACACCTTTAAAGCATTCTGGATTATCACAAAAAAATCTGCAGTAAGCTCCCCAACAAAAAGCATTAAAAATTGTTGCCTTCCACATATGGGGTTTTCTGTACCAAACTTTTTAGCACTTGTAAACCAATTGATTGAACCTGTGCACAATAGAAAAAAATATTATCAGTTGTCACATTCTTGGAAAAAATGACCATAATAGTACAGAGAATGCATATGAATGTACCTGTATATTTGAATCGGTAAGTACAGTTTGGACACATTTTGTGCAGTATTTAAACATAGTATAATAGACGGAATCACCATCTCTATTCTCTTCAAGATAATTTATTTCGTAACCCAACTTGGCAAATGATATAGTTTGTTCAAGAGAGAAAGCAAGCTTTGTTTGCAGTAGTATGTGCAAGTCAGATCTCTTATTTTCCTGCAGATGAATGGACTTAATGCAATCCTCGGTCAAATCAGTTATCACATTCAGACAAGTTCCCAATAATTTTTGCATATGAAGAAGACCATCTTCACTGACACCGGATTTATCTGCAATGTGAATTTTGATTAGCCCAAATTTATTAATGAAGAAGCCACTGTTTTAATAAAAATTTGGCATAATCTTTAGTATGAATATAGAAGGAAAGAAGCAAAATAGGCCTTAAATGGATGTATATGTGTAGAAATTATGTTGGAAGGTAAGTTGACAACTAAGAAAATGGAGGATATGGAAGAACTTTGGTTTTTATTCAAATTATATAAATAGAATGGTCAGATCAGTTTTATTGTCACAGTGCTCACCATCAATAAAGCTTTTCAATAATAGACTTGTGCACTTGAAAAAATCGTCCACCTTGGAGAAACAAAACTCAGTTGAGGCTTCTCTGATTCCCTTGTAACCAATTAAAAGAAACGCCAATGCAGCAGAGATTAGCTGTGTCTGCGTGCCAAAACATGCAGTTCAGCAAAAAGATAAAAATTAGTGGTTAATACAGTCGTTCAGAATTTTGTAAAAAGCATAGTTATGAAAAACTGCACGGCAATTATATAAATTAGAAATAATTCCCATTCAATATAAATAAACTAGTAACAATGAACACACCTACTGACCTTTGGTTGAAAACAGTTTACGAGTGTTTTAGCAGTGATAAATAATGTGGATATCAAATCCTCCGAGGGTTTCTCCAAAGATATTGCCTTACTACTGAACACAAAAATATGAACCTTCAGCTTATTGAGAGTGATATCAGAGGTTTAAAATAATTAAAAAAAAAAGTAAAATAAATTTGTATATTGATAGATTCCATTACCTTTGAAATACTTTGTAAAGATAAGCCAAACCAAGTTCCATTGCCAAATACGCAAAGTTGTCCACTTCATAAAAAGATTCAGGGCAGTTCTTCACAATCTATTGAAAGAATTAAAATAAAACACCAATTCAGGATCTGTGACAAAGACAAAATGCATACAGAACTAATCTCTTGTAAAGTCCTTTGAATGGAAGGTTCCCTGGCCAAAGAAGTAAAGTTGTCCACTTCATGAAAAGATTCAGGGAAGTTCTTCACAATTGGAATAATCAAAATAAAACCAAAATACACAATCTATGACTGACATTACACACAGACAACTAGTCTCTTATAAGGTCTTTACATACAGAAATCTTTTTGACATTACAACTCGTAATCTCCGGTCCACAGTTTTCTAAACACATAAATATGCAGCCAACTTTATTAAAGGATATGATTCCTACCAAGCTAACGCACTAAAATGAAAGAAAATATAAGTAAATAAAAAGCAATTTACTGTTATGCAGATCAAATTATTGTTCTGCAAATCCACATACAAGCTTTTATAAAAGAGCTTAAGTTTAGCAAAGTGCAAATGGTTCATAATATCAGTAGGAGTGTAAAAAGGCATGTTGGCTGTTGCAGCCTGCAGGTGGACGCTACCAAAGGAACTGGAACAGTTAGTAACTGAATGAACGAATGAATCATAACATTCTGAGGTAACAACTCAAAATCCAAACATAATTCAGCCTCAATTAATTGGTAAGAACTTCTTCACGTGTATTGTCTTAGAATATGAAAGATCAACGCAAAAAAACAGCATAATACTCATCATAATACCTAAAAAAAGGCCTTAAATTATCCAAGAAGACTTTTTTGTTTTATAATTACCTGTGATATAACAGACACTGAAAGACTATCCCAAGAATTATCCATGCACATAGAATATGAGAAAACCTGCACCAGTCAAATATGAAATAAAGAATTACTACATGAATATCAAAGTCAACAGGTGCCCTGTGCATGGTTAGGGTAGTACTAGTACTACAAAGACCAAAACTGGTGACTGCACAAGTCATAAGGAAAGGGAACACATAAGATACATGTCAGATAGCATCGTGAATATGGCATCGTGAATACTCAACAGCACAAATAATGAATACAAATCAATTCACTCTTAAAGCAATCTACCACATCGCACCACACTGATAAACTTTGTAATGCTGCATCTTTAGAAAATGTTACAAATTATAAATATATAAAGAGAGTGGAATTTTTTATTAAAGAAGTCATTAAAGATGTCAGTTGTCCAATGTATGTTTGATGCACTAGATTTTCTATTGCAGAGAATACAACTTATTCTATTTGACTTGCAAACTCATTAACTCCCTTACGTTACTTGTAACTGATAAACAGATTAAAATTAGATGATGACTTTAAAAGGAAAGAAAACAATAATGAGCAGAAATATAGGGATCCAAGGATTTGAAGAAACAATTAATAATTTTATCTGACAGTCTTCTTTTTTCATTTATAGGACTGCAATAAGGCCGGCAATGCTTTATGGCACGGAATGTTGGGCAGTGAAGCATCAACACGTACATAAAATGGGTGTAGCGGAGATGAGAATGCTTCGTTGGATGTGTGGGCACACGAGAAAGGATAAGATTAGGAATGAGGATATCCGAGGTAAAGTAGGAGTAGCCGAAATTGAAGGAAAGATGAGAGAAAATCGGTTTCAGTGTTTTGGACACGTGAAACGAAGGTCCACTGACGCTCCGATTAGAAGATGCGATTACGGGATAGAGGTTCAAGGCCGAAGGGGTAGAGGAAGACCTAGAAGGACTTTGGAAGAGACTCTAAGAAAAGACTTAGAGAACCTGGATCTAACGGAAGATGCGACACATAACTGAGCACAATGGCATTCTAGGATTCATATAACCGACCCCACTTAGTGGGAAAAGGCTTTGTTGTTGTTGTTGTTGTTGTTGATCAGCGAAATGTAGTAAAATGAGTCATTCAGACGCTTCTGCATAGAAGATGATCACTTCCTACGTAAAACTGCATATGACAACATGTGGCTCTTTTCACAGGATGCCTATGCACACATTAGAGCATTAAGGAGTTAATAAGAGAAAGAGAAAAGGAAACGGATAGCCACCTGTAGCAGTTCTCTGCATATGTCCAGAGTGAGAAATCCTGCACTGGCAAACCTTTTGGTCGCCAGAAACTGGAAAACCGGTAATGCAATTTCATATAACTTAATTCCTGGGAAAGATAATTCTTCACTAGCTGAATCTCCACCGGTACTAGCTTTAATGAAATAAATTGGACTTTTCAGTTCACCAAGGGTAGAATATTGGCCCTGAAATAAGACCAGTAGAGCAAATCCCCAAAGAAACTGATATTCTTCGGATTCCATTTCAACCATGCGATGTCCTGACAATAAGCTATTTCTTGATTTATTTTGAGTAGTGGAGTTTGAATACTCCTCCTCTTCAATATTCACAGGAACTGCATCCAATGCAATTGCCTGCAATATTACTGGCCAGGATTCTTCTAAGCAAGGTTGCAACTTTGATGATACCAGAGGTGACTGAATTCCATCAAGAAATGGATTCCACTGTAAAGAAAGAAATTATTAGTGAAAACAAAGCACAGATGCAAGGGATGAAAGCTAGCAGTTTTCCTATCATTTAGCTGACCTTTGTCTTGAGATGCAAGCACAAGAATACATAACTGTAATCCTTCAAAACACTAATCCAGTACTTCCCAAGCATACTTGAACTCTTTGAAAATAATGGTAACAATGCTAGATATTCATCTGGAACCCCACTATGGTGTCTCCTCAAGAACGCATATGTATAACATTTGAGAGAGGCATGAGCAGCAAGAAGTCTTATCTTGATCTACATCACAATTAATAAATTAGTTTTCCATTTAAAAAGTAAAATGGATTCCTTTAATCAAGAAAACATTAAAACAAGAGTTGAACAATGACTTTTATATACCTTGCATGAGACCCATTCTGCAAATGAAGGATAATACAGGTCCTTAAATTCATTCAATGGTCGTGAAATCAATGAATATATGCGTTTAACAGCAATTTGATCGCCCTTAATAATTCCACTAGTCAGTATCTGTAATGACAATTCACTTCACGTTGTCACTTACACGCAAAAAAAAACTAAATAAATAGGAAGAAACCAAGGAAAAGATAAAGTTAGATTTGTCTTTGTTAAAGAACCTTTGTAGCGAGCAGGAAGCCTGCTTCCAATAGAATAGGGCCAGAGGACGAGTCTAAGGCAGTGCGGACAGCAGATACTAACTGGGCCTGAATTTCATACAGCCTCAATTATTAAAAACACCCCCATTTCCCCCCAGTAAAAGCGAAACTGAAACTGAAGCTATCTGTCAAATCCCTCCAAGGAGCTTTAACAGAGATAATGGACATCTTTTTGCAATTTCAAATCTCTGTCAAGGAATCTAATAGAAGCAAGTGAAAGAAAATCACAAGCACTTGCTGCGCTTCTGACATACCTGATACTGTTCCAGTAGGAGGTGCCCTGGAAGCTCCGGGTCAGGTATCTTTTCAAACTGTTCCCAGCATCACAAGACAGAAATATATATGAACAAAACGAAATACATGATATAAGAATCAAGAAATATCTAAATTATAAGACTTTGCCAAGCTAGATAGCAGTGACATATAAGCTACCCGTATAGAATGGACAATAGGGTGCTCACCTGTCTCAGCCCAATGAGTGTGTTGAAGTAGAAAAAAAGGGGGTGTAAATTAAAAGACAGCAAGACATGAAAGGGGAGTAGTAATTAGTAGAAACTATAATTCCCATTTCAAAGATTTAGGTAAAATGAAAATAAAAGTCAAGTATGTATCAGAAAATATGATGTGAAGAAGAGGTATTAAGATCTATATAGGAAACATATCACATTCAATTAGATATAAGAATATGAGCAAGGCTTGGATTTTAGGAGGTCAAGCATGACTCATGACACTATTTTACAAATTTCTCTATTCTTAGTGTACATGTAGCGCTTGTACGGTCGAAAGGACTGAGGTGTTTTTGCTCAATTAGTAATTAAGAAACATAACGAAAAAATGAAAAATAAAATAAAACATTTAAAGAAGTCCTAAATCTACCCCACCAAGTGGTGCTGCTGCGATATCATATAAACTAGTAGAATTTGCATGTCTTATACAAACTCACCTTATCTGTAATGGTACCCAGAAGTCCCACACCAATTGGCTGCAAGTTTTCCAACTGGATTGTGCTTATCTATGAAAATTAACAAGAAATGTCAGCTCTAACATGTATTCCTCAGGCATTTGATAGGACATAGTAAAAATTTAAAAGAACAAACAAACTTGACATCCGTACCTGGTATGCAAGGGCTATAAGTTCTTGTATATGGAGGACGAGCCAATCACTAGAGGCCTGTCCATTAGTAGGTTGGCTCCTAGCAGTACAAAGATCAAAATGAGCTGGATTCTTTCCAACAGCTCTAGGTAGGTAACTCAAACACCTACAAAGCAACAAATTACTAAATCAATTAAACAAAGAATACCACAAGTTAAGACAAAGTTCATGACTAGTTCTTTGGAAGGGAAGAGGGAGCTTGTGCCTTGGTAAGTGTCAAACACAAAAGGGTTTCTAAAGGCACGGCCTATCCACATTTACACCGTTCTTCTAGCTTGTACACTAATGTATGCATACTAAAACTAATTTTATGCTCAATGAAATTTCTTTCATCTGATATTTGAATTGCTACTTAAAAATCAATCACAAGCTTCGTTGATTATTATTTTCTTGAGGTCCATGGTATAATAATCTTGCACTTGATTGTTTCATTTTTATACAAAGTTTATGTTCTGCCTTGTGGAATCTTGCCCGACACAAACACAGGCTGCAGTCTTCAACACGTGTGAACTCTGGGCACTTTTGTGGGTGTGCCTGTGTGCAGTAGATTTAATGCATCATTTCAGGTAGTGCATGGAAAATATCATCACATACTCAGCAGCAAAAACTCTGGTTCGGTATCTGAGGTGTTTATCTCTATTCAGAATACCATGGGGGCCTATGGTGCTAGAAACCATGTTCTCATCGTCTTCTCCAAAATTCACACTTGGGTCACCCTCTGTACCCTTTGAGGGATAATTTTCTAAGCTGCTACTACTATTAGCATTTCTTCGCATTGATGTGGCAAGAATCTGAGAAAGATTTTGACAATTCACGGAATTAGTAATTGTCCTTTCCAAGACAGGACAAAAAACATGCTTATCTATCAAGAAAATTGGGGATTAAACTGATTTACAAAGTACTATAATTCTATTAACAAGAAGAAACTAAGCTCACTGGATAGAAGTATTCAAGAATACCAAATAGTTTGTCTTTTTTTTTCCTTCAAAATTTACATCCAAAACATACTATCTGTATAACATTCTGGATGAAAAGAGAACAGACTAAACAAGCTTACCACATTACGACAAATTGATATCCAATGGGATGGACAGGAAGGGCATGATGCATAGAGCAATCGCATGATTGTGGTGCGCACCAGATCCCCTATCCTACAAGGATAAAAATAAGGGGAGATAAGTTATCTTGCATCTCTCTCTCTCTCTCTCTCTAAAGATAAATGTCAACAAGAAACCAGGCTAGAAGTGCAGTAAATACTCGGAATCTGTTTCTTCATCCAGCATGTGAAATAACTTCTCTTCTATTTGCTCGACAACAATGGAAACCTGTATGATAGAAAATCAGTGAATGATCTGATTTATTGGGATGAGACTTATATTTGAAGATGGAAAGTAACATGAGGGCATACCGGATCTTTTTCAATCAGATGTCGTAGAGTGGAAACAGCTAGATGCCTTAACGCTGGCTGCTTGAAAATGGAAAGAAGAAAAAGGGTAACTTCATATTATGGAAAGGAGCAGAAATATATAAGTATATGAACTTCAACAGCCACAGAAACAAAACCTGTCTTGAGGACAAAGTAGGTAGAAGAGTTTGCACATGGGTGTGCACAGAAACAGCTTGTGGTGCAAAAAGAACAAGTTGCTGGGTGAAGCGTACACTCCTGCAACAATAATAGCTTTTGAATGGAGCCAATTTCTATTCTCTAACACAAAAACAAAACAAACAATTGTAGAAGAGAACATATTACATGAAAACTAAACAAGGGTTGAATAAATTGGAATACATACTCAAGCATCGTCGCTGTTTCTTGCCCAGAGCTTATCTCGGAAACAACAGACTACAAAAATAAAAATTAGAAAAAAAAAAATCAACAAATGGACACCGGTCTGAATTCAATTAACTATAATATAAATGGAAAGAGATGAAAGTAAGTCCGTTGAAATTTCACCAAAAAATAATTAAAAACTTAATAAGTATGTACTGAAATATGCCAATTCTTAACATGATAAAACATATTAGCATTACAGCAGAAGCTCAGAGGCAGTGGAAAATTTCGATAACAATACCTTGCAACGTGAAAAGAAAATACTTCCAGGGGCAAGTTCAGGACCAAGAACAGCAACAATAGCATTTATAAGACGGCCAACACCTTGCTGAAGTGCAACCCATCCATTCTCCTCAGACAAAAGAATGTCCAGAGCAAGACCAAGTGTTGCCTACAGAGAAGAAATGTGACGAGAGAACATTGTTCAGTCAAGTACAAACTAACAATTCATCTGCTAAGAGGTACAAATCTAAGATGATGGTATGCTCTAACAACAAAACCTACCAAAATATACACACAGTTAGAACTTCGAGGTTATCGGTGAAAACACTATCAGTTATATACTTCATACAAGGGCAATCACTTTTCAGTAGACAATACAAGAAAGATCAATACTGCTCACAAATGTATCAGTTAAACAAGGCAACAGCTTAATTCAAACAAATGTCATTTATCCATAACCAATACCTTTGATAGTCTACAAATTAATCTGTCATAGGGCCTGAAAGTATCACGTTACCTCAGAGATACAAAGGTCAAAGCATGCCAACAGTTTCTTTAAAATCACTTCAAGGTCTAAATCAATGACAATATACTTATCCAAGATAACAAAGCAATTAGTAACAAAGACATTACCATCTCACAAGAGCGCTGAAGTGAATCTAAAATAAAAAGATACCACAACAGTTGCAAATTTCTTTTCATCTATTGCCAAGATTTGTATTCCGATTATGCCAATGTAAACAGCATTACTTAACACACTACAACCATTAAAAACATGAGTTACCTGGACTTGAGATACATAGGACAAGCCAGCAGCTTCAATGGTTAACAGAAGCCCATGCAAAGACCAGATCTGTAAACCAGCTATTGAACTTTTAGAAAGCAGCGAGATTGAGCTCACAGTTGAAGGCACTAAAGTTGACAATGCCATGCCTCCTGCACTGCAGGCATAATATGCAAGGGCATTGAGATAAAGTATAACCTCTACTTAAGATCCCCATCAAAACGATCACTAATTGAAAATTTAAAAATCAAAGGAAAAAAAAAGATTAGCAAAGATATCAGATGATAGCAGGACTCCACGAGTGAACAACTCATCCTAAAATCTGCATGTGATGTGATAAACAGACAAAAGTTTAACCATATAAAGACTTAATTCAAGTGATTATCAGAATTGTCTCCCCCGGATATGAACTAGATATCAACTGCAAATGACTCATGAATTGTGACTTGCAACCTGATCCTGAGGAAAATTTTAAATTCAATACCAAGGGAGGTGCAATGCAAGTGTGATACTACGACACCCGCCTTCAGGCAAGTATCTGTTTTATAGAAAGAGGTAGCAAAAGAAAGCAATAGAATAGACTTTCTATATGCTACTTAAGATTCAAGAGTACCAGTAAGAATATTCCTGTAAATATTCATAACAAACTTGAAAGGAAGTTCAATATGTCACCTGCGATGAATGCAGCCAAGAGCAAAAGCAATTGATCCAGCATAGTTTGAATCAGTTGCCCCAGTTAAGTCACCAAGCAGAGATCTAGTCTGTGTGTCACCCAAACAATGAATCAGAGTGGGAAGAAAAGACGTGGGCAGAGGGAGAACGAGAAAAGGAAAGCTGCAGAGTCAGCAGCACGACTGAAATTCAAAGAATAAAGGTGATGTTTGACATTGATATGTTTGAACTACCATTCTTGCTGTAAAGATATCATTTCCAAGACGAGCTAAAAGACCCAGACATTCTGATGAAGCCCTACGCTGTGATGGACAGATATCTCCCTCTGCCAGAATGCTCTGTTAAATTAGGACAACAAATGTCAGTACAGATGGTGTGTGAGAACCACACTTCCTGAAAAATAACACATCTTTATAAAATTAACACCTGAAATATAGCCTGTGCTGAGTTTAGTATCTCAAGTGCTAATGGTTGGGGACGCAAGGAAAGCAAAGCCTGAGGAAAGCATTTAAATATGAGTTGATGTCAGACATTGCAAAACAAGATATAGTCGATAAGAAAAGAAAACCCAGCACCTTAAATCCTGAAAGTAACCCCACACATATATTAGTTATGCTCCCTGCATGCCATGGTTGCTTTTTTCCAGCTTTCAGGCACTGCTCAATCGTTCCAAGAAGTGACAGCATCCCACCACTATCCTGGGATGTTAGTTCCAACTGATGTTAACTACCAGTCACTTGTAAGAGAAGTCCAAATATGACAAATTTTCCTACCTGCGAGGCAAACAAGACGCCAAAGCAGAGGAGCATCTGGTTCACCAATTTCTTGTTTACTGGTTCCAGCTTCATTGGCAAGTTAAAAAGTAAATCAATATTGACAGAAGCATGTCTCTATTAACATGAAGTACAGGAGCTGACTTAAATAGCTTCAACACATTAGCAGAAGCTAAAATAAACATGTCTGACTTAAAAAACTGTACCTGAGGAAAGCTACAAATTTCATTCTCCCAGACACAAGGAATAAGGCCATCTTTTCCACCTTGAAAAGCACGAAGTTCATCTTCAAACCAATCTCTGAATAAACACAATTACCAATAAACAAATATCACCTGAATTGAAAAAAGAAGCGGAGAAAATGACTGAAAGCTCTGAAGCTCTGACCAAATTAAAGTACAATGTTCAGTAATAGTTTAAGACAAAGCCGGTGGAAAGGTAGACACCTTCCAGGAATCCAGGGACCCAACCATGCATCTCTTTTGTCTAACAGAAACCTCAAGCATGTACTTTCTTCACATCCAGAAGCCTCTCTTTCATGTCAGCAACAAGGAAAAAAACATCCAAGTCAGACACAAAATAACATTTAAATAAGACTTGACAGTTGATTTAATGCCCTTTTCTTTATGAAACAAAGAAAATAAAAGTCGAATGCAAGGTGATGGGACAGTAAAATAGGCAGCTAACTTTACATGAATGGACTTGTGCAAATTTGAAGAACCATGCGGTGGTCATTCTTATATGCTGTTGGATCAGGAAGAGACTGGTAAGCTATTAATGTCCTGACGATAAATATATCCAAAGCAGGCTTCACATTTGGCAGTTGCTTGGCAGCTATCAGTGATATATACGATAAAGCCCTGCATTCCATCTCATCTCAGAAAATAGTTTTGAGCATGATCTAAAGTAACACAGCTTCTGACTTAAACTGAGCATATGAAACTTGTCCTTGTAACAGCAAGACACGCAGCAACTAGAACTAACCATGAATTGAACAAATTATAGAACAAAATCGAGATAGAACAAACTTACCTACTCAGGTATACAAGTACAGGTTGAAGCAAAATCCCATTATTCCCATCATTAGGAGAAAGAAAGCATCTTAAAAATGCAGTAAGTGCATCAACTGCAGCAGACCACATGCTACAAGGCAGCAAGATGAAAGTGTTAACCACCGAAAAAGACATTAGTCATGTATGCTCTAGACCTAACTTTTATCAGATAGTTCAATCGTACTGCAATGACTGATGCATTATACCTAAAGAATCTCAAAAGTTTAAAGACAGAGGCAGGAAAGTGCAGTAAACTGAGAGTTTAAGGAATATAAGAACATAAGCCTGTTTACAGAAATCATACAGTACATACTAACCGAATCCTACTTATCAAATCTCCAGTATGGTTAGTTTCATCTTCTGGATTTCCAGTAAAGAGGGAAGCCCACAAGGAAAGAATATCAAAAACCTGATCTTCAAGTTCCTGCATGCATGAAGAAGATCCCTTAACATAGAAATAATCTCTCTTTTAATTCAATAATACAAGCTCCTTGGCCTGTGACTTGAAGGGTAAAAGTAGATTAAAAGAAACAGGGATTATCTTCTACCTCCTTTGGCATAGAAGCTAACAGGGATGACAAAAGTAACCACCCAGCTTCTTTTTCAATTGTAGCTGCCAGAGGGTTCCGACTAGATTCAGTCAGCATCTTCTTTGAAACTTCAAGGATTGACCTGGGCAGTCTGGGATAGTAACATGTAAAAACTAGCTTTAAGAAACCAACAGTTTACAGTGACCGGAAACGAAAACAGGTTGAATGTAACAATGACCCTAACAACATAAATCTACACCAAATACGAAACAGTGGAATCCAATGGCCCCCAGCAGCATATATGACTTAAAGAAAACAAATTAAAGATAAGGAAACAAAAAGAATGAAGTTGCTCTGACAAGTGATGCTAAGAAAAAAAGTGATAATAACCAACGTATCTACTACTTTTTCTTCTATTACAGCTAAACCACACCACCAATGACTGGTATCTCCTATAGATATCTAATTCTTATTTTTTCCTTGTGGACACACAAAATAAGATGACACCATTACCTGGCAGGAAAACCGAGAGGTAATTTTGGGGAAATGGACACCAGAGCTGCCAAGACAGTAGCTTGTCCATGCAAAGAATCAAGCTCTAATTGCAAAGTGCTCCCCTGAGAAACATAAACAAGAGCAATTTACTTAACAGATGCCATAGTTAATAGGAAACATTCCAAAGAATGCTTACAATCAACAAACAGAAAATGACAATGAAAAGTTTGTCATCATTCCACTGGCCCAAGATTCCTAAAAGTGGTTTGCTAACCTCAAACTGTGCTCTAAAACACATTGATATTTCAAAAAAGAAATTGCAAAAAGTTGGATGCTTCATGAGAAGGACCAATAAAACATGGCAAAAAGAAGTAATTTACGTGGGAGACTATATGTAGAAGCATCAACCGAAAGAAATACCACCAGCTCAGGTTACCAGACCCTTGTCTTCAAATGGTAATCACAAAATATGTCAAAGGTCAAAAATTAAGCAAACGATCAGCACTTCCAAATAATTGAGGATTTGAGACCATAGTTGCCTCTTCCTTTTCCTTGCTGGCTCTATTTCCTAAATATTTGCTGGTATCAGTTTATCTGGCTACCCGCAATTCTGGACTCTATTAACCCATCCCCATTGGACAATGCCAATAAAGCCAATTGCACTTGATGACAGCATGAAAAACTGTGGCATAGGCAAAAAGAACATATAGCAGCTAGAATATGAAGCCACTACTGGAAAGCAGAAAACGGGAAGCGAGAAAATCCAGGCAATTACCATCAAGATAAACAGGAATAGTTTGATAAGGCACTATGACTGACATAGGCATGCTGGTAAAAGAACAAACAAAAACAGAACAAAACAAAACAAACAAGCAACAACAGCTGCTACTACCACCAACAAAAGCTTTCAAAACTTGCAAATGAATGCATAAGCTACATATATTATCATAAGACAAATAAATTGACCAGAAATCAATAAAATGAAGTCGAGAAGGCATAACAGTCAACATCTAAATTGACCAGAAATCAATAAAATGAAGTCGAGAAGGCATAACAGTCAACATCGCATCGCACCTTCTCAAATGCCAAATTTTCTCTCAAAGCATTCAGCATTGTCACTCCATAAGAAATTAACCCACCAACACAGGTGGGATCAACTTCAGCCAGTGCACGTAATGTCAAAGCAGCCTCAATTCGAACCTGACAAAAGATTATCGATCAAAATTCAACTAAGAGAAATGAAAGGAGCATAATAATTTTTAATCTACCAAAGACGTTTGGCTTCAAGTAAGAAAGAAATCATGAGCTTACAAGTTGTGAAGAATGAGATACCGCTGCAACAACAGTGTCGTCAAGAACTTCCTTGAATTCAACAGGAACCTGCAAATAGATGGAGCAAGCACAACATACCAAGTTAACTACAAGAGAAACAACTAACATTATGGTGTTCTTCCATTCTATGATGTTAATCAGCAAGAAAAATGTTCAAGATATAACTGATAATGTGAACATACCACATTAATATTTTAATGGAATAATTCCTCAGATGATCAATATGTGAATAACGGTATGACCACACAAAAATTAAAAGTCATCATTGATTATATATATCATTGAAGAGACACTTACCTCTCCCAGCGTTTTCAGGGTATATGATGCAGTACGTAGGGCAGCAATTTTCATGGAAGGACTGGCATCTAGAGACATAAGCTGCAAGTTTCATAAAAACATTCAATTACCAACAGATAGCATAAAACAATGGGTAGCCATCAGAAGATTTAATTGAAAGAACACCTCCATGACAACAAAAATGGAAATAATTTTAGATAACCTGATTCCCAAGAAAACCCAAAAAACTCCTTTGCGTAGGCTCTGTCATTTGATCAGTAACACCAACACGAAGGATATAAAGAACACAAGCCTTGAGTAAAGCAAATGAGGGATAATGGTCAGTTCTTTAAATTAGAGAATAAGAAGATTCATGACAACATTAGCAATCAATGAAGTTGTTACAGTAACTCATATTATGGATCCATCGGATTTAGGTAATAACAAGCTTGGTCATGTACATAACGGAGTAACTGTCTTATATTTCAATGCATGATGCATCAAACTTGTAATGCTTCATATACTGATAAGTTCATCCTTATTCAGCAGCTAAAGAGAAAAAATAGCATCACAGCCTTGGAACCTGAGTACACATTCATCCTTCAAGCTCCAGAACATCTAGACATGCATCGGTAATTATTTCTCAAAAATGCTAAAGAAAATATATCACATTGTTCATGTTGGCGGCATAAAACAACCTGTAATTGAAGTTATTGAACTCATGCAAATAATGTAGCCTCTAAGCTTTGGTTTTTGGTTTTTTTTTTTTTTTTTTGAGAAACAATTTTATCATTTTTTTATTTTACAAAGACAGCTTAAAAGAGAATCTACATAATGTTAAAGAGTTGAAGGCCATAAATTTGTAGAACAATACCAGTGAATAGGCATCAACAGAATTATCGGAACAAAGCATTTCCATAACCTGAATTGCATAGTTTTGTAGCTCACTATCTGGATGCATGTATTTTAGACGAATAGCCTGCAATATACAATCCAATAATAGATAAGCACGCAGTACTACCCAGGCAAAATGTTAAATAACTGCAACTCCACTCCAACCTAGGGCTGTCAGAGGGCAGACAGGTTTAGGGGGAAAACACCAGACAAAACAGACATTAAATGCAGTGAAACCAAGATAACAGCAGAAATATTGTTAAATGATAACACTTTCTTGTCAAATAAATTATCCTTATTCAAGATGGTTTTGTTCCATGGAATTCAACTCAAGATTCACCAGAACAACAAAAGGAGAGGGGAAAGAAAAAGGAGAGGAAGTCAATATCAGCATCTACCTGTAAAAAGAATACCCAAGACAAGGTTATGCCAACTCGCACGTCCTTTGACCGAGCTCCAACTACACATTGGAAAAATTGTAGTTTCACTAATCCCATGAATTATGAACATCTTTCAAGTTCAGTAGCTAGGAAAGGTCTTAATGTAGGGGCAGTGGGCACCCACACTGGCAGGAAAACTACAAAAATACCTTTTGTGAAAGGCAAAGCTAAATGCCTATGCAAACCACCTTCCAGTTTCTTTGCTGGAGGAAAAGGTCCTTTCCCCCTTGGTTGAACCTAGGAGCAATATAACACATCACAGTTAGATTGTTGACCTAGGTAGATGAAACTTCAAAGAGATAAGGAAAAATATCACAGAAACATATGCAAACCTGTGCATGAGGATTCATTCCGAGAGCAAGCAACGAACCCAATGCTTCAGCAAATGCATCACGGACAGATGAAACAGGATCTTCAAGGGCCTACTATACCGGCCAAATGGGTAAGTAAAGAACTATAACATTGGCATCTTTAAGACTGAAATTTGAAACACTCAGAAGTACAAGACCAACAAGGAAAACTTGGCAATGAAAAGCATCTACCTTGACACAATAAGAAGCTGAACTGTCTAGTTCTCCCACCCCTAGACCCGGTCCTCCGATAATGGCAAATGCCTTCAGACATCTGGCAGCAGCAATTCTAACAAGAAATGATTTATCACCAACAGCAAACCGCATGATGAGACGAAATGCCTCTGTATATGCTGAAGCCGCTGCGTTTCCAGCAGAGCCTTCCAAAGCATTTTGAAGCATATATAAAGCTTCTTGTCTCACAAATTCCTGAGTTACATGCAGTTCAACTTAGGGCGCAACAAACAAGAAAAAACAAGAACCCAAAAAGAAAACATAAAGTATATCCAATATTCAATCATATGGTAAGCCTATGAGATACTTGGGGGAGAATACTTAATTAAAGTATTTTGAGTCTTGACCAGTACTTCCAACTATTTTGGAATGACCATAGGGTCCTATACTAGTTGAAGCAGAAAAAATGTTAGTGTGTACATAGAGTTCCCAAAAGCAGCATTGTTCAGTTGGTGCAGAAAATGACAAAGACACTTGATCCTTTCCACTTCTTTCATAATGAAAGTTTACAGAATACAAGGAAAAAAGCTAAAAATATTAGAGCAAAATTGCAGATACAATGAAACTACCTCGTTAAACTTGAAAAGTTTCATGGCAATGATAGTCGTTTCAAGTAAACCCGATGTGATTCGCCTCCCAAAATGTCTATATAATTCTCCTAAGCATTGTGCAGCACCTACATCATAGTTTTCAAAATGATAATTATTAATATTAAAACAAAACACACACAAAACAGAAAAAGGAAAACGTTAAGTGCACTAAATCAGGAAAATGCCTGAGTTAAACCATAAATATAAACAAATAGAAGCAGGTTATGAGTTAGACCAGATAACCTACGTACCAAAGAGGTACATTACCAGTTTACACAAAATACACATAAAAGTGGAAACAGCCGATCATTTCAACTAACCAGCAAGTTTTTGCGGTTCACTCCTTCTCCCATCAGAGAGAAAGCCTTGGAGACTGCTCGCTCTAGAATATATAGAAATGCCATCTCCCTTAGATATAACCCTCGCCATAGCAACTGAAGCCAGATGGCGGACAGGTCGCCGAGCACCAAGAATAAGCAAGGAATATAATGCGTCCTCGCATCTCCTTTGCCACAACAAAATGGATTCCTGCAAGTCATCATTTCCACGCCGACCGTTAATAGTTTACACGTACAGAAATTTATCCACTACTCATTACAAATACTATAATGTACTAAAGATCTAATCAATCCAAGTGCTGATATGTATAACTCAGCCCCTACAATTTGAACTATTTACAAGAATTCAGGATCTAATCAATCAAATTAAGATGCGGATTCCTCAGTCGCCTCGCCAGTACTATGGGCAAACAAGGAAGGAAAATATCAAGTCTAATTCCGAAGGAGGCTCTACATATATACCAAATCAAATCGTAATTGGGGTGCAGAATAGAATGTACTAAAAACTGAGTAAAAGTGGAAGGATAATGGAGTGAGAGGGACCTTGGGCTCTTCGTTAATGGTGGAGATGAGATCGGAGAGGAGATCGAAGCATAGAAGTGGCTCCGGAGGCTTATGGGATGCTGAGGCGACTATGGACTCCAATTGCGCTACCAGTACACCGAACTGAGAGAGGGGGACATTCTCTGTTGTCACATACTTCGCCATCGTGGAAGCGGCAGTAGAATGATCAAGGAAGACGAACAAGATTGAGAAAACTCAAGCAGTACAGTAAGTAAACAACATTGAAACTCTGGTATTTGGACTGGGACGAAGACGCTTCACCGTCGTGGTGTCTGTGGGGTCAGTACAGTCTGGTTGAGGAGGTACGGTGGCCGTGCGCGATGGAGGTGGTGGTGGAGTGACGCAGAGAGCAAGTTCTTTTCTTTGGGACCAAAAAGCAGGGAATGAGAGTTTTTTCAATTTCAATTTTCACCCCAATTCCGTTGGCGAATCTTCTAATTTGCCCTCCTAAACTTTATGTTCTGACGTTGTATGGTTTGGTTCGGTTTGGCACACAAGATATAGGCTAGTTTGTTACTGAAGCGATTCTGAAAAAATTGTCTATCAAAAAAAATTAGGATGTTTGGTAAACATTCAGTTTCAACTTTTTTCATAATTTTGGGTGAAAAAAAGTCAAAAACACAAAACTGCAAAACCCAACTTTGAAAATTAAGCTTTTTTTACATATGTTTTTGCATAAAAGTTTATCAAACACTATAATACTATTTTTTTTTTTTTTAAAATCACTTTTACAAAAAAGTTTACCAAACACTCTGCTACTTTATTTCACAGCTGCTTTTCTTACAGTACAGCAGAAATAGTTTTTTTTTCAAAACACAGCAATATCAAACCAGCCCATAATCAAACCAATCAGCATTTAACAGTTTAGTTTGATTTGGTTTTGGTCAATACCATGATTAAAATTATAGTATAGTTTTGTTAATTTATGTCTATTCCAACATATCAATAAAAACGTCCAAACTTATAAAACTTCCAATTAAATAAAATTTCTTGTTGGCAAGCGACTTATTAGTTACACTCTGGGCAAAATGTGCAAACAAATATCATAATTGCTAATAATAACTACAACTAAAAAATATGTGCATAATAATCACCAAATAACTTATAATATGTTGACATGTGTTAAATAAATAAAATTAATAACTGAAAAATATATGGTCGATTTGGTTTTTAAAAATCAAACTAAACCGACCAAAACAGTTTGGTCGATTTCAAAACTTTTGAAAGATTTGGGACTTGAACTATTTTAATTAGCCAAATTTCCTCTTCTTGTTAAATTTGTATGAATTTCATCTAATTTTCTATATAACAATGTCAAATGTTAGGCACATTTCGTAGCAATTTGAGCCATAAAATCAAATCCAACACCAATATGCAGTGTGAGACTTTAAATTTGATGTCTTTAACACAATTTGTAGTGAAAAATTAAAACTTTGCTTTGACAATGAAGTGTGGCTAATTATAATAGTTCATGTCCCCAAATGGTCAACAAATTAATTTAGGACACAAGTTGAAAGTGATTATAAAATTCAAGAGGCAAATTGGTAAAAACTGAATGTGTCAAAAATTGCTCACTTTAGCAAGTGGCCTTTTATCACAATGATGAAAAGGTGTTGAGCTCTTACATGACACCGTAAGTTCAAATCTCGTCAATAATTAATCCAACATATAATTTAACAAAATATATCGTTTGATAAAATAAAAATAAAAAAAATTATCCACTTTACTTTTACTTCTCACACACCCTCTTAATTTTCGGTCCTCGGATCGAATGAATTGAAGAAGATCAAATGATCGAATTAAAAAGGGGTGTGTGGATATCACACCCCTAATTATATACTTGTTGATAATTATACACCCAATAATGTAAATTAGATTTATAGCAGCCAACATCTCAATCGTTTCGTCTCTTGAATTCCTGTTAAAATCCATGAAACCCATGGTCGCGAATGACGAAATTGCAACGGCCATGGACGGTGGTGCTAGTTACTAAACTTTGTATTTGTTTTGTTGGTTTAACAAGATGTCATTCCAATTTTATCGGATGTCCCCCAAAGAGCCTAAACAAGAGTGTCTGTGGATATGAAGAAAGATAACAGAAAATCCGATAACATATGCATTATCATGGGTCTGGAAATACAAGGCAGAATTTGAAGCTTTTAAGATATCAATTTTATTAGATTGATCTGTAAAACTAAAATAATCTCACAAGGCCACAGAAGAATGCAGCAAGCCAAAAGAAAAACAAAATAGTACATCCGAGCTATCTACAAAATCCTATAGCAACAGCAAAGCGGACAGTAACATAACTAGCAAGGCTACCAATGAGGAGGCGGCGGCGGAGGGTCTTAGAGAAGATGCAGATGAAGTCGCCATCTGAATTATGAAATTGCAATTCCCTTGTGAGACGTTCTGTGTCGTCAACGTAGCCAAACCTTGGAAGTTACACGACTGATCATCCTGATTCTGAACCTGGTAGTACATATTAAACGCATACGAAGCATTCCCGTTCGCATCCAAATTGTTGCAAGAGGAACCATATTCCAATGCGGTGCAATCCGCATAGGTGCAAGCATAATTTATTTTATCTGCCAGATTGCTCACATCTTTGGCGTTCGGGTTAAACATGCACCATTTTTTCGAAAGATACTGCACATTCTTTGCAGGCACTAGTAACTTGTTTTGACCCTGACCAGAAAGATCGACCGGGAACTTGGGCTGTCCATCGTAACTGAAAATTCCCCAATGACGCTCAAAACTTCCTGGAGCAATGCTCTTTGCATCCTCGTCAATAAGTCCAAACAAGTAAACTTCAATGTATCCAGTTCGCAGTGGGGTGCCTCTGTTGGTTCCAAGTTTTGTCAGAAGCCCGTTATAAAACCTAAAAGCATTCCCTACATTGGCATTCTTGTCCCCGTCTGTAGGCCATCCCACCTCCCCAACCACAATGGGCATATTCCCAAATCCCACTGCTTTCAAGGAAGAGACCAAGGTATCAAAATTAGCATCGAAAACATTGGTGTACTGAATCCCAGTGGTTGTGTCAACAATGGGAGTGGTATCCCCATCAAAGAAGGCATAGTTGAATGGGAAGCCGTCATTGCCATATAAACTCAGGAAAGGGTAGATGTTTATGGTGAAAGGCGCCTTATTTTTGTCTAGGAACTGGACAATCTCGGTCATCAGTTGAAGAATATCAGTCCGGAACCTTCCTGCAGATGGCACGGGGTTGTTTTCTGGTGAGTCGTAGACATCAGCATTTAAGGGCACAGTAGCCTTTACCGAATCTCCAACTCCAGCTTCATTAAGGGCATTCTGAATGTTCTGAAGTGCTGGGAACGTAACATTCAGGAATGAACCATTGTACGATGAGAGGAAAGGCTCATTCCCAACTGCTACATATCTGTGAAAACATAACAAAAACAATAAGATAACAGAAGCGCTTGTAGCAGGACTTTGTTTTCAACAAAGCCGCAACCTTGAAATAAAGCCCGGTCACACAGTAGTAAGGACATAGATACAGCACATCAGTATGATAATTCCTCACTCCAATGACATAGTAATGCAGAAAAGAAGAGAAAACTTAAAACAACGATTTCCTTGTTAAACTTCTTAGATCTTTGAAAAAAGTTACCGCTAAGTTCTTGTGCTGTTTTAGCAGTTCCGGTCAACTTGCCTCCAAGAAGGGATACATGTCCAACAAATTTCACCCATCATTCAAAGACTGGTACTTAAGGAAGTCCATGTACTCCATAACAGCAGACAAGAAAAAAGAAAAGCTACAAACTGGACCGAAACAGAAAGATGAATCAACTAAACTAACCGGATATCGGATAGGATTTCCAATAGAAACTTATAAGAAGAAAACCAAAACGCATTCGACGAACAAAAATTGTGGAATCATCAATTCAAAAGGGCCCATGAACAAATCCTATTCAGAAATTTCAAGTCAACCAACAAGCAATTCGAAAGTATTTCTTAGTGCTTACAAGTAACAAACTTCAGATGCAAATTATTTTCTTTTCGTGTGCTGTGATAATAATATATCTAAAAACAGAGTAGGACAGTCGTATCATGTAAGCGTTGGTCACAAAAGCAAATTTGATAGCAAGAACAATGAAATCAATCAGGACTACAAAAGGATCGAAAGCAAATTGAAGTCATACTTGATGTTAACTCCTCCGTTGAAATTGTAGCGGGTGACGTTGCGGCGGACCCATTCTTTGGCACGTTTGTAGCTGGTCAAGACAGCCAGCTGATCATTAGGAATAGCAACCATGACCTCAAGACCACTGTCAAGCAAGGCACTCATGGTCGACTCCTCTGCATCAAAAAGCTTCACCTTCGGAATCCCATTGTCCTTTAGCATCTGAACCACCGTCGCCGGCGGCAACTCGTGGGTTGCCATCGTTCCCCAATTCACACCAAGACCTTCCACACCACCACCACCGCCGTAAACACACAACACAGCCGCCACAAGCAAAACCCACATCATCCTTTCCATGTTTTCTTTTGCCGGGAAAATTCTGGGTTTATGGAAAAGGCAGGGGAGGAGGGCGGGGAACAAAAGCAAAAGGCTTTAAAGTGTAAATAGGAAGATAAATAAGAGAAGAAAGATTAAGAGGGAAAAAACGAGTTTCCTTTATGCTAACTGAAGAGAAAAAAGATGGAAAGAGTTGCAGGTGGGTCGGAGAATCAGCGATATTCCAGTGATTTTATTTTTCCCACGAAAATGAGATGGGGATATAGTGGAGAAAGAGGGGTAATCCAATCCGATCCGATCAAATACAAATATTAGCAAGGAATAACAAAAAAGGAAAGCTGAAGAGGAATAGGAAGTAAGAATAATAATAACAATAATAAAATGGGGATTAGTGAGGGAGGGAGGGAGGGTATATAAAGGCAAGTTACCACTCCACACGTTTTTTAGTAAAGTGACTGCCTATCCAGATGACAGTATGACACCCACCACCACCAAGTCACCACCGACCTTGGCTTTGGCTTGTCTGCCTGGTCGACAAACCTCACTTAGAGACCGACGTTATATTCTCTCTCTCTCTCTCTCTCCTCTCTGCCTTTATGTATCGCAATCAATACATGAATCTGATCAAACCCAAACCCCAAAAAGTTAAAAAAATTCCAAGAATTTTGTGAAGAAGAATGAACAAACATCCAAATGAGGAAGCGACAAGGACAAAAACCCAATTTCTGGTTATGAGCTCCGGGAGAGTGTCTGTCAATCGGTCTCTGTCACACTTCTCAATTTCAAATTGAGGGCAAAGGGAAAGGGAAAGGGGAAGAGAGCCTCCTCAATTCGCAATTTTAACGGCTAGAAATTGATTTTGATTTGTGAAAAGTGAAAATCTCCCCCTACAAGTAAATATTATATAACGCTATTTACTACTACTACTCAGACTTTCAGAGCACGGGAATAAATTATTACTAGTAATCAATACCTTTAAAAAAGTTAATAAAGTCCTGAAGAGATGTGGAAGGGGAATAATAGGGAGTTGCAACGTGTCCGTCCCTTGGGTTTAGTTTCTTTCTTTCGTTTATTTGTCTCTGATTCGATTCTCTTCTGCACAGCGACCTTTTGATGTATCGGAATTCAGAACAACAAGCACTTGTCTTTTTCCCTACTGTGAGCATACAGTAGATAGTATAAGACGGTGAGCATACACTGCATTAAATAATGACGAGTAAAAATGCTCCCTAGTTTGCAAGAATCCTTTTGAGACTGAGTTCTTAATAATATGTATTTGTAATGTTCTTTATCAAGATTAAATACCCTAATCTTCCTGAAAAAAAATAAAAAAAGCGGTTGGAAGTAAAGTAACAACTGATCTCTATTAATTAATAAAGCACTCATTGTCAATCAAATTTTTATAAAATTACCAGTTTAACCCTTTAATTAAAATGGAACATGAATAAGAAATATAGGGCAGAAATGTGATTTCACACAACCAAATTTTGCTTTTTTTTTTAAAGTCTCACCTACGTGTAATTCTAACATATCTTTAATTAAAAAAAAATATTCGCACTCTCACATTCTCTATCACTCTCTTCCTTTCTCATTCTATTTCAAAAATAAAAATAAAAATTTTTCTCCCACATTTTATGTGCGTTCATATACTAATATCAATTAAGATAAGACAACATACAAAGGGCAAAAAACGTCAATTAAATTAAATTTCTTTTTTTTTATGTCATACAAATTAAATTTCTTGATTTGAAATCTAAAAGTTAAGTTACAGGTCAGTGATGACGTGGCCCACTTATTTTGACTCCGGCCGACATCCCACGTTTTTTTGCACTAGCACTACCAATTTTCTGTTATGTTCGCAAAGATACGAGCACATGGTTAGATAAATTACGTGTGATAATATAATTAATTAAAAAATTTTAAAATTATTAATTAAGTGTATTATGATATTTATTGTACCGAAATTTTGCTGCGCTTAAAAATTCTCATGATCACGACTCATGGCTAAGCCGCTAATCCAAAGGGCAAGTCCCAACGTTTACCACGGAGGATAGTACCGTCATTTAAAAATGTGACCGTGAAGTTGAAGGAAGTAAATGGCTATTTTAACTTTACATGGTCTTGGTCGGTCATTATTGCGATAATAAGATGCCATCCAATCTTTTTGAGATTGGGAAATAAACTCAGATAGAAACTACTGTTTTCTTTTATTTTTCTATGGGCACAGTAAAATGTTCATATAATAACTCTATAAAATAATTTTTATCAAACGTTAAGAAAACTTCAATTTCAATTTGGGCCAATATATAAAAAATAAACGGAAAATTTTAATAAAAACTTATCTAATCTCTTTCTACACACAATTTAAATTTTAATGTTAATTATCTATTTTACTCTATTGCATAATTACTATTAAATATAAAATGAAATTAATAATAAAAATCAAATTTATCAATAGACCCACATACTATAATTAAATCATAGCATCACCCTTTATTTATCCTACTTTCATTCCGATTAAAACCCTAATAGCTCTGATAACGAAAAACAAGTGTTTCTATTAATGGATGGTGATTTTGAAATTTTTAATCATCCAACTAAGGTATGACTCGATTTATGGATATTTTGTTTGTTTGCTTCTTCTTTGGATTAAATTTCATACTTTTTATATTATATTGTATTTGTTTTTCTTTGCCATCTGTATGTGCCCCAAAACACTAGTGTAAGGACTTTTGATTAGCACTACAAAGACATAAAAATTGATTCTTGGTGCAAATAAAGATTGTTCAACCTCAACCACGAACTAGCGGGTGGCATGTCTTGCACATTTTTTATTCGAAATAGCTCCAATTTGTTTATTTGTTTATTTGTTTATTAACATATCAGCAAAACACCCAGCCCTATGTCACTTCAAAGTTTCTTAAAAAGTACATGAAAATACTCAATTTAAAAAGCACTGATCTGGAGCTTGCATAACATTCTCTTGGCAATTTCAAGTCTATGGAATGATCTCTTGGATCCCAAGTCCATGGATGGGTTGTGGTAGCAGAAAGAAAAAAAAAGCCATGGAAATGCTAGTCTTATATAAAGGGGCAAAGGAAGCCTCTTTGAAAGAAAAAAAAAACATTCAATTAGAGATGTTATTTTATAAAGGAAATGGATGTGATGGTAATTTTACATTTTGAATTGAATTTGAGAGTGTAGTTTATGTAATAAATTTGGGTTTAAAGAGATATTAATTCTTTAATAAAAAACAATATGGGTGAATAGAGTAAGTTTGGTGTAGAAAGAGATTAGATGAGTTCAAATAAAATTTATCAAAATAAACATCACAATCCAGTAAGATAATTTTTGAGGTCCCGTTTTAAAAATTTGTCTTCACGACTTTGAACACAACATTGTAAAAAATAACAATGTAACATAGTATTTTGTAATGTCTAATCTTAAAAATTGACATGTTTCATTATTAAGATAATATTTTGTATCTATAAAATTCATGAGAAATACTAAGAATACTTTACATTAAAACAATTAGGGTGCGTTTGTTTGGCTTCACTACCCTTCACTGGACTGGACTGGACTAGTTACTAATGTAATCCCGTGTTTGTCTGCACCAAGGACTAAGTTTAATGGTATTAAGTGGGACTCGCGTCGACTAATGCCTTCGTTAGAAGGTCTTAGTGAGGCCCCCCAAATACGAGAGGACTAGCTAAGACCGTCCTCTTCCTGCTTGCTATCATCGTCATGCTCGCTCACCATGTCCTCCTTAACTACTTCGATTTCCCCTTCTGCTCGTCCTAATCGCACGTTTTCCCTTCGATCTCCCTTTCGATTTCCCCTTCAATTTCCCCTTCTGGGTTGTGATGAAGTTTGGGTGCGTTTTATGCTATGAAATTTTCTTGTTCTTCAATGATTTCTCCTTCTGGGGTATTTTGTGATTTCCCCTAGTTCAGCTTTCCATGCTCAAAGTCATCATTGGCAAAGCCCCAGTTTCAGAAATTGGTGAGGTTGTGAAGAAGGAATTGAAACCTGCTGCCTCTAAATTTGTGGGGTGATGAGATTTGAATTTTTAACAATTTTGGGACATTTGAGTTGCTAATTATTTCTCAATATTGCAGAATCTGGGTTCTGTTCTTTATACTCTGTTTTGGTGAATTATGAAAAAAAATTCTAGATGGGTATTTGTTGTTGCAGTGACTGATTGGTTACAGAGAAAAATTGGAGAAAGAGGATAATTTTTGTAATTATTTTGTGTTTCCATGGTGGCTTATAGTTGAAAGGGTAGTTTGTTTATGCAAATTGCAATGATACAATGCACAAAAAACTTGATATTTTCTTTCATTTCCAAGCAATTGCAATTAAGTGTAGTGTAATTTTATCATTTGATTTAATTGTGGGTATTGTGCAGTTGAGTTTGATGCTTCAATTATTAATTTGCAATTTCATTAATTTTTATTACCCTGCTTCTTAGTCGGACATTGTACCAAACGCTTCACTAAGCTAGTCCAGCTTGGTTTAGTCTAAGCCAGTCCAGCTTAATCCCTGAAACTAGTCCAATTCGAGACAGTTCAGTGCAACAAATGCATCCTTATGAAGCACTTTTTTGCCATTTAATGATTGCCTACTTATTACTTTCTAAATATTCATGGACAAATTGAGAAAGGATTGAAAGAAAAACATGATTTAGTAGCTTGTGACATTTCTATCTCAAGTCGACACGATAAAAAGTGTTGCGACTTTTCTGCTTCTCTCGCAATTCCGGTCAAAGAAAAATGATATAGGTGTGTGGTGTGTCAGTGTGTGTGCTGACACTTGACAGAACAAAAGTTGGATTGAAATTTACCTTTTTGGTATTATCTGGGTGAAGAATCACAAAATTTAGGATAAACGATATTTCTTGTTAAAATTGAAAGATGGGAAGATGCAGGTCAGGGTTTGGAGTTTGCTGTATGGCTATGGGCCTTATTGCGAGTAAAAATGTCTCATTATCAGGGCCTAGAGTGAAAGTATCGTGTATTGTTTTCCTCTTCTTTTCTTCACCATCCATCTTGCCTGCAAGACAAGAAGGAAAGCAATCAATCAAAACTTGAAATTAAATTTTTGGTCCGAAAATGATTGCTTAAAAATCTTACATGATTGCATGCATTACTCTGGAGTAGTAAACTCAATTGTTGTTCTTGCCGGATTCAATCACCACCGCCTCATAATAGTTGATATGATGTTGGTTCTTTACACTTGTTAACTTAGGGTCCATTTCGACCCTCAAGATAGTATAGGCTTGAAAACAGTCCCCGATAATCTCAAGAAAGGTCAAAGCCCAAAGAAGAAGAGGGAGCCCAAGGCCCAATGCAATTAAAAGGAGGCATGTCTGAGTGCTATAGTGGACTACTCACCAATCTGGTCCGACTAAAACAAATATTGTCTCGAGCTGCAAATTGAGCAATATACCAACGTAATTCTTATCCATAAAAAGGTTTATGATATTAAAACACCGGACAAATTGAAAATCATTAATGAACACTAAAAACAATTAACCAATATTCAAACACTAAAAAACATTCATCTTGGTGGGAAAACTAATGAATTGATACTTGGATTCAGAAGTACTGCATTTTAGTGAAATATGTGTTTTAGTATTATTTAGTGCAAGGATAATGTTAAGAAGACAAAAATTTAAATCAATTTTGTAATGTATTTATTGGTGACAATATACAAGTCTTAATTTTCTGTTTTTTGGTCGATAATTTTCTGGTTTTTGGTCGAATAATTTTTTGCTTCGTACCTGCAGCAAATGTATTTATCGGCCATATGCTTTGGTTCGCTTCCCATTTGTTTTTCGGAATACATAGAGCTTTGCGTGAGCTTTACTCCACCAAATCGCATTTGTGTTTCCCCCCAAACTGCTGTTCTCTTTTTTCTTCCTCAACATCAATTCTCTAGTCTCTGCCATTCCGTTCTTCCACTTGGTGGATTCCCTCTCCTCCAAAGCGACGACGTCGTCTTCGGTTCCAGCCGCCGGTTCTCGCTTCCATTGTTGCTGCCCTCCGTGCAGAGAAATACAAGCCCTCCGCAACGGTCGACTCAGATACGTTTGAATTTTGAATTTTCTTTATGAAATATTTGTGGCTTCTTTCTGTTTTAGGGTTTGGTTTGATTTTTCCTATTTGATTCAGAATTCTGCTGTGGTAATTTGAAATATCCAATTCCTAGTAGGACTATGATTGTTAATTAGGGCTTCCTATTTGGCAAATTCCAGTCGCTAATTTCTTCAGAATAATATTAATTACTAGCGTATTATCTTGTGAATAAAGCAAGCAACTGGTTAGACAGTTGGAATGACGAAAAGAAAGGCCGAAGAAGAAATACGAGGAGAAAGTCAGAGTCAGAGCATGTGGAATCACGGAGAGCGCTGGTTGAGAGGAGCGTTGATTGGACAAGGTAGCTTTGCTTCTGTTTTTCTTGCTACTCCAAATAAACGAACAAGGGGTCTGTTAACTGGTAATTTGCCTGCAGTTATGGCCGTGAAATCTGCAGAGCTCTCCGCTTCGGAGTCCATTCAGCACGAGGCTGCGGTTCTCTTTGAGATTAAGGGCTGCCCTTTCATTATCAAGCGCTTTGGCGAGGAGACCACAACAACCGACAAGGGTCACAATGTCTACAACTTGTTGCTAGAATTTGCTGCAGGAGGAACCCTTGATGGTCTCATCCAACGATCCAATGGTCATGGATTGCCTGAAGCTGAGGTTAAAAGGTATGCAAGGTCGATTCTTGAAGGTGTTAAACATGTTCACAAGTGTGGATATGTTCACTGTGATCTAAAGCCCGAGAATATCTTGCTTGTGCCTGTCGCTACAACTTGCTCTAGTTCTGGTTTTGTAGCCAAGATTGCAGATTTTGGATTGGCAAAGAGAAGCAAGGAGAAATTCAGTGGATGGAGAGGCACTCCTTGGTATCTATCCCCAGAAGCTTTTAAAGATGAGAAGCAAGATCAGTCCTCTGATATATGGTCTCTTGGTTGTATAGTGTTTGAGATGCTAGCGGGCAAGTCGCCCTGGGAATTGAAGCCAGGTTTTGATGATCTTGTAGATTCCTACAACGTGAAGATGTTGGATCATCTGCGTACTTCCAAAATTCCGGCTGGAATCTCATATATGGCCATGGATTTTCTCAAGAGTTGCCTGGCCATGAAACCTGGGAAACGATTAACTGCTGAAGAGCTCTTGTCTCATCCGTTTCTAGCGCGGCCACAACCAACAAAACCAGGTCATGTGAAGGTAAAGTTGGTTAACTCAGCTTTAGGCCACACATACGGCGTGTGTTTCTTAAAACGGAGTGCAGAGTACCACGCAAGCGGTGCCATTGTACCCAGAATTCAGCCAGCCCGGGGTTTTGGTATACAAGCAGGAGTGTACAATGAAGTTGCTGTTTGACGTGATAATTTCAGTAAAAGCATGTTGGAGCCTGGAGGTTCTTTATTGTTGTATCTTTTGATTGTAATATGCGTTAATCGTTTCGATTTTAGAAGCACACAATTGTACAAAAGTGATTCAAATTTGTATCCAAATACGTTTTTACTTTGTTTTTTTATTTTTTAAGATCTAATATTAGTCCAAATATTGCAACTACTGAACTGATGAGGCACTAATATTGGTGATATTCCATCTACTATTGGTGTGCTTAATTCTGGAATTGTAGCATGTAGAATGCTTGTCTTGGCTTTGTTAATTATGGACCTAATTTTTCACTCAGTCGTCACTCCCAGTGATGATGGTGCCGTTTACTTAGTTTGGAGCCAACAAACAAGATAAACACAAGGCGGAAATAAAATGTGGCATGATTGGGGGAGTTATCTCTGTAACTTGGAAACAAAATCTACAAAATATTTCAAAGACCAAAACAAAACAGACAATCCACATGGATACGTGATTTGTGAACAAAAGAACATATTACGAACAATGGTATCAAACTTCCTCTGCCTGTCATTCACTTCTAGTATTTTGGTGGTCATCATTAATCGTGAAATGTCTTAGTAAAGTGGAGAAAAACATATTTAAGAGAAGTTGGGACAAGTATGTTGTTTCCATCTCTTTTGATCGGTTATGCATAAAACAAACAAACTATGCATTAATACATCAAAGTCACTTACATCATTACGCTGGTGTCGTGCTGTAACCCTGCTGAAAATTTGAAATTAAAATTGACACTCACACTCAATGAAAGAACATGAAATAGCTTGGAATGCCTGCATCCATTGTATTTTGTACTCCTATGAAACAAATCACTTGCAGTAATACAGGTTCGTTCGAGAAAAATTAACGAAACAATGGCATCTGTTTCTCTTTCTCACTTACAGATGGTCCTCCCCATACAAATGCCTGATCTTCATAGATCCTCACTTTGACAACCAGTAGATAAATATGAGAAATGTGCATACAGATGCGACGAGAGAAAGAATGATGGTATCCATAGACTTTTTACGCTTTATAGCAGAAAGCATTTGATTTACCTGCACCATCAAATCTTTGAACGTCAATCAAGGGAACTACAGAGTACAGACATAATAAGATGACAGATTTACACATCTCAAGGGATTAAAATCCTTAATTTCTTTTATTCACTCTTGCATTGCCCTTCATATAAGTCATCTTTTTTACAGTAGAATTTTGGACTGGTTACTTTCTTAGTCTACACTACGCAATATTAGGACTCATTCTAGTTTTGGCATAAAAATTTCAGTGTACTTTGTACTGGTGATATACTTTTCTGCAATTAACCTATTGCATGCATTAACTCTTATTCATAGAACAAAAGAGAAATAATCAATTCCATTCAAGAGGGACCTATGTAACACCAAAATGCCAAAGAAATAACTAAAACATCAAGGACCACAATTACTAGTTTTATACCGTTGGAAGGCGGCTGCCAATATTGCTGAGCTTTGAATTAATACCACCAAAAGTGGAGCGTTGAATGACAAGTGCACCAAGGGTTGCTTGAGCTTGAGAGATCACAGTATCCACCTGCAGAAACAGAATAGATTATTCAATATAAATCACAATTTGTATGCTTCCATTTGCCACACCTCAGAAAAGGGATTTAAACCAATCAAAATGCCTGACCAAGGACTCTAAACCATCATCAGCTAAGAGATGTTCTACCCTGTACAATAAAATTCTGTTTTACTTCCTAACCATGAAGGAAAAAAAAAAGCTGCAGGTAGTTTCCATTTCCCTTCCGTCAAAGCCATATGATATATATCTTTAATTCTTAACTAAAATAATCATTAATTCGGTTTTACTCAAAAGATGCCATGCAGGAGAGGACTGGTTCCTAATAAAACACATCACCACCCAACACAATCTCTATGCGCAAAAAAATGTATCACTTTAATTTGCGTACCTGTCCTGTACTTCGGCTAACAGCAGCATGCTCTTTCAGGAGGGCATTTTCCGCACCATCTTCCAAGTCTACTCTTGTTCGATCAAACTCCCTAAAATCCTCAAGGAGTGAAGCATGCTCTTGCTTAGCTCTAAGGCTGTTTCGGAGACGATAGAACTCCTGCACTTCAATCATGTCTAACAAAGAGTTGAAATCTGCTGGGTTCAATCTTAGGAATTATATGTTTTATAGCAAAGACTGCACAAATGATTCAAAGAATGTACAAAAAATTTCAACAGAATTGAAGATTTTAGTCACTTCACCAGCATATAGCATGAGGCGAAATCTGAAGGTATCTTACTGAAAAAAGGAATAGTAACTATAGACCTGTAACTTAAAGTAGAGCTCAGCTCAGATGTTCATCCATATTTTGACTGTTCAAACTGTCAATTCCAACTTCAGAGAGAATTTGGAATAGTAATGAAAAATGAAAAACAAGGAATTGGATAATGATCTGTAATACAAATTCCATCTTAAAAACATAAGGGTCTTCACTTCGAGAGAATTATAAGATGGCATGAGAGCTCATAGAACACATGTCATCCATGCCAGTTGAACTATGGAGCAACCCAAAGCACATTCAAGACACTTTAACTATATATGGGTCAAAGAAATAAAAACTGTCATCCGATGTTCCCCTTAGCATATTTCAGAGGACAGATTGCCAGAATACCTGAGTGATATCTTGGAAAATTTCTTGATGTCTAGTCAAGGTATGAGAAACCATTTCTGATCCTCCCGATGAAACCCATGCTTGCATTTGTGAATTTACTTGTTGGAGTTGCTTTAATAGTCGATCTATCCCAGATTCAAGATCATTCTCGGCAGTACCAACTTTTGTAGAACCCTTTGCAGACACAAACTTACGATAAGAATTCATCTGCTCATCCAACTGAGCTTCAAGTTTCCTTGCCTGAAATTACAATAGATTAAAATTATCATTTTAAGAAAGCAAAATTCCCATCTATCCAGATTTAATATCAAGGGAACTGCATGTAAGAGGAAACAAATGAAAACAATTAGCATTGCATATCCATGATCGTGCACTTTACAGACAAGCAGAAATTAATATCCTCATTTAGATTAAGCCAATGTGATTAAATCATAGGATATGTAAACAAACTAGATGTCTTGCTGAAGTACCTTCGCTTAAAGGATTCAGAAAACCAGTAGCTTAAACCAAATTTTCAAAATTCATGCTCAAAAAGTGACACTGGGAATCAGAAAGGCAAGTGAAAATTCGTGCTTCACCTAATACTAGTTTCTTCCTGATAGCAAAATGTTCAACCTTACAACACAATAAGGGAATCAAATTCAGAAGTTCAAGAAGCATATAGGAAAAGAAGAGCTGCACAAACTGAATCCTGAAATTTTCTCACAAAGTCTTTAGCATTTTTTAAAATAGTATCGTGACTTAGAAGTTAGAAGTTAGAAGAGACAAGCTTAATAATAATTAATAAGCAATCCCTCGATGATACCACAGTTCAACTTTGTTGTTTTTTCATATCCTGGGACATTTTCAAATTGCACATATTTAATATTCTTTAGCTGAGGATTACATCATTACTCACCAGTATGATGCTCACATTCAATGATCTACTATTTTCATTAAAGTGTGCAAGATTGAAAATTGAGGTGGTGGGAAATCATAGTAGTGATTTCATGTTAGACCTTTTACTACCAGGGTTTTAGAGGAGGGGAGGACGTTGGCTTTCTAGGTCTGTTTGGCATTCAAAGGCCCGTACTAAAGCACCTGTTCATTTTGGGACTATGCTTTGAAGATGATGTTCTTATATGATGTCCATAGAGGAAAATCATTATTTTGAATAGTCGTATGCAGAGAGAAAGTGTCAAGAAGAGGGTTATTCATTACGGCACAGTTCCAATCGTAGTTCTGATTGAAGTAATGACACAGGTGGCATTAGAGGAATGCTATAGGAACTTTGAGTCCCATACAACAATGGGGCCTTATTCAAAATTGCTAGTTGAAGTTGAATTTTTGATTGTTGGCCTTGCTAAGGTATTTGAAATTTCTACTAGGATTTCTTTTAATTCGTTTTTATTAACCAAATAGAACTATTTGCCGCGGGCAATTGAGCATCACTCAATTACAAGTCTTGTAACTTTACATATTCTTTTCTTCAATCAGATTTCTCCACCTAGCAATTACAGTTCGGATCGAAGCTAAAACTTAACAATTTGGTGCTAGAACCAAGGAAATTTATCAATTTAATTCACCAATCACAAACTAATCCAGTAGTGACGATAAAAGTTTGAAGGAAAAAACGCCAGCTGATCTCATACAAGACAACCTGCCGACAACTTGAACAAAAAGAAAAGACCAAAGCAATAAGCACGCGTCTAGTTGCAGAATTCAAAGCTGTAATCGAAATATCTAACATCTAAGGCAAACCAAACAGAAATCAGGAAATCGTCAGCTACGCGAGAAAGTTGAGAATTGAGAAGGAAGAAATCATACGGAAATTATTGATCATCGCAGAAGAGGAAAAAGGAGTACCTGTTTGCGAAGAGCGTCCCATGAGCTCGGCACCTCCATCTCCACCGACACCACAAACAAAAACACCGATCTTCCAAAATTGAAAATCAAATCAGCTGTCGTTTACGTTTCACCACAAACAGAAACAAAAATTTCTTCTTCTTCTTGTTCGCTTGTTTCAGATTTTGGGAGGATTGAGCAAGTGGGGGTTGTTCGGAGACGGAGACAGGCGGTCTGCTTTCAATTTTCAACGGCAGTTCGTTTGGCAGTGGCGTCCTTCTCACGATACTTCGGATCCGTTCTAATTTCTGAACAAAGAATTAAATTACTGTTCTTCCAAAATAAAATGGGAGAAAAAGGTCCAAATGAAGAATGTTAAAAGACCAATGCCACCAGAGGCCCAATCCAATCCAATCCAAGCTGCACACCAAAAACATAAAAAATGCTGAATGTCATGCTAATTTTGATCCTTGAATTTGATCTTCTCAAGTTTTGCCATACGCTATATTTAGTCTTTCTTTGTCACTTTTGTCTATTTAAAAAGTAAAAATGGTCGATTTTAGGTCAATTTGACACGAAATATTCATAACTAGTAGCATAAAACATTGCATAAATCATTATTCGTACTTACTTTGCTCTATCCTAATTAGCAAGCAATTTGAATTGGAATAGGAATAGGAATAGGAATATCCCCCACCCTGCCCCCCCGGCTCGAAAGATGTGCACTTTGAATAATTTGTTGCTTTTGTTTACTGATGTATGTAGTATATGCTTGATATTCGTATGCAGTATTGTACTGTGTAGTATATGATTGATATTCGTATGCAGTCTTGTACTTGTGTACCATCCAACTGCGTTTTCATTACCGGACTTTTGGAATAACGGAAGCAACAAAATTGGTCTCCTATAGAGAGTTGTAGCATAGTTATTAGTTGAATCATAACGTATTTTTGAGCCCAAAGTAGTGAATTGAACACCAATCGAGCACTAATCAGTCAATATAAACAACAAATTAAAACTTAAACCCTAGCCAGTTCTAAAGATAACAGTAGTTTGCAAATAAGTGATAACAATTATATATCATGTGTAGTGAATGTGAACGTGTTTGTATATATATAGTCCTAGCCAGCTTAATTTGGTCAATTTCAGTTATATATGTTAAACAGTGAAATTGATTAATTACTAGTTAATGTGTTGAATCTGTTGATGCAGAATGTATGTTTTAATAAGTTTAAATTTGCATTGGCTATGCACCTTGATGCTACAGCCCGCAGGGAGAGTGGGTGGATGAACATATATAAGAGCTTACTGAACGAACGTGAGATCAAAGACATTCTGTTTCCTAGTTCTGGAACTCTCAATCATATATATAAAGATATTACATCCGCTTGCATGAGCTACTTGTTATGTAATTGATCTAAATTAATAGGTGAATATCTTTGTCCTGCAACTTATTCCTTTCAGCTCGATCTAACAAATTGTTCGCAGCATGCTATCATGCTCTGTCTATCCTTTGATATGAAGCTGAAAATTGCAGTGTTTTTATCCCTTTGATTCTCCCACTGTAAGCCTACTTAGCTCCAGCTGAAGCCATTCAAGTCAAACTGTCTGCAACTTGAAGAAGTATCATTATCATCATGAGCATTTAGGTCTAGTTTTGCTGCAAAGTAAGGCACTGATCTATATCCTTGAGAAACTTTCACACCCTCGACTTTAGCTGAATCAGCCCTGCTGTTTGTACGGCCTAGAAAGCTTCCATCTGTGTCTCTTCCTTTGCTATCGATATTCCAGTTTTCTCCTTGTAGTCCAATGCTCATGGATAAGTCACTAGACCTTGTTGCGGCAGGGAACATTCTTTTTTCTGCATCCTTACTTATGGGGGAACGAAACATGTTCTCTTTCAGATCATCACACCAATTAAGTTGGGTGTTTTGGAGCATTGGCCGCTGATCTTGTGCTGCCTCTTTATGTTCCAAGAGTGCTGCTGCCCTGCCATTGTAATTAGGTCTTAGAGGCATCCCACTGCTGTGTATCTGGTCCTGGTCCCTTCTCGATACTTCGCAGGAAGTTAGGCAGCTATCGATTGAGCAATCGGTGGGCTGCTGGTTTGTTTGCGTTTTCTGAGGGCACAATCCCTGTACTTCTTTGAGCTCTGTGAAAGCAGAGTTCAGGGATACTTTGGACACCAGCTCAGAGAGTTGAACTTTGGCAGCTTCAAGTCCCACTGTACCTAAGTTTTGTCTTCCTAGTGTCTCCTGGGCTTTCTCCAGCACAGACTGTAGGTATTTTCCTTGAGCCTCTATACGAAGTTGCAAGTGCCGCTGAACCTGCGTGGTTTTCGATCGGGACAAATTGTCAGAATGCTGTTATAATGGGAAGGTGCTTTTGCTCGACTGAGTGATACCAAGCGCATGCCCTTACCTCAAGTTGCTCATGTAGCCTTCTCTGGACTTCAATTTGCATTTCTAGTGTTTCGTTTAAATGTAAGCCTCTGGAATTAATTAAGAATTGCCATTGTCAGCCTAAATCTCATACATATATTAGGGTAATCTATAAAATGATAAATAAATGAAAAATTAACAGATGATCAAGTGAGGAAATGAGTAGCAGCTAGCTAGCTTACTTGTTTGATTGGGGTGCAATGCCAATGCTCATAGTGCTCATCTGACTTCCATTTGCTTCGGATATTAAACTTTCTCCTGCCACTGGAACTGGAACTGTACCTGTACCTATACAATATCATTGTCCAAATTATTAAAAGTATTAAATAAAATCGACTGTAAATTAAGTGTAAACCAATCAAGGTATATACATATATCTTAAGAGGAGGAATTGAACAAATGATTAGTCTTCTCTGCTTACCAATTTTGGTGGGGCCACTAGTAACATGTCCTCCATGCAGATTCTTGCTAAGCCTGTACTTCTGTTTGACATAAACCAAAAAATGACTGGCTTAAAATTGATTTCAATTATAATGGCTGGATTAAAATTCGTTTCACTTTGTTGCTTGGAGACGAAGAAAATGAAACTAATACTTGATTGTTACCTTTTTATTTTTAAGAAAAACATTCGAGTAAAGTACCTGAAGATGACTCTTTAAGTGGTACAACGTAAGGCCTGGAATCCCCATAAGTTTCATAACTGTTTTCGGAGTAGCCTCTGCATATGTAACATGGGGAAATCATCATAACATTAATTAATTAATTCGAATTAATTTAACGATCAGCTCAGCTCTCTCAGCTGGGAGCTAGCTAGGGAGAATTATAAATGTAGTATTGGATAGTATATTATTTAGGGAGAGTTATATATGAAGTTATAGTGTAGTACTCACTGTCCGCTCCTCCAAGCTGGTTAACTGCTTCGATAAATCGCTCATGGAGATCGAGGGTCCATTTGAGTCGAGGTTTGGCATCGGTTGAGAGGACAAGGCCTGAATCTCCTGCTGGGCTATTTTGGTCACCTTGCTGTAGAAACAAAATCCTTTCAGATGGGATGTTAGGCATCGATATTCTGCTTGAAGAAGCAGAAGAGTGGATGATGTTCTTTCCTTGGTTCTGGTGCTGGTGCTGGTGTTGGTGTTGGTGTTGGCGGTGGTTTTGGTGGTGGTGCTGCAGCTGATGATGGTACATCATCTATGTGTGTATAGATATATATAGATTTTTCTGTCTTCCAGAATCAAAACCTAATGTCTCTTTTCTTCTCTCCTGAATATATATCTGTGTATTTGCCACAAACCAAGGGTGTGGTGAAGATGGCCTTTTATAAAGCAAGCGAAATTGGTTTGTGGGGTACGAATGATACGAGGGGATTGGTATGCAATATGATTATGATATATATATAGAAAACTAGATATTAATTCTTGAAAAAGATTATCTTTAGACTAAAACTTTAACCAAGATAAAAAAAAACTAATTATAGTCCTTTGACTTATGTCCAAGTTAGCATTTATATTTAATGCCAGAGTTAATTCTTTTTATGTAATTTTTTTCTTCTTATATTATCCTTGACTGAATTATAATGTCTCATATTTAATTTATTTATAACTTTTCATTTTATTGCTAACATAAATGATTCTACTTAAAAATGAAACTTTTTGTCCAACCCAAAAAATTATCTTCAACCGTGTAAGAAGAAAGGGCTAGGGCCACCATCCACATCTAATATTTCTTCTTCTTATACATCTAATGGTGCATGATTTATTTTTACCATTTTTTTCTAGTGTTGATGATTTATTTTTATCTTCTCATACATCGAATCTACCGATTTTTTCTTTTGATGTTAATGCATCAATACTTTCGTACATATATGTACGTATGTACCGAGAATTCTGCATCGATACTTCTGTATCGATGCTAACGTATCAATACTTTTGTACCTATATGTATGTATGTACCGGCACTTCCATACCGATACTTCTGTACCTATGTGCACGTATGTACCTACACATATGTACCGACACTTATCCAATACCTATATACAGATAATAAGGAGTTGTTATACTTTTTTTTTTTTTTTTTTTGGTGATATATATATTAAGGGTTATTATTTAATTTTTTTAACCTATTGTTTTTGTAGTTGATTTTTCTATCTTCGACTTCTTAAGGTGACTGACCTAAAATTACTATAGACTTAATTTGTTTGTCAGCAAGTATAAATTAGTATAATTTACCTTAGATGGATTTATCTTATTGACTTTTGTATAAAAATTTAAACGTTTTTGAATTTTGAATGGTTTATTAATGGAATATATTTAAGCTTTAATTATAGAATAGGTTGACAATTTAAATGCCAAAGTTTGTTAATATGGTAGGTAATAGAGGTATCTTATAATATGATGTGACGGTGAACATTAAATTAAGGACTTAAATAAAATTTTGAAACTCAGGTTATAATCTAAAAGTTATCTTATATAGGCCTAAAATCTAAATGCCCCATATATATATATATATATATATATGGCATAGAAGTAGAATCTCAAGTGAAAACTAACTCACCAACCAATCCAATATTCACAGCCACAGCCAGCTGCGAGTTTTTTTTTCCTTTCCTTTTTTATGCTTATTATTGTGTGTGAATTTGTGATTGTGGACCCATCCATGCATCATCCATGTATATAGTGACGGAGCCAGAATTTTGTAATAATGGGATCATGAGAAATAAGTTTTTCACAAGGAAAAAAAAACTTAATGAATTAACCTACTTATAAGTATAAATACATGTCTCACTTAATACTACTGTCTAATGCTATTACTCTTCACTTGTAAGTGAGAATTCTTTGGTTCAAGTCTCGTGAATGATGAGTTCACATCCAATTCATTTCCCACCCTTCAGTATAAATATATCGTTGTATTAAAAAAGTTACCAAATATATGTGATCAGTTTCCATGAGTCTTACAAATGCTCAATTATTAGATCAATTCAATCCATTGAAAAGAAAACTAAAACTTCATCATTGATAGTAGGTATGATAATGTAAATTGTGATCAAATTCAAGACTTAATAAAAAGAAAGTTGCTGAAACAATTAATGAGAGACGTAATTAAATGAATTTTGTAATATTCTAATTGGCAAGCGAAAGATGAATTAGGAAGTAAAATTCGTATCTCCAGTCCCATGGATGAAGCCAAATTCCAATTGGATGGTATGCAAAATACGTAGCACCGCTCCACCTACACCATCAAATTTGGTCTTCTTTGAACTAATTGTGAGGTCAAGACAACAAAATACAAGGAGGAGCACTGAGTCATTGGGGTAATGAGCATAAATTGCCCCAGTGTAGCTCCGCTACTGCATCTATATGTGCGCCATTTGAATTCCTCTCTGCAGCACTACTGCAGTAAATATTTCTATTTTCTCAGACTACAAGTAACTTCTCCCACTTAATTATATGTAATTCATTAGATGATTTAGGTACGTGTATACCAGAATGTATTGATCATCCCCCATTTCTTTTTTCTATCTATATTTTCATTGTGGTGTTTGTGTACGCGCGGGTATTCCTTACGGATTCGTATCCATTCTCGTCCTCGTGCTCGTGCTCGTGGTGGCAATGCCAAAGCTGCTGGGAATCTCATTCCCTCATTTTAGAGATGAGGAGAATCCGAGTCCACTATATATGGCCTTCAGAGGCCCCCCTTCACCCTCAAGTCCTCAACCGGAAGATTCTTAGAATTTCAATTTCTTTAGTAGTACAGATACTTGTGTTAATCGAACCTTCACCATGATCATAGGATCATTTGTCTTGACTGCTCTCGACTCTTGTGAGTAGTTTTTGTTTATTTATGACTCACCGCTTGGAGATGAGTTTTTTCTTCATTTTTTAATGTGTTCATAATATATAAATACTATTACTTAGCTGCGTGATGAATCAGCATGTTATATGTATACTACTTGCTAAATTGGGCTCTTTGGCCCCATGGTAATTATATTTGGAGAACGTTGGGAAGAAGATTTTGTTGACTGGAGCACTTAGCTAGCTAACTATCTACAAATTAACTTTGGAATCAGATTAAAAAGTTGGGAGAGAAGTTAGAGATATTGAGAGATGCTCCTCTTGAGTCCTGCCCTGCCTTGCCTATCCCTCCCCGCTTGGGCTTGGAGTGTCCCTGCGTGCATGGAGATTTCCATTTTTCAAATGAAGGCAGGCAAAGAATGGAATCAATTAGGGAATACATTCCATTTTGTCTCCTTGAGCAAGTTTGGCACATAAAATATGAGGAGGGACCCAACCCAACTCAACCCAAATTCCCAAGTTTCTCTTTCCTACCTTTCCTTCTTCAATCGGCATAAGACAGCCGGGCCGTCCCCCCAACGACGAACTCTAAGCAGCTGGGTCCCAACAAAATAGAAAAGGTTTCTTGGGAAAGGGATCATCTCCTGATCATTTCCATATAATCTTCCTTATTAAACAATCTAGATCATTGAAATTTGATCCAACGGCTAAAATTATTATGACTTTTAAAGTGAGTCTGTATTTTTTAGTCGTTGGATCAAATTTTAAGGATCCAAATTATATGATGATGAGGATTAGGTGGAAGAAATCCAGAGAAGATTCCTTTCGGTTTCTTGTACCCGTTGAGTTGCCTCTATAGTCTATTACTTTTATTTTGATGGACTGCAATTCAGAAGAGTGAATTTCAAGAGGGTAAAATTAGTATCAAATTTTGTATTAAAAAGTGGGAGGGTATATAAAATATTGGGATGAGTTTATCAACATTTTAAATATAGGGTAAATCTCAATTTACTAACCTCAAGTTTCGTGATTTTTAATATTTGGTACATGAAATTTTTTTCTTCCCAAAGTCATACGTAAAGTTTAATTTTGGGACAGTCTCATATGTCCGTTAGTCTAGCTGTTAAATTTCTTGTTAATTGATGACGTGGCGCCTATGTGGACAATGATTGGATGTCACGTGTCATAAAGGGGTCCCTGTGAAAATTAAAAAAAAAATAAAATTTGGAGACAAAAAATAAATAAATAAATTTTGGTCGTCTTCCTTAACCTTCCCTTCCTCTATAGCCGCTACCCTCACTCCCTCATCTCCTCTCTCCCTCCCCCTCTCTCTCCACGTCAGCCTCGTCGGCCCCTTATTCCCTTCCAGCTCCACTGCCCTCCTCTCCTCCTTTCTCACCGCCACTTCCCAACCCTCAAACCACTTCCACGTTATCGCCCCCTACGAATCCTTCTATCACCGCTTCGCCGTCCAGCACTTTCTCCACCTCGACGTTTCTAACTCCCCCTCTCTCGCCTCTGTCATCACCAAAACCCTAAGCTCCGAGCTTGCCAAAACCACCTCCAGCCTTCGATCGCCACTCATCTTCGTCCTTTACGACTTAATTGACCAAATCATCAAGTGTTTAGGTAGCAATCCAAACCCTATGCTTACAATTACGAACTTGGGGACTCTTCCCCTGCATTCACCAAGTGTTTGGGCAGCATTTGAACCGGGAAATACTTGTATGTCTGGATCGATTTGGGCACCAGACAGATTGATTATGATTTTGTGGCTTCGATTTCATCTCCAACATTACACTCTATCTCTCCCTCTCACCTCCGCCCACGATTGCAAGCTTCGTCGGGTTCTTCCATCTCTGTGTGGCCTTCGATTTATATCCAAATCGATTATGCGGCTTCCAATTTCTAGGGTTTTTGCATCGTATGCCCATATCACTTTCAGCGTTTTGGGCGGTTCGACGATTGGTGAATCCTCGGTTTGGGGATTTTGTGAAGGCACACTAGGGTTCGTTTCCCTGGGTTTTGCAAATCCAACTCTAGTTTGCCGCGCAGAGGCCATTTTCTCTCAATTTAACCATTTGGCGTATGGTGGGGTTGTCCACGGCGTATGCGGTGAGTTCTTCACCATCATTTTTGTTATGTTTTCTTGTTTTGGCACTAGGTGTGTGGGGCAAAGTATTGGTTTATTTGTGATATATTTGGATTGAATCTTCATGAAGTTTTGGGTATTTTTTGTGTTGCTCTGTTTGCTTGGTGAGAAAATGTGGGATCAGAAATTGAATTTTGGAATATTTGGATCTTAAAAAGTGTTGTTATGATGTGTGGAAACTGATGGGGGAGGTGGGTGGGTGGATGGGTAGAGTCGAAGATGGAGGGGGAAGGGTGGATGTATGACAAGTCGAAGATAAGAGGAGAGAATGGAGGGATAAGGGAGGAAGGGAAGGTCGGGGAAGACGACCAAATTTTTTTTTTTTAAATTTTTATTTATCTCCAAATTTTTTTTTTGAATTTTTAATTTCCACGTGGACCCCTTAATGACACGTGGCGCCCAGTCATTGTCCACATGAGTGACACGTCATCAGTTAGCGGGAGACTTAATAGCCAGACTAATGGATATATGAGATTGTCTCAAAATTAACACTTTAGGTATGACTCTAGGATGAAAAAACTTCATATACCAAATGTTGAAAATCACGAAACTTGAGGGTAGTAAACTGAGATTTACCCTTAAATATATTACTTGTAATTACTTAGTATTATGGTCTAGTGGTATTCTTCTTTATTTGTAAGTGAGAGATCTCAGGTTCGATTCTTGCCAAAGGCGAATTTGAACCACATTGTTGCTAATCTATTGTGAGGCTAAGCCTACCTGTAAGATCCCATATTGCCCAGAGGTGTGATCCTTATATGTATATTCTCATCCCTACCTAGCACGAGGCCTTTTGGGAGCTCACTGGCTTCGGGTTTCATGGGAACTCTGAAGTTAAGCGAGTAGCGCGCAAGAGCATTTCTAGGATGGGTGACCCATCGGGAAGTTCTCGCGTGAGTTCCCAGAAACAAAACCGTGAGAGCGTAGTCGGGGCCCAAAGCAGATAATATTGTGCTCCGGTAGAGCGAGCCAGGGATGTGGTGAGGGCCTGGGCCAAGATGGGACACCAACCATTTTCCCTTAATGTATATAATATCGATCGTTAAAAATATATATATATATATATTATTTATAATAAGGACATTTTAGTAATCAAATTAGTATTTATTTTGATTCAGATGAATTAGTAAACAATTTATGTGAAATCAGTTTCATTCCAACTTTGATTCCTAAAAATTTAAGTAAATAGCCGCAACAAGAATCTGATTCTAACTCCTCCTCAATCCAATTTCTCCTCAATCAAATTCCTCATATTTTAATTACAATTACGTAAACGAGCCATAATAGTAATAGACACTTTCACAATTAAAATAACATCTTTTTTTATGCCACTTAGTACTATGATTTAGTGATATTCTTTTTCACTTGTAAGTGAGAGGTCTTAGGTTCGATTCTCGTCAAAGGCGAATTTAAACCACATTATTATTAGCCCATTGTAAGACTAAGCCAATCCACCTCCCCTTAGTGTAGATAATATCGTTTGTTAAAAATAAAAAAAAATAAAAAAAAAACCCTTCTTTTATTACTGTAATGTAGGCTTTTTTTTTTTTTTTTTTTCTTTCTCCAATTCAGTTGTTGTAATCATCAATCAAATCTTCTTTGAGCAAAAGAGAAATTTGACTTTTTTTTGTTTTATTGATAGACTTATAGTCTTAAACAAAGTTGTAAAAGGCGCTAGGCGCTAATCAGGTGTCGGGCAAGGATCAAGCGCCTAGGTGTTTGCGCGGGGCCTAGATGAAGGGTCCACACCCTTTTTTAATTTTAATTAAATTTATTATAAAACATATAAATAAAAATCTACTTATATTAAAAATAATATAAAATTATATTATGATACATAAATTACAAAAATATCTTGTAATTTCTTTCTTCATAGATTATAAAGTATTAAAATTCTTCGAGCCGGCCCCTAAATAGTTCCCCATACCTAAATTTCTTACAGTTTCTTTTGTTGGGATATAAAAATAATGTTCAATTCGTTCAATATTGAATTCATAATTCATTAAATTCGTCGTTGAACGTGTTAGAATTTGTGGACATAAATTGCAAAAGTCTCTCACAATCTCTTGCATTTCATTTTGCATCTAGCTTTTTTTAATTTTTTTTCTTTGTAGATTATAAAGTATTAGAATATATTGAAAACATGAGAATAAACATATAATGAGTGTTCATCCAAGTGTTCAATAAGTCTTTTACAATTTATTGAAAAAATAAAATGCAAAATGAAATTATTTATTTTCTGTCTAAGTGAAAGTCGCGACTAAGGTAGGTGCCTGAGCGAAAGTTTACAGAGGTCTATACGCTCTTTCTTAATTTTCAAACGCTTAAGAAATAATCGAGGCAGTAGCCAGTCGTCTAAAGAAATAATCGAGGCAGTAGCCAGTCGTCTAATGATTAGAGTTAGAGGAATATTTTTAGAACAGTGGACCATCAACCAATCGTCCATCTTGATCAATGAACCCCATTTGAGTGGTCAAGGTTATAAAAAAACAACAAAATTAAATAGACTAAAAGTCTTAATATAATATTCAAATATTGCCTATTCTCGCCGCAATGAAAATAGGATGTGGCAACAGAATGAACCATTGTGAAAGTGTTTCGACAACGCTCGTCAGAATATTTTTTTTATATGTTATTCTCCTTTACAATGTTCAAATTATAACGATGAATTAGACTCGGACTTCAACTTGAGAATCAGACTGTTGAGTCCATTCCAAATGTTTTATATGGTCCTCTCCGAAGCATACATTATTCACCACCATATAACACGTACGTACGTATACAAATATTTTATATACGCCCAGTCCATTAGTATATATGCACATGCATGAAACAGATTTTTGTGCCCCACTTCATGCAAACAATTGAAGATATTTTAGCAACTGCCGAAACGCAGTATAATATTCTCTGATTTTCTTATTCACGCGAGGATTATCCACAACTAACAGGCCATGCGCATATGTGTCAAGTGCATGTGAATTATGCTTATGCTATTTTTATTTCATGGTGCTTAAGGAATTAGCCAGGTCTGGTGATCATCGATCAGTAATTAAACGCTACGTTATAATATTATATATACAGAATATATAGAGAAAATATATGTACAAAAAAGAATATATATCGGGTGGCTATATGATCAACAGCTATTGATTAGGAATAAATTCGTAAGCGTGTATATAATTAAGTTATGGAGACCAAATCTCAATTCGTAAATTAATTAATTTTATTGACCTAGCTAAGCTAGCTATGACACTATGAGTATGGCTAGGAGGAGTTGTCTAGTGTGTACTCGTAAGGAATGCTTAACACAAGCACTTGCTCAAATTAACCTACCTACATTTAGAATATGCATAATAATTAAAGAGCTCATTAGTTAATTTAGATATTTCTAGAAAAGCTAGCAAGGTTATATAATTGTTTCATATAGGCCTAAACGTGATATTGTGTACAAAAATGAAACCAGTTATCGTTTTCGTTCACCCAAATATCAAATGTGCATGTTAGGTATTGACTTTTAAGCTTAATTAGTTCCATTATTATTTAAGCCATGAAATTAACACATATGTTGTTAAGAATATACTACTAATTGGTTCTCTATATATGAATAAATATGTATTATATTAGAGGAGATTGATACCCTGAAGAAGAGGTTCACTTACTTTTCATGTTAGTGGCAACTACGCGAAAGAAATAAAGTGGCTCATGAGTCAGCAAAATTTAGACTTTATAATGAAGGATTTCATACATGGATGGAGGAGGAGCCAATTTGGCTTGCTCCTTTCTTGGAAGTAGATTTAGAGAATGATAATTGAATGTAAGTGGGGAGTAATTTGGTGAAGTATTCTTTTTTCCCTCTTCTCTGGAGGTTTTTAATGAGGCTTCCCTTACTCCTCCAAATCTCATATACTGTTATTTTTACATAAATGAAAATTTAGTTTTCGATAATAAAAAAAGAAAGAATAAATATGTATTAATGTGTTGACTAAAAACAGTTGTATGGAGAGGGTAGGTAAAGATGAGTGTATTGTATGTTTAAAAGTGGTACCAGTGGTACAAACTATGCATCCATATATAAATGGAATAAACATGAATGGATTGGTGGGTGTTGCAAAACTTCATGTCTCTCAGTCTCAGTAGGACCAAATTAATGACCAATCTATATATAATCTTTTCCAAATTGTACAATTGTAGAGTACTTACCTTTCCTTGATGTTGCCTAAACATATATCTAATTAGGAGCTACAGGGGAATTACTCTTGGGGTTTTAATGTATTACTAAGCGGATAAATCTAATTAGCTAATTATGCCTATCTCGATAAAATAAATAAATAAATAAAAATTATGCCTATCTCAAATACATACATAATTATATTCATGTAATGCTAAGAAAATCATCTATATATGTAAACTCTATTTTGTAAACCATATCCGTATGTGATTGTTGATGATTGAATTATACGTGCTTATTTCTTATTGGTTTGTAAATTTGATTTAAAAAATTGGTTTATTTAGTATTACTCGTAATATTCTTCTCAAGTAGGAAGTTATTGGTTGCTTTAGAATAGTAAGAAGGATGTTGTTGATTGTACTTGCATTTCCTTTTTCTTTTATGGGATTTGATATTTAGTATAATTTTACTTTGGACTTTGGATCGATCGAGGGCAAGAAGAAGCTACTCATGATATGATCTCAAAAGGAGAACATGCATCATCTGATGGCATTGGCAATTTGGCTCAAGGGTAGAAGCTTGTTGCTTGTGAGTTGTTGACCACGGAACGAATGCATCTGATGGCATTGGCTCAAGGGCATAGAAAGTGAGAAATGACCACGGAATGCTATTCCTTGCGGAAAAAAGTAAAAGGTTTTTGAAAAAAAAAAAAAAAAAAAAGATTCTAGGGAATGGGAATGTGGAATCTAAACTTAAGCAAACCAACTAAAGCCAAGAAAAGGAGGAAGTATAATTAAGGTCATCTATATTCTCAAGTCAAGAATCCAGTTATTCTTCTCTCGCCAAAACCACAAAATATGGGTTCCTCATTCCCACTAATTCCCACTTTCGACTTCCCACTTCCCACCCAGCAGTTTCAACCCTGATATGCCATACATGTGTGTTGTGTATAACGTTCCCTGCATGCACGTACGTAACTAGCCTACAGTAGTAATTAATATACCAAGTGTCAATATTGTAAGAGAATATTTCCTTTGTTAGAGCTTGCTTATGTTTTCCGAATTTGATTTAGATTGTTTCTCTACTTGGAAGTTCATATCCCTATTGTGGTAGCCGTTATCATCATTAATTAGTATTTAACGAATTGTCATTATAATTTTTGTTAGCATTATTACTGACTATGGTTCTCATTTCTCAATGTGTTTCTCACAATGATGTGGTATTGTCAATACACAAATTTATTTACACTATAATGCATTCTAAGCCTATGACATACAAACAATATTATCGATTCATATTATATAACGCAAAGATTAATAACACCATGGTGACCATTCTCCTCAACCTGCTTTTACACTCGTGCCAAGTGCTTTTTCTCTATCTTTCTTATTATTATTTTATTCTTACAAATGATAATTACGTGGGACTTTAGAAGTGAGAAGGATGAACTTTATGTTTGTAGTTTAACCATTGAGGTAACTATTTACCCTCTAGTAAAATTGTTTTGCTCTTAGCATTTTTGTTAAGTACTTTTTGGTAGTACTAATAAGAAATTGCTGATTTGAGCTTATACAAGTTAATGTGTTTCTTTCTTTGCACTCAAGTATGAACCTACTTCTCCTTAATTTAAATAAATTTTGTGCAGAATATCCTACTATTTGTCTAAAAAGAAAATATCAATAACAACCTATTATTTATCTAACCTGCCTATTAACAACACTGCCCTTCGTAACATCTCTAATTTAAAAAACGTGGTGGGGCTGGTGTTGTGATCAGGGACGATACTGGAAATTTTGTGGCTGGTTTTTGCAAACCTTTTCGAGATTTCTTCTCTCCCCTAATGGCAGAGAGATGGTGTGGTTTGGGCAGCGTCAAGGGGTTTTCACAACACTGTTATTGAGGTTGATTCCCTTCAGATTGTGGGTGCAATGGCTGAGTCTTCATGTAACTTGTGTACCATCTGCAACATCATTGAGGACTCTAAGCTCTAGCTTCCTATGATCACTAAAGGAGTTTGTACCATATACGTCGCCAAGCCAGTACCGTGGCCCATCGTATGGCTCGTTATAGTTTGAACAGTGGAGATCAATGTGAATGGCTGGACTTCCCTCCGTCCTTTATCACTGACCTCCTTGTTGAGGACCTGATGTAACTTACTGTGTGTTTCTAAATACCGTTTTTGAACTATCCTTGTAAGCTCTTTTGGGTTTTGAAGTCATTTTGGCTTCTACCCTTTAATGAAATACCTATCGTTGCACCTCAAAAAAAAAAAAAATCCATATGCACACATATAGCGTGTGGGTTTCATCCAATACAAATAAAGCTTATTGCCAAGTAAGATTTACATATGTAATTGGTGTTCTCTTCATACTTTTTTATTTTGCTTCAATATCTAGTACTTTTGAAGTTGGCTTTATTCGATTGTATCTTCCAACAAAACTATCCTATTCGTATTGGAAGACAAAACAATCAATTTGGGAATGAAATTTATATGTGCGAGTAAAATGTCGATGGTTGCAAGTTAAGAATATGATTCCAACCAAAAGACTGCTGATGTAGAGACATAAACCCTCCTTCTGCCATCCTTCTTCATCATTTTTGTCTACGCACGTTTCCTCTATCATAATGTAGAGATATAAATTAATCAAATACAGTAAAATTACGTCACGTAAACTACAAGCCCAAATATAACAGCTTTACTTTTGATGCCCACCACACATAAAGGTCTTGGGCTAAGCAAGGCTTGCTCCATAGGTCTTGGACTTTAATTTGGGCCATGATGTCTTTACCTCTGCCACCACGCCCTTTTGGGCTTGAGAAGGTAGGGGTTGACCATTTGGGGACTCTCTTGGGTTTTATCCTCTCTGGCGGGCTCATGTACCAAAGACTGTGCTTACCAATAGTGATATGCTCAAGTGGTCTCCTCAATAATGAATGCATCACCTCCATAAGAACATTAGGTCATCTCTAACCGATCCGGCCAGAGAATCATAGGGTTAAAAAGAGTCTGAAATGACATGAAAACAGCCTCCATCCGAAGGTTAGGCCAAAGGATTTGTGGGCCCCACCGGGCCAAAAACACCAAATTAGGCTAAGCGGTTGGCCCAAAGAAGCTAGTCAGTTAGGCCCGGACCGACCCATTTTTGAACCCCAACGGCTTCCTGGCGTTAGCTAGCTAGTAACGACTAACTGACGCTAGGTGACCGTTGGATTTGATTTTTTTTTTTGGACAAAATTAAAAAAAAAAAAAAAGAAAAGAAAAAATTCCCATTCTTTTCCTATAAATACCTAATTCATTCCTATACCATTTCTCACATAATTTTCACCATTCCATACTATCTTACTTCATTTTATTTCAATTCTTCACATTATGTTCTCTTACCTCTTCCAATAATCTTTCCTTCAATTTTTCAATAATTTCCAAATGGTCGCATTTGCAATGAAAGGTAGGTTTGGACCCGAAAAGAAGATGAAGCTCTTTGCAGGGTTTATAGATGGATCTCGAAAGATAGTGTGAGGGGGAGTTCTCAAACAAGTGAAGGTGTTTGGACTCGTACGTCCAAAAAGTACTATGAGTTCTACGAAGGCACCACTCCACCGAATTACTGAAACCACGAGAGTTGTTCTTCAATATGGAAAAAACATAGTCATCCAAGTTTGAATAAATGGCATCAAGCAATGTTAAAGGCCGAAAGCAGACATGAAAGCGGAGCCAATTACTATGACGAAGTAAGTGTTTTCACAAGTTCTTTTAAATATTTAATTATATTACATTAATTTCCTTTAATTTTTGTAATTATATTTTCTAGGTATGTCAAGCGGAGGAAGTGTATATGGAGGACAACTTGAAACCCTTTAATCATCACGGTTGTTGGGAAATTTGTAAAGGGTGGGTGTTATTTGAAGATCCATCTCAAGAAAGAGTTGGTCCTACGCTGGTGTTCGGAAACGCATCCTCCAATGCAGCTGGGGATGAACATGGATCTCCTACCATTCAAGAAACAAGGGTAGAAAATTTGTATTCAGGTGAAGGTTTCATACCTAGAGCTATGAGACGAAACAAGGCCCGAAAATTAAAGGAAAAAGGCAAGGCAAAGGATGATTACGCCTTTCAACAGGAAATGGCGTCCTCATTTCGATTAATGGCGGAGCAAAATGCCTTTACTGTGGAAGAAAGGAACCGTAGACACGAAGAATGGGAAAAACAAATTCAAGAAGAGATGGATGATAGGAACATGCAAATAAACACTTCGGATTACACTCAAATGAGTAAGACATATTTTGATAGAAAAAAGAGGGAAATTATGGGCCGGGAGTTGTTTACATCCGACTATAATCCTACAATGGTGGATGATAATGATTATAGACTTTAACTTTTAAGTTGTTGTAGTCTTTAAATTGAAATAATAAATTATGTTTGGCCTATGGCCCTTTGGCCCCTAGGTTGAAGATGATTTTTTGTTACATAACTATGTTTAGCCCCTTGGTTGGAGATGGTAAGAAATATGGCATGACATTGTTTATTAAAATATTAATTTTTTGAAGAACTATAGGGCTAAAGAGAATTCTCTGACCATCTTTCAGTTGAATATGGCCTTTAGAGTCTGCCTAGCATGATCTGAACCCTTTATTCAGGAATTTCCACACACACACACGTGTTAATATGTGTAACGTGTTCGTCCTGATATTCATGCATGCATATGCAGAGCAGCAAGCTAATTAGTTATTCAGTTTTTCGTACTTGAGCCAAAAGTTAACGTTCAATTCCAAGGAAAGGATCTCTCCGGATACCATCGTTCCATCCACTAAATCAAGAGATTCGTGTTATTGAAATTTGATTAAACGGCTAAAGTTATTATAATTTTTAAAGTAGGTCCCTAATTGTAGCCGTTGAATCAAATTTTAATGACACGAATTTCCTGATTTTGTGAATTAGAAGGAAGAGATCTGGAGATGATCCCTTTCCCAATTCCAAAACCATATTATATATACTTAAACTCAGTTTTGGGTTGGCACTGTTGATCTATAGCATGCGGGCGGGAATGCCCTTGGCTTCTTCTCTGTTCCCCGTTCTCTTGCCTCGTTAGATGGTTGGTACTGTTGTTACAATATTCCTAATGTACATGGTTCCTCTCTATCGACAAATACTTACTGCAGTGCAGAATCAGAGTATGGTGTTAATTAACGCCTTCTCTCTACATCCTTTCTTGATCAATCGAGTCAATATCTCCATTTCTTGCATATATATATATAGATATATTCTCTACAGTTACTAAGTATGGTGTTAATTAACGCCTTCTCTCTACATCCTTTCTTGATCAATCGAGTCAAGATCTCCATTTCTTGCATATATATATATATATATATTCTCTACAGTTAATATTCACTTGTTGGGGCAAACCAAGTTGTTGATTTTGCTTCTGGTCCAACCGCATCAGCCTTTCTTTTTCCTTTTCTTTTATCTTTTCCTTTCATCTTTAACAAGGGAGATATGTGCATTTGCCTTTAGCATGAATGATCATTTTTTAAATAGTTGCAGAAATGATCAGTTTATGATATCGTCTTTATGTCATTGATGGGTCTTCAATATATGCTTAATATGTGATCGTTACAAAAACCGATCATTTATGCAACTAAATATCAAAAAATGATCATTCTTACTAATTGTTCAATATTTTCCTCTATTTATTTTATGACATGTAGAGTACCACTTGAATACTGGCTTGTAAGAAAAATTCCTCTGTAAAAATGAATATTTTTCCCAAACGATACTTCAACTGAGCTAATACTTTCTTGATCCCAAAAAAGGGAATAGGATCCTATCAGGATTTTCTTTGTAAGGATCTTGAGCATCATTTCATTGTATTCGTTAATCAGTTATTATACGGCCAGAAATCATTTTAATTTTTTATTTATTTAAAATTGATCACAAACGGTACTTGACGAAAATTAACTGTACAATACACGATAAACATACACAATAAAATGATTCCCGAGAATCCGGAGATCTCCACCCCAAAAAGGGAGATGATACTTCATCTCCCTTAATGCTTTCATGATCCAAAAAAGGAGCTAAAATCATCAAAGGGTTATGAAAATGAATTTTTTCAAGTCCAAGTGATATTCTATGTGTTATAGGACAAGAAAAGACAATATATTTTTCTACTTCTATTTATTTTAGGAAACTTAAAAAAAAAGCCTTCCGCTATTGTCAATTTTAACAAAAAACATATTTTTAATCCCTCTTTTATTTTACGGCACATGAAGTAACTCCAATACCGGTTCGTGAGAAAAATTTCTCTTATTTTCCCGAGTGTTGTACCTACCACACAAGAACTCAAAGCCCAGTCCTACCGAAGACCCGCCCAACCCCGTGAGCGGAGCCACCTCATCCCGTCGGCGGCGACCTCACTCCTCATTCAGACTGGCATGTAGGATTCTCAAATCTCGTCACTTTTCTGGCTGTCTCTGATAGTTTGATTCTTGTATCGCAAATGAAATTAGCAATAGCTGGATTGAGGTTCAAATTTCTTTGATTTCTTTTGTTTGAAAGGCCTTAGGAGTTAGGAATCATCATGGTCGGAGCCAGAAACATAACATATTTAATTTTAGTGAATGATGAGTTTTTTTACAGGCGTTCATTGTGAAGGATGATCTGGTGCCTGTTATGTACAATTTAAATTCAAGACGTGTATTAGAGAAAAAGAGCGATGGCCGATTCCAAACCTGAAACTAGTGTGAGATGCCATCATTGTGCAGGTCCTCTTTCTAAGAAGATGGAAACGAGCGAGTGGACTGTTGCACCTCTTATTAGGGATAGCTTTTCAATGGTATTCTTTTCTTCTTTTCTAATTTCATCTCCCACCGCATCTCAATATATGGTCTGTCGACTGTTGGTGAAATTTATTTCGTGTTTATGGTACAGATTGGCTCAGCTCTTGGTGGCACAGCAAGTGCTTTTTATGGATTCAACCATGGTAATCTATTATTCGTTTTCTTTAGTAAAGATTATTTGCTTGAATTTCTTGGACTTTTTAGCCATAATGGTTCCTTAAATTTAAAATTGATAGAATCTGTCCTGAAGTTTGGTTCTTATTTAACAGAGATTTTTCACGGAAGGACCAAAATGATTGATGGTAGACAAACTCAAGGAACACTTCTATCGATTTAAAAATCTTAGGGACCAAAGTGAGGAGTTAAACCGTTTTGGCTAAAATGCCAAGTTCTTAAATGCTTTGAGCGGCACAGGGATCGTAAAATAGAGATTGCTTGTTGGCTTCTTCTTAGACTTCTTCAATGTCTATTGTTTTGTTTCAGTTTTTCATTATAATATATGTGAAACATCCTTCTCTTATCCACCTAGTGGAGTTTTGAAAATAGTTTTGCTCTCTTCTTACCTTGATGTAGTTAAGGTGTTTTCTTTATTTATTCTGTTGGCATAGGATGCACCTCATCCTCGTTAAATGTCTCCCTCCTTAGCTTGTTTCCTAATACATTTGTTGTTGTGTCTCTTGGTGCAGTGATGCCTATTGTTCGGAGGTGGGTAAAAGGACCCATGTGGTTGCACTTTTTCGTTGGTGTAAGTTCTTTAATGCTTTTGCAATTTTACAAGTTATCGTGCTGCATATGACTAAGTATGAAAATGCCAGTATCAGTAGAACTAAAAGTAGCTCAGATTATTGAACCTACAAAAATTATCTAATGGTTAAAAGGATTTCAAATTAAACTTTAGAAAATGCTAAACCAATTATTGATGCATCAAATGAACATGCTAGTGTCATAAACATGTAGGCCCATGATAAACATATGCATGTAGAGCAATGTTTTAAAAGGCGAAGGTGTAGGCGAGACGTTTCATGGATAACCCTGCCTAGGTGAAAGCCTTGAGATGTGAGGCAAGGCCTCACAGCACCTAAAATTTTAATATATATTATGTATATAATTATATTTATAAAATATAATACTTTGTAAAACAAATGTAATTATAACTAAATCAAAGATAATATCATCTTCTTCATTACTAAGTCTAGTTGTACTTGGAAATTAATTCTTATAGTCTTAGATTGTTGTAATTATTTATTTTATAGTAAGCATTTATAGAGAACTTCAAGAGAAATAAGATTGAGTAGCCACATTTATAGGGAGTTTCAAGGAAAATAAAGGCTCAAAGTCTCAATTATAGGGAATTCAAAAGGAAATAAAGGCCGAGTGGAGCAACAACAACAACAACAACAACAAAGCCTTTTCCCACTGAGTGGGGTCGGCTGTATGAATCCTAGAAAGCCATTGCGCTCGGCTATGTGCCACGTCTTCCATTAGATCCAAGTACTCCAAGTCTTTTCTTAAGAGTCTCTTCCAAAGTCTTCTTAGGTCTTCCTCTACCCCTTTGGCCCCTAACCTCTATCTCGTAATTGCATCTTCTGACCGGAGTGTTTGTTGGCTTTCGTTTCACATGCCCAAGCCACCGTAACCGATTTTCTCTCATATTTCCTTCAATTTCGGCTATTCCAACTTTACCTCGGATATCTCATTCCTAATCTTATCCTGTTCTAAGTCGAACAATTATAGAAAATTTAAAATGAAATACAGGCTGAGTGGCCAATATTATAGGGAATTTAAAGGAAAATTAAGGCTGCGCGAGTGGAGCAGTTATAGGGAATTTCAAGAGAAATAAAAATCGAAATGCTAGGTGGCGGAATTTGAATGGGCAACAATTAAAAAAACCAAAAAAAATAGAAAAGAGTTAAGAGTTAGAGAGACTCTCTGTTTCTTCTTCGTTGAAACTATAATGGCTTCTCTGCATTTCAGAACCAGACTTGGGTTTCGAAGGAAAAAAAAGGCCCAGATGAACGCCTGGGCACGCCTCAGCTGCCTAGGCACACCCTGAGGCCGCCGTATGCCGATCCCCACAAAACAGGGGCGAAAACCCAGCCCCCGCCTTCAAGGCCGGCTAGGCGAGGTTTTTAAAACACTAATGTAGAGTTAAACAATGTGCTCGCATGACCTGAATTTTTTTCTGGTTTCTTTTGCCAAACCATTAGAACTATAAGTTGAGGATAAATTTAATTTTGAAGGAGAAATAGGTGGCCCCTTAGCTGCGGTCTCTAACCTTACATTTTTTTTTTTTTTTTTTTTGGGTTGTGTTCTGCGGGTGAATGTAATGCTTTCCTTTGGGATGGATTTGTTATGGGAATGCAAAGGTCCTAATTTGTTTTCTTGAGCATTTGATCTTGTGCATCTCGTCCTTCCAAATCACAATGAGATATGCTTAAGTCCTCGTTTGATCTTATATAAATGAGATTTCCTTAAGAAAAAACTCATCTGGTTCAGAATTAGGATGCAGGAAGCCATGTTTACCTCTTAGATTTCATAGACATCTTGTCCCAATTTCGAGGCTATTCAGTAGACATAATTGACTTCCCAACATGAGTTGTTAAACTCCTCTATAGAATCGAGCACCCTCCTTAAAAAAGAAGTTTCTGGTGCTTCCATTGAAAATTACGTTTCACCTTCATGACAAACATTTTTATGGAAGTAGGTTTGGTAGCCACTTATATCCCTCTTGAGCGGCATATTTTCCACAAATCGTATGCACTTAGTTAGCTAGGATACGAATTATAATGTTTGATAAAGATACTATTTTATTGCAAAAACACAGGAAAACAATGAGGGGGGAATGAGTGGTCAGGATTGTAATTTGGTGGTCTTTGTGGACAAGAATATAACTAATGCATCCAAGTTATATTTGTCACATCTCAAGGCTTTTTGTTCCTTTCTTTCACTCTGACCTGATCAAGGAATATTGTTGTCAGAGACTATTTTTGACGTCTTAGTCTCTTCACAAATTGTTGTTTTATGCTTTACCGACTGAACTGTCCACACTTATATAGTGACAATATTTATAGTTATAGATTGATGTGAACATGAAAATGGTACTGGTACATTGTGTTAGTTGGGTTTCCTGCCAAATTGCGGATTGGACCCAAACGAGTGGATAGCACTTTGTTAAGTTCCTAATTAGCGTATAAGTGCGTTGGTATATGGTATAATATATGTTCTATATACACGCGTGCACACACGCACATACATTATCAGGTGATCAAAATTTATCATGGTTAGGAAAATAAATTATACTTTGCCAAGCCTATATTTTATCAGTTGGACATGGATTGGATTCTGTGTATCTGCATGCATGCATTTGTGTCTCAGAATATTTCAATTTATGTTCCTAAAACTTTGGAAGGATTGGATTGTTTCTGAGTTTTCTTTGTTGCACTATTTGTATCTGCTAAATTTTTCAATGGCTACAGCGAATAACACAAATCTCCCTTTTGCAACTGTAGGCTCCACCTGTGATTGTATTCTCTTCAGCTTGTGCAGGTTTAGCAGGTCAGTGATTGTCTTATTATACTAACCACGTTCATGAGGTGTGGGCTATTTGACTAGTTTTCACTTTGACCAATGTCTAGTTGTAAACTTTGTTAGAGAAAATATTTTCAAAACACCTTTCATGTGCAAATGTCTAGGTTTCTTAGACAGCATGCCTCTTTGTTATAGTTTTGTGAAGTCTTTGATAACGAAGGTGTACCACATGTTCATTATTGAGCAACCAGTTGTGCAATGTAATCTTCGTGTAGTGACTTGATGGTAGTATTTGGGACCTGGATTATTTGGTCGAGTTAGAACATCTGACATAGACCAAAACAAAAGTACTGAACTTACGAAAGAGACGAAAAGTTCTGTAGCTATATGAACCACAGCATAGTTTTGAAATTAGTGCTTGTCACTGGTGCAAACATTGAGAAGATGCTTCCAGATGTTGGATTGGTGTGAATTAATGTCTAGTCTGGTGGGAAACAATAATACTGTTGCAATGGCTGGTACGAACTATCTGGCTCAAAGGCAAGGACAATATCCAGTGCATGTAAAACTTAGGTCTTATTTTATGGTTGTGCAATTCCGTTTGACTGTCATCTAATGATGCCTTTTGGACAATTTGCAGGCGGTGCCGTTCCAGCGTTGGCCCAACTTGCTTCTTCATCTTATCATGCAGTGGTCTCATCGTCCTCATAGCCGCCAACTTCTCAAGATGAAAACATGCACAAGTCCAGAACTTCCTCGATTCTGTAATGTTGTAGAGTTTTACGTACGGAAAAGACACGTTAGGGAACCATCCAGGTTTGACCTGTCCACCAGATCAAGGTTCTGTCGGCTTGAGGCAGACACAAGTCTTGGTGATAAAAAGTGAGTTACGATGCAAATTATTGTTTGGTAATATTGTATGCAGTCAATAAAATTGTCAGTTTTATAGGATATGAAATACCTAATTGCGTTTTAGTTTCCTCGAACCCTAGTGCTTTTCTCTCCATATTTCATGTAAATCAGGAAATACATACAAGGCTGAACACGGATGTATCCCAATGATTCTACGTATCATATATTTTTTTTCCTTGGAACAAATTGCATGGTTGTCAGTTTAATATTTGTTCTAAATGCCGCTCAACCGAGCTTGCTGTGCCCAGGCCGAGGAAATACCCCCCTTCTTGTTGGAAGATGAATAGTCACTGGGAAATGTAAATGTGAGTGGGCAAGTGCGGATAAGAAGTAAGAACCACCAATATTGAACGAGAGAATTGTTCGTTACGCCGAGCATCTGGTTGTCGATTGAGGTTTGTGCTCTTGGGGATTTTAGGAAGGGTAATGTTAGGAAGATCAATTTTTTAAAATTAAATTTGCAAGTCAAATGATGTAGATGATTAGATTGTTAATTAAGTGTCGATTAATGTGTTTTTTTTGTGACACATAATTTGATTTGAAAACTTATTTCATAAATTTGGCCTTCCGAGCATTACTCTTTTAGGAATATACACAATTAAATTACAGGATGATTGAGCTTCAATAAATGTCAAGCTGCAGAGGAAGAGATGTGAATACTGCATCCACATTGTAGAACCATAGTTCAGTACCGACTCCTGAGTTTCGTTCTAATTTAAATTTTAGTTGATTTAAAAAATGAAAAAATTGAGGATGGGCTTAAACCGGAAGACGCGGGCTGCGCTTAGTTTTGGGCCGCCAAAAATGGGTTGGGAAGGGGCCGACTGTAAATGTAAACAACCGCCTTTCAGGGATATCTATAAAAAGGGTGGAGAGAAACCCTAAGAGGTTCAACTACTTGATCTTATCTGAGCAGAGAGAGGGGCACCGAACCGAGTGGCTGAGGCTGAGCCACCCTCCCTCCCTGTCCCCTCTCCTGATGGTTCAGGGTTTTAGGGCCGCTGGCGGCTCTCGACCGTCACTCGCTGGTTTGGTGTCTCTAACCTTCCTGCAGTGAAGACTGCCCGCAGTCAGAGCCCTCAAAAATTCATTCCATATGATATGAAATGGGGGCAGTGATGGCTCAGCGGGCTTACCCCATCCCCATCCCCATCGAAATTTTCATTTTCATTTAAATTTGATTTATTTATTTTATGATTGTTCTGGTAGTTTATTATGCATCTGGATGAGAGAGGATAGTAAAAATTGGATATGTGGTGGTTGTTTTAGTTGAATTTCTTTCAGATATCTTGTGCTCTTCTCTCCTGTACATTTCTTATTGCATGTCACTTCTGAATGAATGATATATTACTTTGGCATCTTGATTGATGTGGACGATTGAGTTGCTACTTGGTAGTTTAGCTGTTAAAACATGTACATAAATATCACCTTGCTTTTCCGTTTTGTTTTGTTTGTGTACCTTTTGTAATATGGTATCGTTGTTGGGTTTTGAATGATATTTAATCAGCTTCGGATTCAGGCATGACGTACACCAGCCCTGCCGTCAGCGCCAGCACCGGCCGCAGCAGGGACAGATGAAAATCTTTAGGTCTTAGGGTTTAGTTGATTGCATTGTCTTGTGGGCTGTATGCAATTAATGATTCAAAGTGTAGAAAGATTACAATTTGTGATAGACAAGAATTCTTTTAATGTAAACCAGCTGTAACTTGATAGTTTGACAAATGGAATGGAAGGGCGATAGCCAAAACTGATTCATGTTCTATTTTACCATGTGCATAATGTATTGTTGGATCTTTGGCCCGTTGGTGTTGGTGGAGATGTAAATATGGCCTTGTACATAAAAGAAATCATAAATCCCTTGTTACAATTCTTAAGTAATCACTAGTGAATACTTTATGCACTCTGATTCGGTCTAAATAAAAAATCTCAAGTTCTTGTTTTTCAAAAGATCGGGAAAAAATAATTAACACAACAATTATTTTTTAAAGTAACAAAATGTGTTAAAATATTATTTGATCAAAATTAAAAATAAACATATAGAGTACTCACGAAGAGAATCTTTTGATGCTTTTTTATTTGAATTATTACGATTAAGTTACGCTAATATCATCTTATATTGATTTTTTTATAAAGATAATAAGACAAAATGTAATGTATGAGAATATGGAATGAAAGGGGATGAAAATAGAAAAATAGAGAATCCTCCGGAGTATTATCTAGTTATTAATATTTAATTCATTACCACCCGTCATTCGGTCATTGATCATAGAAAAACCATAAAGGGGAAGACGAGTTCAATGATGACAGCGTAAGACGTGTTCAAAACAAGAGGAAGGAACACGGGAACGAAGGAGGATACGGCAACACGGCACGAAAGGGAACCTGCTACTCCCTTGTCCTTCTGTTGCTTGGAATTTTGTTGAGCGAGTCACCCATGACACTATAATGTGGTGGGGTAGCCACCATTATACGCCTTTATCCGTTTCTTCGTGTGTATAAACTAAGAAAGGCCACGTTGATGACTCCACTAACACACCAAGTCTTATCCAATCCATCTCTCCTTTTCCCGTTTTCTTATTCTATATCTTTATCCAATCCAAGTGTAAGCGTGTAAGAGTGCAAGAGTGTGTGTTTATCAAGCACAATCACTGTTCGGATCTACCGACTTCACTCGTTCATTCATTATCTTGTCTGGTCTTAAACTTTTTAACGTCTCTTGGATTGGAATTCTGAAATATAATACATGCATAATAAGGAGTTGAGGGTGCGGTGCAGTGCAGTTGAAAATCAGCACTCAACATTGCATTCAAACTTCAAACTTGAAATCCCATATATTATACTTGCATACATACGTACATATATATATATGTATGATGATACCACACCCCAGTAAAAACAACAGGTGAGGAGAGGAGTATCAAGGATCTTCAATCTTCCCACCGACTCAGTACTACATATAGAACAAGAAGGCCAAGAAGCAGCTCT